>NC_058522.1:532038253-532341283 GCF_904849725.1 Hordeum vulgare subsp. vulgare | reverse complement strand
AACAGTTATAACACGGAGAGATATGTGGCTAGCTCCCGTTCGTCAATGTGATGTAGGCATGCATTCCGTGTGTAGTCATACGTGCTTAGGGAAAAGAACTTGCATGACATCTATTGTCCATCCCTCTCGTGGCAGCGGGGTCCAAAAGGATACTACAAGATTTTAAGGTTCTCCTTTTAATAAAGAACTGGAACAACGCATTAACACTTGGTGAACACATGAACTCCTCAAACTATGGTCATCACCGGGAGTGGTTCCGGTTATTGTCACTCCGGGGTTGCCGGGTCATAACACATAGTAGGTAACTACAACTTGCAAGATCGGATCTAAGACACACATATATTGGTGACAACATAATAATTTCAGATCTGAAATCATGGCACTTGGGCCCTAGTGACAAGCATTAAGCATGGCAAAGTAGTAGCAACATCAATCTCAGAACATAGTGGATACTAGGGATCAATCCCCGTCAAAACTAACTCGATTACATGATAGATCTCATCCTACTCATCACCGCCCAGCGAGCCTACGAATAGATTACTCACGAACGATGAAGAGCTTCATGGAATTGGAGAGGGAAGAAGGTTGATGATGACGATGGCGACGGTTTCCCCTCTCCGGAGCCCAAAACGGACTCCAGGTCTGTCCTCCAGATGAAGAACGGGATGTGGCGGCGCCTCCCTATCGCAAACGCGACGAAATATTCTCTTCTGATTTTTTTCTGGGGGAAAGTGAATTTATAGAGCTGAGTTTGGGGGCGGCAGAGCCACGTGGCCCCCACAAGCTTGGTTGCCGCGGCCAGGGGGGAGGCCGCGGTAACAGGGCTTGTGGCCCACTGGCCCATCCCTTCCGGTGGATCTTTGCGCAGGTATTTTTCATATTTTCTAGAAATATTCTCCGTAAATTTTCAGGACGTTCCGAGAACTTTCATTTATGCACAAAAACAACACCATGGCAATTCTGCTGAAAACATTGTTAGTCCAGGTTAGTTCCATTCAAATCATGCAAATTAGAGTCCAAAACAAGGGCAAAAGAGTTTGGAAAAGTAGATACGATGGAGACGTATCAACTCCCCCAAGCTTAAAACCTTGCTTGTCCTCAAGCAACTCAGTTGACAAACTAAAAGAGAAAGAAAAACTTTGAGAAACTCTGTTTGATGTTGTTGTTGCAACTATGTCTAACTCATAACCAGAATTTCAGCAAGATCACAAGTTAACCACATAAGCAAGTGACACAAAGGTCTCACGGTAAACTAATATCAATGGCATAATCAGCTAGCGAGCAAATAATAATGAGTTTCAGATACCAACAATTCAATCAAAACAGGCATGAAGCAATATGAAAAGGTGGTATCTCGCTAGCTCTTTCTGAGACCGCAAAACATAAATGCAGAGCACTTTCAAAGATCAAGGGTTGACTAAACATTGTAATTCACAACAACAAAGATCCAGTCATAGTCATACTCAATATCAATCAAAAGCAAAGCATAAAAATGACAGAGGTGCTCTCTAATTGGTGCTTATATAAGAAGAGGATGACTCAACAGGAAAATAAATAGACAGACCCTTCGTAGAGGGAAGCATTGATTTGCAGAGGTGCCAGAGCTCAAGCTTTGAAAAAAGAGATAATAATTTTGGGTGGCATGCTTTCATTGTCAACACAATGACCAAGAGTTCTCAATATCTTCCACGCTACTCATGCTATAGGCGGTTCCCAAATAGAAAAGTAAAGTTTTAACTCCCCCACCACCAATCCATCACACTCCACGGCTAGCCGAATCCTCAGGTACCGTCCATACTAACATCAATCCGGGGGGAGCCTTGTTTTATAGTTATGTTTTCGATTTAAGCGTGGAACTGGGCATTCCAATTACCGGCCCCTTTCTCGTGAATGACAGTGAATAAACACATGTCGAGGATAACACGCCTAACATGGAAGATATCAATAGCCCCCTGTCACCACATGAGCGGTTCGGGCATGCAAAACAGATTATTTCTTGAAGGCTTAGAGAATGGCACATGCAAATTTACTTGGAACGGCAGGTAAATACCGCAAATAGGTAGGTATGGTGGACTCTCATGGAAAAACTTTTGGGTTTATGGAAGTGGATGCACAAGCAGTATTCCGCTTAGTACAAGTGAAGGCTAGCAAAAGACTGGGAAGCGACCAACTAGAGAGCGACAACAGTCATCAAGATGCAATGAGTTTGACTAACATGGAGTGCAAGCATGAACAGGATATAAATCACCATGAACACGAACATCATAGAGGCTATGTTGATTTTGTTTCAACTACATGCATGAACATGCACCAAGTCAAGCCACTTGAATCATTCAAAGGAGAATACCATCCTATCATACTACATCATAGTCATCTCAAAATCTATGTTGGCATTCAAGACAAACCATTATAAGCTCCTAGCTAATTAAGCATGGCATCAGGAACTATGATCTCTAAGTTGTCATTGCAAACATGGTTTTCTCATGACAAAGCTGAATCTGGGACGACAAGCTAGCCATATTTACAAAAAACAAAATAGATAGAGTTCATACCAGCTTTTCCAGTCTCAGTCACTTCATCATATATCATCATTATTGCCTTTCACTTGCACGATCGAACGATGTGAACAATAATAAGAGTGCTCGTGCATTGGAGTAAGCTGAATCTGCAGGCAAACACAAAGGAGAAGACAAAGTAATATGGCTCTTTGAAAGCTAAACATGTATGCATGCGAGAGCCACTAAACATTGTAACCAATATCTTCTACCTTGACCCAAAGAAAAAGGAAAAGAAAACTATTTACACGGGAAAGCTCCCAACAAGCAAAAGAAGAAAGGAAAATCCTTTTGGGTTTTCTCAAAAGGACACAAAACAAGAAAACAAGAAAACGAAAATAAACTAGCATGGATAATACAGTGGCAAAGTGTGAACACCGACGAACAAAGTAAAAGGATAAGCATGAATGTAAGGTCGGTGAGAACACGTACTCCCCCAAGCTTAGGCTTTTGGCCTAGCTTGGTCTACTCCCAAGGCGGGAAATAACCAGCTCCGGGATACTCCGGAGCGGACTGTGGATGCCACTGCTGTGTGAGCTCCTCTGGCTCCCGCTGATAAACTGGCGTCTGGTATTAGACTGGCGGCTCGGGCACGGGCACCTGTGGTTGGGACAAGCCCGAGTATGTGTAGATGTCCGAGGGCATAATAGTGTACCTGCCTGCATGAAGATCGAACAGAGAAGGAGCAGGCAAAGTAATAGTCTCTCGAGTACCCTGACTAAATACCAGGTTATAAATCATCCGTCTACTAGCATCTCTATCCAGAAAATCATGGCGAACCATGCTGTCATAATCCAGATATTTCTCAGGAAGAAGCATCTCTTCTTCCTCACGAAGTCTAATAGGTATCTCAAAGTGTCTAGCAAGACGAGTAGCATAGATACCTCCATAGACGACACCTTTGGAACGGTTTGTGTTCAACCGCTGAGCTACTATAGCACCTAGGCTATAAGTCTTAGTGCTATAAAGGCCTTCGCGCAAAACCGCAAGGTCTGGAGAGCTAAGTGATCCAGCCTCCCCACGGCCAATCAAACATTTTCCCACAAATAATGAGAGTACCGAAGCACAGGAAAATGTATGCTAGCAATTCTAGCGTGAGACACTCCTCTCTCCTCTCCAACAGCAATAGTGCCTATGAAATCCTCCAAGTCCCATGGACGAGGATCATGAATATCCCCAACATAAGGTAATTTGCATGCATTGCAAAAATCCTGTAGTGTCATGCACTAGGGGATATCGTACAACATGAACTCAACCATGGGAGGATTCTTCCTTGGATAAAAGTTGAAGCTTTGAACGAAAATATTGGTGAGGAGGAGGTATTGTGAGCACTTATCTTCAACGAACGCGGTAAGACCTGCGTTCTCCACCAAGTAATAAAAGTCTTCATAAAGCCCGGCAGCGCGCAAAGATTCATCACTTGGCCACTCGCACGCTCGAACTTCTGTGACTCGAGGAACCACGTACTTGGGGTGATTCTTCTCATCCTCCTTGGGGTTATGGCTTGAAGAGCCTCTCAAGAACCTCCTCATCTTTTCCTTTTTCTAGCTCTGAAAAATTCTGAAATTTTTAGAGACTTCGAAAGAAAAGTGAATAAAGATTAACCCAACTCGTAGCAACTACTCCTACTAGTGCTTAGAGACCGTATCACGCGCTAAAACTACTTGGGACCAGCTAAAATCAACATTTCAAGCTCAAGAACAGGGTCACCAAGGTAGCAAGAATACGCAAAGGATAAAGCACTAGAGCAAAAACTAATTGGAGCAATGGAGGAGTCACTTACCAAGGAGTAATTTCCCCAAAATGGTTCGGAGAATGATGCTTTGAGCAAGGAGATTGAAAATCACAGCCAAATGAGCAAGAACACGAGTTTGAGCTGCGAAACAATTTTTTCTGGAGGAAGAAGAAGAGGATGGGAGCTGGAATGAGTGGAGGGGCCCCCTGTGGGCCCCACAAGCTTGCTTCATCGCGGCCAGGGGGTGGCTGCGGTGACAGGGCTTGTGGCCCACTGGGGTGGCCCCCAGGCCAGCTCTCAGTCCTAGTATTTTTCAAATATTCCAGAAAAAATCATACTAGATTTTCAGGACCATCGGAGAACTTTTATTTTCGGGGTATTTTTCTCCGGGACGCTAAAACAGAAAACAGGAAAAACTAAACTAAACCTATCATTTTTCTTCTAAGCAAAAGAAAGTGAAAGCTTAAAACAGAGGTATGTGACTCTTTGATTCATCCATTTCATGGTCATCGAAATAAATCCGTCAATGGGGTTGATCAAATCCTTATGACAAAACTTCCTCGAATCGCAAAAGAGAACGAAGAATTTTCGAATAGCCACTAAGTCACCTCAATGGGGATATGTATCTCCCCAACAAGCAAATCATACTTCATCTTGACACGAGGAATAGGGCATTCAAAGCTCCCAATGAGAATCGATGAAGTTTTTACGATAGCATTGATGCAATGTACTTGATATCGTTTCTTCGAAAGTGCACTGTATGCTCATTACCGTTGACATGGAAAGTGACATTGCCTTTGTTGCAATCTATAACAGCCCCTGCAGTGTTTAAAAAGGGTCTTCCGAGGATGATAGCCATGGCATCGTCCTCGGGAATATCCAAGATAACAAAGTCTGTTAAGATGGTGGTGTTAGCAACCACAACAGGCACATCCTCGCAAATGCCGACAGGGAAAGCAGTTGATTTGTCGGCCATTTGCAGAGAGATTTCAGTGGGTGTCAACTTATCCAGGTCAAGTTTACGATAAACAGAGAGAGGCATAACACTAACTCCGGCTCCAAGGTCACATAAGGCAGTTCTTACGTAGTTTCCTTTAATGGAGCAAGGTATAGTGAGCACTCCGGGATCACCAAGTTTCTTTGGAGTTCCACCCTTGAATGTGTAATTGGCAAGCATGGTGGAGATCTCAAGATCTGGTATCTTCCGTTTATTGGTCACGATATCTTTCATGTACTTGGCATACGGAGACATTTTGAGCATATCAACTAACCGCATGTGCAGAAAGACGGGTCTTATCATTTCAATAAAGCGCTCAAAATCCTCATCATCCTTTTTCTTGGATGGCTTAGGAGGAAAGGGCATAGGTCTCTGAACCCATGGCTCCCTTTCTTTACCATGCTTCCTAGCAGTGAAGTTATTCTTATCGTATCTCTTAGGTTGTGGGTTATCAGGATTAACCGTAGGTTCAATCTCCACATCCTCATCATTGCTAGGTTGAGCATTATTATGAACATCGCTGTCCACATTGTCACCAGGTTCATGGTCATCACCAGATTGTGTTTCTGCATCAGACGCAGAAATATCATTTGGTTCTTCAGGTGTGACAGTATTAGGTGAACTGACATGTAGGTTTCTATCATCCTTCTTCTTCTCCTTAGGATGACTGGGTGCATCTGCATTAATTCCTTGAGAATCTTGATCGATTCTCTTAGGATGACCTTCAGGATACAGAGGTTCCTGAGTCATTTTGCCTCCTCTAGTAATGACTCTGACAAAGTTGTCATTTAATTCATTGAGCAGGTCATTCTGAGCTTTAAGTACTTGTTCTACCTGAGTAGTAATCATAGAGGCATGTTTACTCAGAAGCTTCAGATCATTGACATTTCTGTCTACACAAGCACTTAAATGACTAAGCATACGAGTACTGTGTTCCAAATGTCTGCTAACATAATCATTGAAACTCTGTTGTTTGGCAACAAAGTTGTCAAATTCATCAAAGCATAGGCTAGAAGGTTTTTCAAAAGGAATATCACTCTCATCAAACCTATGCAGAGAATTTACTTCCACTACCTGTATCGGGTTATCGAGACCATGGATCTCCTCGATAGGAGGTAGATTTTTGACATTTTCAGATCTAATGCCTTTCTCTTGCATAGATTTCTTGGTTTCTTGCATATCTTCGGGACTAAGGAATAGAATACCTCTTTTCTTCGGAGTTGGCTTAGGAGGTGGTTCGGTAATAGTCCAAGCATTATCGTTGATCAAGATGTTATTCAGTAGAGTCTCAGCTTGTTCTACAGTTTGTTCCCTAACAACACAATCGACACAACTATCTAGGTGGTCTTTAGAGGCATCGGTAAGTCCGTTATAGAAGATATCAAGTATCTCGTTCTTCTTAAGAGGGTGATCAGGCAAAGCATTTTGTAGCTGGACGAGCCTCCCCCAAGCTTGTGGGAGACTCTCTTCTTTGAGTTGAGCAAAGTTGTATATTTCTGCAAGGCAGCTTGCTTCTTATGGGCAGGAAAAATTTCTCACAGAAGTAATAGACCATATCCTGGGGACTACTCACACATCCAGGAGCAAGAGAAGTGAACCAGGCTTTAGCATCATCCTTTAGAGAGAAAGGAAACAACTTAAGGATATAGTAGTAGCGGATCTTCTCCTCACTAGTGAAAAGGGTGGCTATATCGTATAGTTTGGTAAGATGGGCTACGACCGTCTCAAACTCATAACCGTGGAAAGGATCAGATTCGACTAGAGAGATTATCTCAGGATCGACAGAGAATTCATAATCCTTATCGACGATAAAGATAGGTGAAGTGGCAAACTTCGGGTCGTATTTCATCCAAGCTTTCAGAGATTTTTCCTTCCACTTGAGAAGTAATTTCTCAGCGTCATAGGCATCCTTACACGCAAGAAAATCCTCAACTATCTCTCCCTCCATAACGTAACCCTCAGGTATATCAGGCAATTCATATCTAGGAGAGCTAGATCTAGCAGGAGCAAAAGCAGGTTCTATCTCAATAGTATCGGCAGTTTCCGAAGCATCACGAGCATTGCCAGTAACTCTAGCAATATGAGCATCAAGGAACACCCCTAGTGGCACATCAGGCAAAGTAGTATCTCTAGCAGTATCAAGCATAGCATCATCAGGAAAAATAACATCTCTAGCATCATCAGGGAAAGCAGTATCAAGCATAACATCTCTAGCAGTATCAGGCATAGCATCTCTAGCAGTATCACGCATAACATCTCTAGGAGTATCAGGCATAGCATCTCTAGCAGTATCAGGCATAGCATCTCTAGCAGTATCGTGCATAATAGCATCATAAGCATCATCGAGCACAGGCGACATATCAAGATTTCTAGCAGGAGTCGATGTCGCAAACTTACTCATAACTCAAGGTGAATCAAGTGCAGAGCTAGATGGCAGTTCCTTACCTCCCCTCGTAGTTGAGGGCAAGACTTTGGTTTTTGGATCTTTCAGATTCTTCATAGTGATCAGCAGATATAAATCCCAAGTGACTCAGAGAATATAGCAATACCTACCCGGCAACGGCGCCAGAAAAATGCTGCTAATGGCAGTCCCCGGTGCTACTGCAACAAAAGACCTTCCAACGGCGCCAGAAATAGGAGTGTTGCTTGATACTCCTCAGCAACGGCACCAGGAATCCTTTAGCTGCGGCTACGCCTTAAGGGACTTCCTAGGCAAGTATGCAAAGGATTTCCCCCATAGCCTTGGAGCCTTGCGTTGGTGTTCCCTCGAAGCGGAAAGGGTGATGTAGCGTAGCGGTGGTAAGTACTTCCCTCAGTAAGAGAACCAAGGTATCAATCCAGTGGAGGAGTATCTCAAGATCCTGCACAAACACAAAAACTTGCTCCCAACGCTTGAAGGGGTTGTCAATCCCTTATAGATTGTTTGCCACGTGAGACCAAAAGCAACAAAGTAACAAAGCAAAGTAAAAGCGGAGGTGTAAACAATGGATGTGAATAGACCCGGGGGCCGTAGTGTTTACTAGTGGCTTCTCTCATGAAAGCAAGTAGACGGTGGGTGAACAAATTACTGTCGAGCAATTGATAGAACTGTGCAAAGTTGTGACGATATCCATGGAATGATTGTTTCTATAGGCATCACGCCCGAAACAAGTAGACCGATACTTTCTGCATCTACTACTATTACTCCACACGTCGACCGCTATCCAGCATGCATCTAGTGTATTAAGTCCATAAGAACAGAGTAACGCCTTAAGAAAGATGACATGATGTAGAGGGATAATCTCAAACCAATGATAAAACCCCATCTTTTTACCCTTGATGGCAACTACTTGATGTGTGCCTTGCTGCCCCTACTGTCACCGGGAAAGGTCACCACATGGCGGAACCCAAAACCAAGCACTTCTCCCATTGCAAGAATCATAGATCTAGTTGGCCAAACCAAAACCAAGACTCGGAGAGACTTACAAGGATATCAAATCATGCATATAAGAAATCAGCAAAGACTCAAATATATATCATAGATAATCTGATCACAAATCCACAATTCATCGGATCTCGACAAACACACCGCCAAAGAAGACTACATCGGATAGATCTCCATGAAGATCATGGAGAACTTTGTATTGAAGATCCAAGAGAGAGAAGAAGCCATCTAGCTACTAACTACGGACCCGTAGGTCTGAAGTGAACTACTCACGAGTCATTGGAGGGGCGATGATGATGATGAAGAAGCCCTCCAACTCCAAAGTCCCCTCCGGCAGGGTGCCGGGAAGGGTCTCCAGATGAGATCTCGCGGAAACGGAAGCTTGCGGCGGCGGAAAAGTATTTTCGAGGCTCCCCTGTTTTTTGCGGAATATTTGGGAATTTATAGGCCAAAGACCTAGGTCAGGGGGCAGCCAGGGAGGCCACAAGCCTGCCCATCGCCTCCTCCCCCTGGTGGCGGAGTGGGGGCTTGTGGGCTCCCTGGAGCCCACCTGGCTTGGCCCAAAAGCCCCCTGGTCTTCTTCCGTTCGGGAAAAAAATCATTTCGGGGTTTTTCTTCCGTTTGGACTCCGTTCCAAAATCAGATCTGAAAAGAGTCAAAAACACGGAAAAACAGGAACTGGCACTTGGCACTGAATTAATAAGTTAGTCCCAAAAAAGATATAAAAGGTACATAAAACAACCAAAGAATACAAGATAACAACGTGAAACCATAAAAAATTATAGATATGTTTGAGAAGTATCAAGCATCCCCAAGCTTAACTCCTGCTCGTCCTCGAGTAGGGAAGTGATAAGAATGAATTTTTGATTCTTTCATGCTACCTAGCATAGGTGTCCTTTGTAATTCCTCTTATGTGACGTGAATGTTCAGATCCATTAGATTCAAAACAATAGTTTGCTATTGACGTGGAAACGATAATAATTCAAGCAAACTAGCAAAGTAATCATGAACTTTCAAAATAACAAGGCCAAAAGAAAGTTATCCCTACAAAAGCATATAGTCTGGCTATACTCTATCATCATTGCACAACGAATTTAAATCATGCACAACCCCGGTATTGGCCAAGTAATTGTTTCACACCTTTACTTTCTCAAACCTTTTCAACTCTCACACAATACATGAGCGTGAGCCATGGTTATAGCACTATACATGGTGTGGAATGTAGTGGAGGTTGCAAGACAAAAAGGAGAAGATAGTCACATTAACTAGGCATATCAATGAGCTGTGGAGATGCTCATCAATAGATATCAATGTGAATGAGTAGGGATTGCCATACAAATGATGCACTAGAGCTACGAGTATGTGAAAGCTCTTAAAGAGAACTAGTGGGTGTGCATCCAACTTGCTTGCTCACGAAGACCTAAGGCAATTTTGAGGAAGCCTATCATTGGAATATACAAGCCAAGTTATATAATGAAAATTTCCCACTAGCTATATGGTGGTGACAAAACGAGAGACTCTCAATCATGAAGATCATGGTGCTCAATATGCACAAGTGTGGAAAAAGTGGTAGCATTGTCCCTTCTCTCTTTTTCTCTCATTTGTTTTTTAATTTAGTGGGCTCTTTGGCCTTTTTTTGTGGGCTTCTTTGGCCTCTTTTATTTCCTCACATGGGACAATGCTACATTAATTATGACCATCACACTTTCAACTCAAAACTTAGAGTAATGATGACTCTATATGGAATGACTTCGGTAGTGTACCGTGGCAATGATCTAGCATGTCATAGACATCAATGGAAACATCATGCTAGCTATCTTACGATCATGCAATGGCAATGTAGACGTGGTGGCACATATCGTGGTGGTAGTTGCATGGCAATATATCTCGGAATGACTTTGAAAAAGCCATAGTAGGTAGGTATGGTGGCTGTTTTGAGGGAGGCTAATGGTGGGTTTTGTGCACCGGTGAAAGTTGCACGACACTAAGAAGATAGTGATGGTGGAAGGTGAAAGTGCATCTAAACCATGGACTCAACATTAGTCATGAAGAACTCATATACTTGTTGCAAAAGTTTTATTAGTAATCGAAACAAAGCATTCAACGCATACTCCTAGGGGAAGGGTTGGTAGGTATAAACCATCGCGCGATCCCGACCGCCACGCAAAGGATGATAATCAATATACTAATCATGCTCAGATTTCATCACATAGCGGTTCACCATACGTGCATGCTATGGGAATCACTAACTTCAACACAAGTATTTCTAGATCCACAACACCTTACTAGCATGACTTCAATATTACCATAACCACAACTCAAAACTAATTGAGATGAATCAAACTTCTCTAACTATTCAATGCACATGAAGGTGGAAGCTTTCGTATCCCTTTGGATAACTACCCCTTTTGAGACTACTTTCAAAGCATAGATCAACTACCAAGCCACGCACCGCTGCGCTCTAAAAGATATAAGTGAAGCTCATAGAGCAAAAGTATCTAGCTCAAAAGATATAAGTGAAGCACATGTGAGCTGAATTGTCTACCAAAAGATATAAGTGAAGCTCGACAAAATCACGGTGTGTGCATGTCTCTCTCTCTAGGTGTGCAGCAAGGATGATTGTGACACAACAAAAATAAAAGACTGCTACGATACAAGACGCTCCAAGCAAAAACACATAACATGTGGTGAATAAAAATATAGCCCCAAGTAACGTTACCGATGGATTGAAGACGAGAGAGGGGATGCCTTCCCGGGGCATCCCAAGCTTAGGCTTTTACGGCATCCTTGAATCTCTTGGGGTTCCTTGGGCATCCCCAAGCTTGAGCTCTTGCCACTCTTTATCTCTTTGTCCATAAGAACTTCACCCAAAACTTGAAAACTTTACAACACGAAACTTAAACAGAAACTCGTGATAACATTAGTACAAGAAAGCAAACCACCACTTCCTTAGGTATTGTAGCAAAATTAAATTCTACTTGTGCTGATGTTGGGTTACTGTACTTTCAATCTTCCATGGCTAATACCCCCTGATACTATCCATAGTTTCATCAAAGTAAGCAACCAACACAACAAAAACAGAATCTGTTAACAGCAGACCAGTCTGTAGCAATCTGTATATTTCGTATACCTCTGGTACTTCAAAAATTCTGAACAATTACGACAGTCTGAAGAATTTGAGTAGCAATCAGCATCGAAAAGAATCAACACAAAATCTCTTACAGGAAAAAATGAAAATTCTTTTCGTTAGCAGAAAGTTTTTGTCTTTTCCAGCATGACCAAACGATCATCCCCAAGACTAATCATAACGGATTTGCTTGGCACAAACGCAAAAAGAAACACCAAAAACACAATCATAACAGAATTATGAAAGTGTGGAAAACACAAAACAGAAAGAAAAAGGATAGATCCGTTGGGTTGCCTCCCAACATGCGCTTTTGTTTAACGCACTTAGCTAGGCATTCAATGATGTTCTCACAAAAGACAAGAATTGAAGCACAACGAGAGCATCCTAAAGCATGTGAAAATCACATCTAAGTCTAACATACTTCCTATGCATAGGAATTTTATAGGAAAACAAATTGGCAAGACAACCAATAGTTGCCATATGCAAGGAAGAAGAAAAAGACAAGAGCAATCTCAACATATATAACGAGAGGTGATTTGGTAACATGAAAGTTTCTACCGAAATATTTTCCTCTCTCACAGTGATTACATGTGGGATCATATTCAAATTCAACAATATAACTATCCCATAGGATATTCTTTTCATGATCCACATGCATGCAAGGTTGACGCTCTTCAAAAATAGTGGGATTATCATCAACTAAAGTCATGACGTCTCCAAACCCACTTTCAATATTATTGCAAATATCATATTCATCATGAGGTTTAAGTTTTTTTTCAAGATCATAAGAAAGATCATCACCCCAATCATGATTATTGCAACAAGTAGTGGAGAAAGCAAAACTAGCATCCCCAAGCTTAGGGTTTTGCATAATTTTAGCATGATTATCACTAATAGAATTTATAGTGAAACCATTGCAATCATGCTTTTCATCCAAGGAGCCCTCGTGAATCACTTCATGAATTTCTTCCTCACAATTTTCAGATTCACGCATCTTACGCAAAACTCCAAAGAAATAGTCAATTGCCCTCAACTCACTAGCAATTTGTTCCACACGAGTGGGTCTCTTAAAGAGACTAGCAAGTGGATGAGGATCCATATCACTAGATTTTCAGCAAGCGAAGATGCAAGCATATTGAGGGCACATGGCACACAAGCGAACAGAAAGAAAACCAGAGAAAAGGGTGAACGAAAAAAACAAAAGAAAACGGCGAAGGAGAAAGGCAAATGAAAATGGCAAATGTGAAGTGGGGGAGAGGAAAACGAGAGGCAACTCGCAACAAAAGTAAATGCAAGAGAAGAGTTCGTGAGACCTACTTGGATAGATCTTGATTTCTCCCTGGCAACGGCGCCAGAAATACTTCTGCTACTGCAACAAAATACCTTCCAAAGGCGCCAGAAATAGGAGTGTTGCTTCATACTCCTCAGCAATGGCACCAGGAATCCTTGAGCTGCGGCTACGCCTTAAGGGACTTCCTAGGCAAGTATGCAAAGGATTTCCCCCGTAGCCTTGGAGCCTTGCGTTGGTGTTCCCTCGAAGCGGAAAGGGTGATGTAGCGTAGCGGTGGTAAGTACTTCCCTCAGTTTGAGAACCAAAGTATCAATCCAGTGGAGGAGTATCTCAAGATCCTGCACAAACACAAAAACTTGCTCCCAACGCTATGAAGGGGTTGTCAATCCCTTATAGATTGTTTGCCAAGTGAGAACTAAAAGCAACAAAGTAACAAAGCAAAGTAAAAGCAGAGGTGTAAACGATGGATGTGAATAGACCCGGGGGCCGTAGTGTTTACTAGTGGCTTCTCTCATGAAAGCAAGTAGATGGTGGGTGAACAAATTACTATCGAGCAATTGATAGAACTGTGCAAAGTCGTGACGATATCTATGCAATGATTGTTTCTATAGGCATCACGTCCGAAACAAGTAGACCGATACTTTCTGCATCTACTATTATTACTCCACACGTCGACCGCTATCCAGCATGCATCTAGTGTATTAAGTCCATAAGAACAGAGTAACGCCTTAAGCAAGATGACATGATGTAGAGGGATAATCTCAAACCAATGATAAAAACCCCATCTTTTTACCCTTGATGGAAACTACTTGATGTGTGCCTTGCTGCCCCTACTGTCAGTGGGAAAGGTCACAACATGGCGGAACCCAAAACCAAGCACTTCTCCCATTGCAAGAATCATAGATCTAGTTGGCCAAACAAAACCCAAGACTCGGAGAGACTTACAAGGATATCAAATCATGCATATAAGAAATCAGCAAAGACTCAAATATATATCATAGATAATCTGATCACAAATCCACAATTCATCGGATCTCAAGAAACACACCGCCAAAGATGATTACATCGGATAGATCTCCATGAAGATCATGGAGAACTTTGTATTGAAGATCCAAGAGAGAGAAGAAGCCATCTAGCTACTAACTACGGCCCGTAGGCCTGAAGTGAACTACTCACGAGTCATTGGAGGGGCGATGATGATAATGAAGAAGCCCTCCAACTCCAAAGTCCCCTCCGGCAGGGTGCCGGGAAGGGTCTCCAGATGAGATCTCGCGAAAACGTAAGCTTGCGGTGGCGGAAAAGTACTTTCGAGGCTCCCCTGATTTTTTGCGGAATATTTGGGAATTTATAGGCCAAAGACCTAGGTCAGGGGGCGGCCAGGGAGGCCACAAGCCTGCCCACCGCCGCCTCCCCTGGTGGCGGAGTGGGGGCTTGTGGGCTCCCTGGAGCCCACCTGGCTTGGCCCAAAAGCCCCCTGGTCTTCTTCCGTTCGGGAAAAAAAAATATCATTTCGGGGTTTTTCTTCCGTTTGGACTCCGTTCCAAAATCAGATATGAAAAGAGTCAAAAACACGGAAAAAACAGGAATTGGCACTTGGCACTGAATTAATAAGTTAGTCCCAAAAAAGATATAAAAGGTACATAAAATAACCAAAGAAGACAAGATAACAGCGTGAAACCATCAAAAATTATAGATACGTTTGAGACGTATCACCCGACAATGACACTAGAAGAATGTTGTTGACGAGTCCCTGGCTTGATGCCTTCGCGACAACAGAGCCAGAACTGCTCCGAGTTGCTCAACAATTAGCAATTGTCTTGCAATGGCCCACCAGCGCGTGGGTTCGCGGCAGTTTTCGAGGGTAGAGTATTCAACCCAAATTTGTTGGTTCGCCAGGCAGGAAGTGAGAGGATACTCTCGAGTATTAGCAGCTGAATGTGTCAGATTCAACCACACCTGAAAGATTAGTATCTGCAAGCAAAGTATCAACAGCGAAGTAGTATGATAGGAACGGTGTCAAAAACGATCTGTTGACGGCAGACTATTCCTAACTGTTGTATCAATGGCACCAGAAGTTGCCCGTGGACGGGAAATATTCTTTCCCGTCAACGTTGTGCGAACCAGTATTGTACCAGGTAGCAGCAGTGTAACGACTAATGACAGTGGCAAGGAACAGCAGTAGTGACAGCAGTAGCAAGTAGCAACAGTAGCAAGTAACACCAGTAGCAAGTAACAGTGGTAACAACAGCAGAGCAAAACAAGTAACAGCAGCAGAGCAAAACAAGTAACAACAGCAGTGGGACAAGCTCGTAGGCAATGGGTCGGTGATTCGTTTGGATGACATTCATCATGCAACAGTTATAACACGGAGAGATATGTGGCTAGCTCCCGTTCGTCAATGTGATGTAGGCATGCATTCCGTGTGTAGTCATACGTGCTTAGGGAAAAGAACTTGCATGAGATCTACTGTCCATCCCTCCCGTGGTAGCGGGGTCCAAAAGGATACTACACGATATTAAGGTTCTCCTTTTAATAAAGAACCGGAACAACGCATTAGCACTTGGTGAACACATGAACTCCTCAAACTATGGTCATCACCGGGAGTGGTTCCGGTTATTGTCACTCCGGGGTTGCCGGGTCATAACACATAGTAGGTAACTCCAAATTGCAAGATTGGATCTAAAACACACATATATTGGTGACAACATAATAATTTCAGATCTGAAATCATGGCACTCGGGCCCTAGTGACAAGTATTAAGCATGGCAAAGTAGTAGCAACATCAATCTCAAAACATAGTGGATGCTAGGGATCAATCCCCGTCAAAACTAACTCGATTACATGATAGATCTCATCCTACTCATCACCGCCCAGCGAGCCTACGAAAATATTACTCACGAACGATGAAGAGCTTCATGGAATTGGAGAGGGAAGAAGGTTGATGATGACGATGGCGACGATTTCCCCTCTTCGGAGCCCAAAACGGACTCCAGATCTGTCCTCTAGATGAAGAACAGGATGTGGCGGCGCCTCCCTATCGCAAACGCGACGAAATCTTCTCTTCTGATATTTTTCTGGGCGGAAGTGCATTTATAGAGCTGAGTTTGGGGGCGACAGAGCCACGTGGGCCCCACAAGTTTGGTTGCCACGGCCAGGGGGAGGCCGCGGCAACAGGGCTTGTGGCCCACTGGCCCATCCCTTCCGGTAGATCTTTGCGCAGGTATTTTTCATATTTTCCAGAAATATTCTCCGTAAATTTTCAGGACGTTCCGAGAACTTTCATTTCTGGACAAAAACATGGCAATTCTGCTGAAAACAACGTCAGTCCGGGTTAGTTCCATTCAAATCATGCAAATTAGAGTCCAAAACAAGGGCAAAAGAGTTTGGAAAAGTAGATATGATGGAGACGTATCAGTGAGCACATGGCTTGGTCCAGGTGGGAGCTTCAAATCATAAATTGGAGTTTGAGGATTTTGATACCATGTGTCAATGAAGTCTAACACCACATTTGGATCCAGCATGAGGGGAATGTTGGTGCCTTTGGCTTGTGCAACCTTTTCTTGCTTGTTTCTGATGATTGCAACAAGTACTTCATCACGAGCTTTATTCTTCTTCTTCTCATCGAGAGGGAACATTGTGAACTATCTTGTTTGGGCTAGGTCTTTTTCCTCGCCCAACGGTCATCTTTTTCTTCATGGTTGCACTTGAAGAATTATGTGCAGAGCCAGAAGCACACGGTCCTAAGGGAATTGAAGTCCCCATTGGACGCTGACTAGTTGCTAGTTGCAGTGGCGGTGAGGAATGTGTGGCACATACTGAGGACTTTGTTGCCACATTTGGAGTCGACTGAGGAATTTCTTGTGTGGTATTTGCAGTTGAGGAATTTGGCTTTGTAGCTGATTTCTTCAACAGAACTCGCTTCAGAGCAGTTTTAGTACCACAAACCTCAATAGCAGAGGAGGAGGCAGCAACAGTTGTAGCAGTATATTCCTCATTGAATCTCCTCACTGTGTGCTTTGCACCTTTGTGCAGTTTTGCCTGTTGCTTTGCCCATTCTTTAGGATACTCTTCACCAGAGGCCAGGCTTGTGGGATCAACAACTTGTTGATTACCCAGAGGAGGTATTGGGGCTGGAAGTTTCAAAGCGAATTTCTTCATATATTGGGGAGTCACATACGTGTACTCCCTCCATTCCTTGGCCCATCTCCTCTCAATTTTCTGCAAGCGCGTCTTGCGCTTTTATTTTGTCTCCTTCCCATATATTTATTCATGAGGGGTGTAATATTTATCATAGATGTCTTCAGGTATCTCAAAGGCAGTGTTGGTCTCAAGCTTCTTTCCACCCTTCTGTTATTTCTTCTCATCACCCATTTTCTTCACTTGAGGAATACGAGCTTTTGAGGAATCTGATGAGGTGTGCAAATTTTCTTCATGAAATGCTGCAAATGAGTTAAGTTGATGAGAACCTAGTGATTAGTGAGCAGCCATTTTGTACGTGTGAACAGAGTATAGGTGTGAAGAATTTGAAGAGGTCATATGCGTCCTGAGAAGATTTTGAAAAATGACTCAAGTTGAGGAAATTGACCAATACTGTTATGAGGAATTTCGCTAAGTGTTCTTGTCTTGGGTTCCAGAGTTGTGCATATCAGAAAATTCACACAATTGAGGAATCACTTAAAGAATAGAATAACTTAGTGAAATTTATATGTTGTAGACATGGTAGTGTTCATGTGATGAATTTGGTGAGGAATAACACTTTTTGAAGATTTTATGGAAATACAAAGATCTACTAGGGGAATAAAATTGGATTTTAATTACCCTTGTCAAAGAACACGAAGGACATGACGAACAGGAGGAGGTGAAGTAGAAGCTTATCTGTTCAGATCTTCAGCGCCCTAAATTGGCGGCTGAAGACAACTACAGTGGTGGTGGAGGGAGGATATCCACGACCGGCATGAGTGCGGCGATGACAGGGTCAAGGTAGTGAAGCTCTTTTTCACTAGCGATGATGATTTCTAGTAGCGGCGCTAGGTCTGGGCTTCGAGCGGTGAGAAGTGGAAACGTGAGGAAGAAAGTGACTAAGGGGTGAGAGTGGGGTATTTATAGCCCAGGTGAAAATGGTCCGGCCCAAAGTTTTCGGACCAAACTGCCCGTGAGTCTTCCTCTCTGATTGACATGTGGCACCCTCGTATTAAGCGGTGAGGTTAGTGGAGATCGTGCAAATCGAGTCATGGGTAGTGGGAGTGGTTTGAGCAGCAACGGTCGAAAATTTTGATAAATTTTTGAGGACTTTGTTCGCAAATTCTTCAGCTGACAAGGACTAAGTGAAGACTTCGAACCAGTTTTCAAGTAGAACGCATATGAAGAATTTGAGAACAGACTCGGTTGAGCTTAGCATAGAGGGGGAACGGGTCCGATCACATTCACTTAAAAGAAAAGAAGCAATACGACGACTTAGCAATAAGTGAATGTTGTTGAGGACTTTGAAATCTCACAAATAAGTATATAGTCAATGAAGAACATATTTTGAAAAGTTTGAAGAATTTAAACTTCAGGGGAATTTGCAAACTTGAGTAATCTGAAAAACTAAAGAATTTGAAGATTTGAAGAATTTGCAAAAATCTCAACTTTGAAGAATTTCAAATTGGGTTGGTGGCGTGACCCACCGTATAAGAATGATGATTTCAGACACCGCGTACAATTGTCGTAGGGTTGTGAGAATCAAATTCTTCATTAATTTCTTGACAATTAAAGTGTTATTATTCATTGATTGAATAAAAAAATTACTTCGTGTGTTACGCATTTAAGTCATCAATTTTTCATAAGTGTTAGGATGTGTGTCCTTTCATAGAACATTTGAAGATTCGAAAATATTTAGCTCACACCGCAACTTGCAAAATCTCTTCTCATCCAAGGGTTTGTGAAGATAGCTGCAGTTGTTCTTCAGTCTTCACGTGGTCGAGGAAAATGTTGCCCTTGAGTACATATCACGAAGAAAATGATGACGAATCTGGATGTGATTGATCTTCGAGAGTTGTACTGGGTTGTTTGCAACCTTGATTGCACTCTCATTGTCGAAGTAGAGTGGCACATTCTTCATGTTGATGCCTTAGTCCTTGAGGGTTTTCCTCATCCATAGTAGTTGAGCACAACACGAACCAGCAACAATATACTCAGCTTCAGCAGTAGAAAGTGATACCCAGTTTTGCTTCTTCGAGGACCAACAAATTAAGGACCGTTTGAGGAAATGGCAGGTGCATGATGTTGACTTGCGATCCACACGGTCACCAGCATAGTCAAAGTCAGAATATCCAATGAGATGAAGGTTTGAGCCCTTGGGGTACCATAATCCAAGCGTTGGTGTGTGAGCTAGATATCGAAGGATATGCTTCACAGCCTTATGGTGTAATTCCTTCGGTGTTGCTTGGAAATGGGCACACATGCAAACACTAAGCATAATATCAGGCCTAGATGCACATAGATACAATAAAGAGCCAATCATGGAGCGATATACGTGATGATCGAAATCTTTACCATTTTCACCAGTGCACAAGTGGTCGTTGGTAGATATTGGAATTTTGACGCCTTTGTATTCATGCATGCCGAATTTCTTCATGACATCCTTGAGGTATTTCTCTTGATAAATGAAGACGCCATTGCGTTGTTGACGAATCTGTAGTCCTAGGAAGAATTTCAACTCCCCCATCATGGACATTTGATATTCCTCACCCATCATGTAGGCAAATTCGTTACTGTAGCGTTTGTTAGTACAACCAAAGATAATATCGTCTATATATATTTGACACACAAATAGTTCATTGTCATAGGATTTTGTGAAAAGAGTTGGATCAGGTGAATCGGGTTTGAAGTCTTTCTTCATGAGGAATTTCTTCAATGTGTCATACCATGCCCGAGGGGCTTGCTTGAGGCCATAGAGATCTTTGTTGAGTCCGAAGACTTTGTCAGGATGCTCTGAGTCTTCAAAACCTGGGGGCTGAGCAACATATACTTCTTCCTCAAGCTTACCATTGAGGAATGCAATTTTCACATTCATTTGATACAAGGTGATATTGTGATGGTTAGCATAAGAAAGCAATATACAAATAGCTTCAAGTCTAGCAACAGGTGCAAAAGTTTCATCAAAGTCAATTCCTTCAACCTGTGTGTAGCCTTGTGGTCATGCCTTGTTCCTCACTACTTGACCATCTTCGTCTTTCTTGTTTTGGTAGATCAACTTGGTACCGATGACATTGTGCTTGGTAGGACCATGCCGCTTGACAAGTTCCCACACATTGTTAAGCTTGAATTGATGAAGTTCTTCTTGCATTGCTTGAATCCACTCGGGTTCCATGAAGGCTTCATCAACTTTTGAGGGTTGTGTGATAGACATAAATGGAGAGTGCCCACAAGTGTTAATTAAATGTGAAGCTTTTGAGCAAGTGATTGGACTTGTCGCATTGATGTCATCGAAGATTTTGTCAATTTGCACTTCATTTGCAATCCTTGGATGTGCGGGTTGAAGACTTTGATCGGGTTGAGGAATTTGATTAGGAGCAATTTCCTCAGGTGCACCAGCCCGAATTTCTTCGTTGTTTGGGATGACTTCTTCAGCAGGCGGTTATTCTTCACTAGGAATCGTATCTTCTGTAGACTTGAACCTAATTGATTCCTCAGGAGGCATTTAATCTAGCACAGGAGGCAGGTGCTCTCTGTGTGAGCCGTTAGTTTCATCGAACTCCACATTTACAGTTTCAACAACTTTTTTGTGGTAGTTGCTGAAGACTTTGTAGGTGTGTGAGCCCTTTCTATAACCAAGCATAAAACCCTCCTGTGCTTTTGGTGCAAATTTTGAACTATGGTGAGGATCTCTAATCCAACATCTTGCACCGAAGACTCTGAAATAACTTACATTGGGTTTCTTGTCAATGAGGAGTTTGTATGAGGTCTTCTTGAGGAATTTGTGAAGATATACCATGTCGATGATGTGATAGGCAGTGTTGATTGCCTCGGGCCAGAAGCGGCGCGGAGTCTGATATTCTTCAAGCATAGTGCATGCCATCTCAACAAGAGTCATGTTCTTGCGCTCCACGATGCCGTTTTGTTGAGGAGTATAAGGGACAGACAACTCATGAGTAATACCAAGTTCATAAAGATAGTCAACAAGACCAGTGTTCTTGAACTCTGTCCCATTATCACTCCTGATGTACTTGATCTTGACACCGAAGTTCGTCGAGGCCCTTGAGGAAAATTGTTTGAAGACTTCCTGCACTTCAGTTTTGTAAAGGATAATATGCACCCAAGTGTAACGAGAATAATCATCAATGATGACAAAGCCATATAGTGATGCTGCATTGGTTATAGTAGCATAATGAGTAGGGCCAAAGAGGTCCATGTGAAGCAATACAAAAGGACGTGTGGTGGTCATGATAGTATTCAAGGTGTGCTTGGATCTGGTCATCTTTCTAGACTCACAAGCCCTACATACATGATCCTTGAGGAATTTGACACCTTCAATGCCAACGACATGCTTCTTCTTCGCCAGTGTGTGCAGATTCCTCATGCCCGTGTGACCAAGTCGTCGATGCCATAGCTAGCCTTCCGAGGCTTTTGCAAGTAGACACGTGGCCGGCTGTGGACTTGTAGAGAAATCAACGATTTACAAGTCTCCTCTCCTAAAGCCTTCGAAGACTTTGGATTTGTCAGATTCCATGATGACTACGCATCAATATTTGCCAAAGATAACAATCATGTCAAGATCACAAAGCATTGAGACGGACATGAGGTTAAACCCAAGGGATTCAACAAGCATGACGTTGTCCATGTGTATGTCCTTAGATATAGGCACCTTACCGAGGCCCAATACCTTGCTTTTTTCCTTTGTCTGCGTAGGTGATATGCTTCAGTGGTGATGGAGTCAGTGGGATATTCATCAATAGACTATTGTAACCAGTCAT
Source organism: Hordeum vulgare subsp. vulgare (assembly GCF_904849725.1). NCBI lineage: Eukaryota > Viridiplantae > Streptophyta > Magnoliopsida > Poales > Poaceae > Hordeum > Hordeum vulgare. Next base: position 532,319,200 of record NC_058522.1, on the reverse strand, counting down.
GTGATTTGTACATCCACTGTCAATAACCCACTCTGTAGTTTTGGAGTTGTCATCCTGCAGATGAATTAGTACCGCTTACGATCTCATATGCTTCAGGGTGAAGAATATGCTATCAAATTCATGAGATTTGAATTTCAGCACATAGTGTAGAGTTAAGATAATATGAGGACGTGTGAAATGATAATCATAAAATCATGTTTAGCTTGCGTCCTTTCAAGCATTTTATTAGGTCTCCAGCAAATTCTTGAGATGATCATATTCATTTGGAGACCTGACATGTAGAAGAGATTAGTTCAATTTCTTCACCACCCACATCTGAAGGGTTTGCAAAGAGTTCATCATCCTACGAGCACCATAAGAGAGTTTTGGCATTGAAGCTAATGCACTTCGTTTCATACGAGGGGTAGAGTACTCAAATGAATACATACATAAATTCTTCGAGGACTTATGAACATAGCGATTTAAGGAATAGTGCACATATTCATGTCCCTTGTAGTTTCCCTGCATATCAGAAGCATTAGCACGATTACAAGCAGAGTTTTGACCATATGAGGAATTTTATCCTCGTGAAAACTTTGGTCCACTTGAGGAATTTGATCTATGGTTACTGTTCTTTGACGGGTGGTGTCATGAGGACATTCACATGAAGACTTTCCAAGTTATTTTGGGAACCCAGATTTTCCTCAAGGGTGGTCCTTTCGTGCAGTTACTTCCAACATATCTAGCAAATACTCCACCATTCTGATTTTTGAACAGTTTATAGTTGGAGTCAAATGACTCATGAGAGGAATATGAAGTTTCACATGCAAAGCCTGATAAAGTAGATGGATCAACATGAGGTCCTTTTGTAGCAGCCCACGAGGTTTTGGTGTACTGCTCAGGTTTCCAGTATGATCCATCAACATTCAATTTTCTCTCAAATGCAATACCCTCTTTCCTAGGGTTTTTGTTCCGAATGTGCTTTTTGAGCACATCACAAAGGATTTGATGCCCTTTGAGGCTTTTGTAAATGCCTGTCACATACAATTCCTTCAATCCTGCATTTTCGCCAATGATATTTGTGGTCTCCTCAAGTGAGGAATTTGTAACCACGGATACAATTGAAGAATTTGCAGCAATAGAAGCATTTGAACTTTCAAGTGAAGAATTAGTAGATTCGCGTTCGATGCATTTCAAGCATTGTGGAATGAATTCTTCCTGAGTGGTATTGATCTGTTGAGCAAGCAAAGAAACATTTTCACTTTGAATATCATCATGAGATGCCCTTAGTTTCTCAAGATCTTGATTTCTTTGAAGAAATTTATAAGAAAGCTTCTCATGATCTGCTAAGAGAGTGCCATGACATTCCTGAAGAATATCAAACCTAAAATGAAGACTTTTAACATCAACAGCCATGGTTTGAGTCTGATTCATTTCCTCATTCAAGAGGTCATCGCTTTTGTCTAGCAGTTTTTGAAGCTTTCCAAGAGTAGTTTGTTGCTTAGTGGAAATATTAGCAAGCTTGTAGTAACTGGGTTTTTGATAGTCATCAGGTTCACAATCACTTGAGTCACAAGAGGAAGTGTGGTTGAGTACCTTGTAACCTTTTTCCATGAAGCAATAGGTGGGGGCAAAGTCGTCGTCAGAGTCATCAATGTTGTTGACCTTGTTATTTTTTTCAAGGTCGAAGATGGACTTGCTCACGAATGTGGTAGCAAGGTCTATGCTTGCCACACGAGACTCAGAATCCTCTTCAGATCCTTCCTCGTCATCACATTCTTCAGATTCTTCCTCAGAATCCATTTCCTTGCCAATAAGAGCCCGAGCCTTTCTGAAACTGTTCTTCTTGTGCGATGAGGACTTTGAAGATTTCTTATTTTTCTTTGAGTCATCACAACTTTCATCCTTGTATTTCTTCTTCTTTGATTCCTTCACCCAACGAGGACAACCAACAATGTAATGACCAAACTTCTTGCATTTATGGCATATTGTTTTCTTGTAGTCCTCAGATCAAGATTATGATTTCCTCATATCTCTTCTCGAGGACTTTCCGAACTGTCCTCGTCTGGAGAGCTTCTGGAATTTCCTCACGAGCATAGCAAGTTCCTGACCAAGTTCCTCGGGATCACCAAGACTGCAATCATAGTCTTCTTCTTTATACGAGGAAACAACTTTTGCCTTCAGCGCACGAGGTCTTCCATAGCTTGGTCCATAGACGTCTCTTTTCTCAGCTTGTTGGAATTTGTGAGTATTGAGTCTCTCAAGAATATCAGCAGGATCAAGTAACTTGTAGTCTCTTCATTCTTGAATCATCACAACCAGTGTATCAAATGAAGAATCAAGAGATCTCAGCAGTTTCTTCACCACTTCATGGTCAGTGATGTCTCTGGCTCCAAGAGCCTGTAGCTCACTTGAGATATCAGTGAGGCGCTCGGAGGTTTGCTGATAGCTCTCATTATCGAGTCTTTTGAAGCGGTTGAAGAGATTGCGAAGAACATCAACCCGAGAGTCATGTTGCATTCCTTCATTGACCTTGGATATCCTTTCCCAGGTAAGCTTAGCAGAGCCCAATGCACTCACTCTGCATACTGACCTTTGCTCGGATGATCACAAATGATATTCTTCACTTGAGAGTCGAGTTGCTTGAATCTCTTCACATCAGTAGCGGTGATACTTGCGGTGACACAGGGAACACCATTTTCCAGAACGTACGTGAGATCATTGTCAATTGCTTCAAGGCGCATGCGCATCTTGTTCTTCCAGTAGGGGTAGTCCGTCCCTTCAAAGGTAGGACAATCCGCAGTGACCTTGATCATACATATGGTCGACATAACTAAAACTCCAGGTGGTTAAACCAAAATCACACAGAATAAGGGAGTGTCTTGCTCTCATACAAATAGAAAGTGCGTCATATCGACTAAATGGGGGAGAATAGGCATTTTTTATGAATTCGTCACTGAGGAAATTCCTTATGAGGAAATTCCAGAGTCACGAATGGCGGGCATCGGATTAAGTACTCAGTCAAGCGTGCAACACATCAATAGAATACTCTTCATGATGAAATGAAACAATCAGTTTGCACAAGTAGCGTGTTCGGGATATGTAGGTGAAGAACAAGTGAAGTGAAGAATTTGGGGTGAGGAAATTGTGTTAGTCTTCAGTCAAATTCTTCAAACAGTAACAATCAATTTCATCAACATACAACTGATGAAATTAAAGGGTTGAGGTAATAGAACGAGGTACTCGATGAAGACAATGATTTGATGACCCAGTTCCAACTGCTGTGACAGTCGTACGTCTGATTTGAGCGGCTTAGTATTTAAACTAAAGGACACACAGTTCCAGGACACATAGTCCTTGTCGTATTCTCCTTGAGCTAAGGATACACAGTAGGGAAGACTTCCAAACCCTCACAAACTCAGTCACCTCACAATCCATAATTGACTTCTCGATGCTCTAGACCATGACGCCTAACCGTCTGGAGGATGCACAGTTCTCAAAGGTAACAAGCGTCGGTTCCACATAGGAACAATCTCTTTAGTGACGCTCAATCAGTATGGGGGGTTTGGGTTTTGGTTTGGGTGTTTGGGTTTTTTCCTCACTGATGATTTTCTCTCAAAGTCTCCCAGGAATGGGTTGCTCTCAAATGAAAAGTGTTAGTTTCTCTCTCAGAGCAGCCAACGAGCTAGTGGTTACGGGGGACGGCTATTTATAGGCTTGGAGCAATCCCGACATGATTTGGCAAAAATGTCGTAATGATATGACCGTTATGTGGATAAGGTTGGGGACAGCTCGCGCATGACACAACAATGGTCGGTATGTTTCAACTGTTAAAGTCATCATGTCTCTCATGTTCCTCACTTGTAGGTAATTCGCATTGGCGAAAACCTAACTCCTCAGTTAGAGCAAATTCATCAGAGACCAGAAGATCTTCGTCTGTGTCACTGAAAAATTTGAATAAACTATAAAAGATTTCCAAAGGCTTCACTCGAAGGATTGGATATATGTAGGCTTTGAGATGAGCATCACTTGGACACTTTTGCTTATTTTTTCCTCGACCCCCTTTAACAGTACGGTGGTCCTATGGCTCGGAATAAAGGAAATGAAACTACGAAAACAAAAATCTTCACACTTCAAAGTCTTCGCATCAATTTCTTCACGGACACATCTCTTTCCTCACTTTCAAAGTTTTCGAGGAAATACCAAAGTCTTCAGTCGAAGACATACATTTTTAGGGGTCGATATTCTTCGAATAACTCAAACTCCTCATCGATTTATAGAGCATGTGTACACTCACAAACACATTAGTCTCTTAACCTATAAGTCTTCAATACACTAAAATCACTAAGGACACTAGATGCACTTACATGTTGTAAGTTGGGGGTTCATTTCGTCCGGTTTCAAAGACGAGAGTTGTAAATGGAACCGAGTGTTTAGCTGAGGTTTGAAATATAGACTTTTCTCTTTACAAAATGAGATTTACTGCTCTTAGTTTGCACGACTATGCCTTGTCGGTCGACCCACGGGTAAAGGGGAGAAACAAGCATGCTGGTCAAGTTTTTGGTGTGAGTCGTTTGCTTTCCATCTCTTCCATGGCTCTAAGGACATGCACACCGCTCGAGTCTGGACCGATGCCTCATCCGCCACATCGACATGTTCGATGCCACCTCCTTCAAAGCTATCGCCTACAGAGCAAAACGGGCTCCTACAGAAGAGCTCGGCTCTTCCCCGATAAAAGCACGAGGCGGTCGCTCGGGCGATCCAGTGTGGGATCCGGGCATCCTCGGCACACACTAGTAGCTGAAAAAGAAAAAGTAAGATGATAATATCAAAGAAAGTAGCTTTTGTTGGCTGATTGTGGCACAACCCTAAAACCGATATGTGAATTGCTTGGTGTTGCCTCCGTTGTACATACCCTAACACTTTGGTACAACGCTAAAACCGATATACTCTGCTGTTTATTTCTTCTTTGCTTCGGCACCTTTATCCCTTTTCTAGGCTCCGAGTTTCAGCATCCCCAACGCTAAACATATACATACATACATACATAATCAGGCCCTGCTTCTGATCTCTTTTCGCGAGGAATCACACTCCGCCTCACGACAGCAGCGCAGTGCAGGTGCGGCAGTGGCTTAAAACAAAAGCCGAGATCAGATGGGAAAGTTGTCGATTCTGTTATGCACAGCACAGGGGGGCGGTTAGGTAGGCGCTTTATACCAAGCCTAATCAATTGCTTGCTAGATCACCAGCCACTCGCCAACCGGGCAACCACCACCCCCATCCACGAGCACGAGCAGGCGAGACGGACGGATGGATCCCCATCCCCCGTCGGTCCGCCCGCCCGCGTCGGGATATATTCGCACCGTCGTGGCCGCTCGTGGCACACCCAGCACCCCGCACCCCCGGCCCGGCATCCAACGACGCAAGCAACCCCAACGCCCGCTACGCGCGCAGCGCAACCACCACCGCCTGCCACTGGCCACTGCCCCAGCTCCCAACGATGATAATCAATCCACCACGGCACGGCACGGCAGTGGTTCGGCCGGCCAGTGGCCACTCCCGATCTCACTGGCCACCCAATCACCAGTTAGATTAGGCCGGCCTTTGCTGTGCCACTCCACCTGCGCTGCGTGCGTACTACGCGGGTAGCGGACCCGATCGCGACGACACCACCGGCACCTCGCCTATGGCCCGAGGAACACGTGGGGAAAAGGCAGGCGCACGCAACGCATATCCAACGGCGACGGAGACGTGCCGCTTGACGCCCTGGGAAAGACGCCGGCCGAGTCGCCCAACCCGAGCCGGCCGCGGTTGCGGAAAAAGTCAGGCGCGGACGGAACGGAACAGCTCCATCGCCCCCGATCGGGGTCAGGCAAGGCGAGAGAGAGGCTTCCTGCCTGCCGACCCCGTACGGCGCAATCCTCATGAAGTCATCCCTTCAAAACATGTGTCTGTTGACAATAAAAAAAAAGAAGACACGATTATTTGAAATTGGACATTTCTTTTTGTTAATAAACTAATATACTAATTAGTTTCTAACAGTCGAGTTTCGGTGGGCAAGCGAGCGGCCGACGACGGGCCGTGCTGGGCGTGACGTGCCCGGTGACGGACGACGCGCGGGGGGAGGCGCCGAGGGTGTGAATGTGTGATACGATGGAGGTTGTCATGCTGATACGTCAACGCTTAGGCGGTATGCTTCTTTATTAGCCAGACTAGATAACCATGCCTGCACGCTGGGTTAGTAGCAAGCCAAGTGGCATGTGTGTGTGTTGGCATGGCATGGTCCTTTCGTGAGAAAAAGGGACACGAGGGAGCTGGTAGCACGGCAAGCTTTTTCCTCCCGTCGGTGCCTTGCGGCAAAAATGAAGCAGAAATTAATAGAAACCCTCGTGTAATAACTGTACTGTACTATCGTGTACTGTGCTCCAAGACGACCAGTAGTAGGAGTATATGTTGATTGTCAAACAGAGTACGTACCAGCAGGAGGAGGTAAATATGTATACGATCGACTAGCAAAAAATGATTCTGCTGCAGAAGATCCACTTTTGCCGAGCCAACCTGAGGCGAACGACGGAAGCTCAGAGGCAGGCGAGGAGCTATTTTAACTGACCCAGAGACGACCAGGGCGTTGGAATCTTCCAAGCACGCCCGGTAGCACCGGTTGCGTGGTCTCCGGCGCACAGCTGACCTGACTTGTTACCGGGTCGGTTCAACGTGGATCGGTTTCGCTGAACCGTCCTCCAGAAGAAGCACGAGCGCGAAGACCGTGCCGGCTTTCTTCACGTACGCATGTGCCAAACGCTTCGTTCGTTTTGAAGTACCTTAATTTGACCCACTGTCATTTCGCTCCCCTAGTGGCACTAAGCCCCTAACAATCAAGCCATGAGGTCAGCATGCACCGGCTGCTTCGCCAAGACGAGCACAATTGGGATTTTGCGCGGGCCGCTCGATCTTACCCAGAACGACATGTCACCCAGTACGTACGGACTACGTAGCTTCGGAATTCATCTTTTTTTGGAACGAACCGTCCAATGAGAGTGAGGGTCAAATACGCACGACGGCCCCAGCTCGACCAGTAAAGTAAACTGTAATCTGCGAACGGCGTTACCGGGCCGGCTTTGCGTTCAGCAACCGACGGCGACCGCTTCCCGTCGCACAGTCGGTCAGCACTGACACCGCAGCCTCCTCCTCGATCCGACCCGATCAGTCCTCACTCTTCTTCGGAACCACACTCCCGCCACACACACACACACACACACACACAGGCTCAGTAGTAGCTCCACTTGCCAGCCCGGCCGTGTCTTCCCCTCCACGTTGACCACGACTTTTTCGTTGCATGCGACCCACCACTCCTCCACCCACCACGTCGAGAACCCCAGTGACCCACAACCCAACCTTGGCCGCCACTCCACCGGTTCCTAACTAACCACCACCCCCGGGCCCCGCCCGTCAGCCTCCCCGCGCGCGCCTCGTGCGCCCGGGCCGCACGATCGACCACGTTTCCATGCTCTCCACCTGCGACGCAACTTCCCACGCCGCCGGCCACCTCCTCGATCCACCGCCCCCACCGCTTTATAACCATCCCTCACTCCACCACTCCCTCACACCACACCACACCACACCCAGCTAGAGCGAGGCGGACGCCCAAGCAACCACACTCTCCCACCCTCGCAAGGAAGAAGAAGAAGAGGTCTTCGCTCCAGACCTGCTTTGCTTAGCTTCGTCTGTGAACTGGCTACCATGTCGTCGTCCGCCATGGAAGCGCTCCACGCCCTGATCCCGGAGCAGCAGCAGCAGCGCCAGGACTGGGAGGCGGTCAGCGGCGCCACCAGCGGCGAGGAGAGCGGCCACGTGCTGCAGGGATGGGCCAAGAGGAAGCGATCGCGCCGCCACCGCTCTGAGGAGGAGAACCTCGCGCTCTGCCTCCTCATGCTCTCCCGTGGCGGCGGCGGCGGTGGCAAGCAGCGTGTTCAGGCACCGCAGCCCGAGTCGTTCGCTGCGCCGGCGGTCGCTGAGTTCAAGTGCTCCGTCTGCGGCAGGTCTTTCGGCTCCTACCAGGCGCTCGGTGGCCACAAGACGAGCCACCGGGTGAAGCTGCCGTCTCCTCCCGCTGATGCCGCCGCCGCTCCGCTCGTGTCCCTCCCGGCCGTCGCCGCCGTCCTGCCCTCCGCCGAGCCGGCCACGTCGTCCACCGCGGCGTCCTCCGACGGCGCGACCAACAGGGTCCACAGGTGCTCCATCTGCCAAAAGGAGTTCCCAACCGGGCAGGCGCTGGGCGGGCACAAGAGGAAGCACTACGACGGCGGCGTGGGCGGCGTCGCCGCCTCGTCCACCGAGCTCCTGGCCGCCGCGGCCGCCGAGTCCGAGGTGGGGAGCACCGGCAACGGGAGCTCCGCCGCCCGGGCCTTCGACCTGAACATCCCGGCCGTGCCGGAGTTCGTGTGGAGGCCGTGCGCCAAGGGCAAGATGATGTGGGAGGACGACGAGGAGGTGCAGAGCCCTCTCGCCTTCAAGAAGCCTCGGCTTCTCACCGCGTGAGCAGCTAGCTGCTGCATGGATCCCATCGATCCATCCCAAGTTTTTGGTCCAGTCGATCCAGTGGTGAAATTCGTTCATTCGTTTGGTTTAATTTGTTCTGCTCCTGTACAGATTGAGTGAGTGAGCGAGTGAGTAATACTACATACATACATACATACATACTCCAGTAGCCATATACGTAGATATAGGTCCTAGATCTTGTTGGTTCCTTGTAAACGACGGAGGAGTGCTTGTATCCTCCTTGAGTTGTTGTGTAGGCGTCAGTATATTGTAGTCCAGAGTTCATACATACTCATACAGAGATTGGTCATGAACTAGCAGTACTGTGTAACATGAACTTATGATTGGTCATGAACTAGCAGTACTGTGTAACATGAACATCAATGGAATTGGAAATCATTGGAATTGATTGAATATATTTTTTGCACTTCTTTTATCAATTTAACTTGAGTGGCTCGATGAAACTTCAAATGATTGGTTATTCTCCCATGTCTATCCCCTTTGCGTACACTGCAACCTGTATTCGCCACGAAGAGAATTCTACTGTAACTTGCAAGAAGAAAAGAGAGACGGAAAACTCTGCTTCAGTTCACAGCAGCAGAAGCGGAGAAGTGCACTCAACCTCGATCGATCGGCCGCCTAGGAAGACCGTTCTCTACGTGTCCGCGTGACGTGATTAGCTCTCGGCTAATAATCAAATCCGATTCCACCGCCTGTTGTAGCCGGGGAATTGCAGCGTGACATGTGCTAGCAGTAGGAGACTACGACCTGCGTAGTGGTGGTGGTAGCACAAGACACCGGTGGCTGCAAGTGGAAACAAACTCGGGCCGGTTCGCAGCATCGTGAACGTCGACCGGCGGCACCCAACTTGCCGCGCGCGCGGTGGAAACGGCGACAGCGACGTCGGCCCGCCCGCCGGGGTTGATAAGTTCGTGCCGACCTGCAGCTGGATGGAGGGAGGGATCGGTGGACTGGTGATCGCTTTCGACGCAACAGACGGACGGCCACCAAGTGTGCGCGGTACGTCGGCACTCTCACCGGCCGGCCGCTCGCGTGGTTGGGTGGTCATTTCAGTTAGGAGCGGCCCGGCCGCCTCCGGTCCAGAGGGGGTGCTTCCGGGCACTCGGTTGATCGCGTTCGGGCATGGGTTGAAGTGTCCGTCGACGGGACTGGATGGATGGTCGCCGGTGCGTGTTTTCACATGGCGGTGACGCCCTCTCCGGTCGTGTAGTTGTGCGCGTGATTTCGTGCGGTCGCAACCGGGCCGGTCTGCGTGCGACGGTGCGCAGCAGGCACGTCGTGGGAGTTCGGCGCGTACGTGTTGGATCTGGATAGGCTGTGGCGCGTCACCGGCTTGGGCTCCGGTTTGGCACCTTTCGATCATCCGTTGACGCCACCTTCGCTTAACAGAGGTAGAGCTACATCGGTTTTGCTAAATCACATTCAAATGTGACATATATTACAAATTTAAGTCATATATCATTCATCTTAAGTAGAGATTTGTGTGAATATTTTTTTTCTTTTTTTCATGTTTATCCTTCGTTTAGTTATTTAGATGTATAATAATTATGTTACATCTAGATGTGTCATATGCAGTATCGGACGTGAACAATCGTTTTTTTCTTCCTATGGAAAAAGAGGACCCTTTGGCTAGGGTTTTTGTGCCTCTCGCCGGTGTTGTTGCCGGTCTACCTTGTCTTTTATAGTCATAGGGACATGAAGGCGTGGTGGATCCCGGCGTTGTCGGCAGAAGGGCTCTATTTTTTATGCTCATTTCAGTTTTATTAGGGTTTGTGTTCTGTTTAGAAAGGCGAGGTGGCAACGACTCTCTGAAGATGGAATAAGGTTCTCTCGTCTGGTCCCCCTCCAGTGGTGTTTTTCATCTTCAGAGGCGTGTGAAGGTTTGTATCCGATGGATCTCACGAGACACGCTCAACCTTTGTTTTCAGTGGACCCTATTTTCATTCGTTTGTATTAGTGTGTCTAGAGGTTGGATACTTTCGTTACGCTTCTTTTCATCAACGATGGTTGCTGTTCTGATGCGCTGGTGTTAGAGCATATTTCTTCATATGTGGTTTTTGATAATTGATGACAATCCCTATGGACTAATGGTTGCCTTAAGTTATATTTGAAGGATTCGTCCATAGACACTTCTTGAAGTCCATCTGTTGGTTTCAAGAAGTATATATGATGACCAAGGTGGTATTCAAGGTATTATCCAAAGAATGGTCATAAAGATACAAGGTTGATCAAAACTAAGTCAAAGAGTAAATCAAGATGATTAACACACAAAGCGTACAAGATGTACCGAGAGGGATCAAGTGATCCGATGGTATGGTAAGCATTGTCCATTACAGTTTTGTGTACTAACCCTTGGTCTTCGTGAGAGTTCTATGTGGGTTAGGTGTGTTTCCATGGGCTTGAGCCAAGAGGAAGATCTCATACAACCCATGAAGGATGACGTCAAGTGATGATCGTCATCAAGATTGCGGTGTGCAAGTTCAAGTGGAGCATCACAAAGATATCTTGCTTGAAGCTTGTCGTCCATTGTGGTGACAATGTACTTGTGAAGATGTGCTGAAGAGTGGCTCACCCATAGTGGAGTATGAGGGAGCAATTTATAAGTCTTCATCGAGCCAGCGCAATCAAGAAAGGTGGTCCATCTTGAGGAAGTCAAGATCGTCATCATCTAGCTCAAGTGGACTATGTGCAAGGTATAGGTTTGTCCTTGATAGATTTTCTATTTTAGGATAGATTGTCGTACTGTCAAGGGGGGCTCTCAAGTGAGAAGCTTGATCGTATCGTTCGTTTAGAGATCAAACCATTTGCATCCTTGCATAATCTTTCTTGGTTCTTGTTTTGTGGTTCTCTTTGTGAGTTCTAGAGCTTATGGTCATCTTTATGACAAGCTCGAGTTCATCGAAAATAGAGTTCATGTGCATCTTCTATGATGTTTTCGATGTTGGAGTTTTTGCCGGTTCTTCATTCATAGAGGTCTCACATATCTATATCATTGGCATTTTCATAGAGCTGTTGGATAGCTCTTGTCGTCCCGAATCAAACAAACTTGAGTTTGCTCAATTCGGAGCTCGTATGCCAAAGATATGACCGTTCTGGTTTTCTTGTCTTGCCCGTGGTCTACCTGGAATGATCCAAGCGGTAGTACCGCTCCCTGGAGTGGTACTACCTCTTATCATCGGTAGTACCGCCCGGGCCGGTAGTAGTACTGCTCCTGAACGGTAGTGGCCCGGCTTTGTACCGTTGGCGAGTACCGTTGCCCATAAGTTAAATACCTTTTTTGGTCGAACTTTGCGGTAGTGCTACTGTCGCTTGTCACTACTACTCCTGGCGGTACTATCGGCCCTGCCCTCTCTCAGTTCGGCCTTCTTCCCCAAAGGTCCCTATCCGTTGAGCTCGTGTTTGCCCCCCATTGTTGACCTTATTCGAGATTGCTAACTCTCAATCCCTCCAATGATTCTTGCTAGTTCTTGAGAGAAAAGAGAGAGGATATCTAGATCCACATTTCCACCAATCACTTTCTCCTCTATGTGAGGGGAACCCCTTGGATCAAGATCTTGGAGTTCTTCGTGTTCTTCTTTGTTCTTCCTCTCATTTTCTTCCATAGCATTATTTGTTGTGGAGGGGTTTGGGAGACAAGGACTTGGGCACTCCATGTGCCCTTGCCATTGCATTTGATGGATAGGTTTGAGTTCTCCACAGTGATACGTCGAAGTGAAGCTTGAGAAGCTTATTACTCTTGGGTGCTTGGTACCCTAATACTCGTTCTTCTTGGGTGCTTTGGCATCCTAGAAGCTTGGTGGTTCCTCGGAGCTCAATCATTGTGGTGTAAAGCTCCGGGCAAGCGTCGGGGTCCCCAATTAGGCTGTGGAGATTGCCCCGAGCATTTCAGGTTACCTCGAAGCCATATTCCATTGTAGTGAAGTTTCGTGGTGTTGTTGTGAGCCTCCAATTAAGTTGTGGAGATTGCCCCAACCTTGTTTGTACAGGTTCAGTGACTGCCCTCAAGGGTGCCTTAGTGGAATCACAGCATCTTGCATTGTGCGAGGGCGTGAGGATATTACGGTGGCCTTAGTGGCATCTTGGTGAGCATTGTGCCTCCACACCCAAAGGGAGATTAATCCGCAAGGGTGTGAACTTCGGGATACATCGTTGTCTCCGCGTGCCTCGGTTATCCCTTACCCGAGCCCTTTACTTATGCACTTTACTTTGTGATAGCCATATGGTTTCTTGTTATATATCTTGCTATCACTTAGTTGTTTATCTTATTTACCATAAGTTGTTGGTGCACATAGGTGAGCCTAGTTGTTTTAGGTTTTGTGCTTGACTAATTAAATGTTAGTTTTATTCCGCATTTGTTCAATCCTAAACCATAATTATTTTAAAGCGCCTATTCACCCCCTCTAGTCGACATCCACATCCTTTCAATTGGTACCAGAGCTAGGTCCCTCATTATTAGGTTTAACCACCCACAGAGCAAGGATGTCGACTAGGGGATTAGGGTTCTCTGACACTCTAAGTTTTGATGGCGCAATTTTTGATATTTGGGTCATTCGCATGCTTAACCTCTTTAGGGTCATGGACCCAAATTTAGAGCGAATTGTAGATATGGATTTTTCTCCTCCTAAGGATTCTCAAAACATATCTTTAGAGGATGAGAAGAACTCTTATCTCAATGCTCAAGCTTCTAATGTATCATTATTCTCCTCATATCGGTGTCTCACCTCCAAAGGATTCTCAAAACATATCTTTAAGGTATTTTCATTCCTTATTCTCCTCATATTGGTATCTCACCCAAACCTTGAAAACTTGAATCACACAAAACTTAACGAAACTTCATGATATGGGTTACTATAACAAAAATAGATCATTCACTTAGGTACTGTCAAGACAAGATTCATAATTGTTCTAACATAATTCCTACTATAGTATATCATTCCTATAATTTATATCACTAAATATAAGCTATGGAAACACTAGAACAAGCAAACAATGCATGCAAAACAGAATCTGTCAAAAACAGAACAGTGTGTAAAGATGTGAACTAAAATCATACTTCCCTATCTATGAAAATTCTGAAACATTAGGAAAACATAGTATATTTGCACACCAATAATGTGTAAAAATTTCAGAATATTTTTATGTTACAGTAAAATCTGAGAATTTTTATACTGGGCACAAAAGTTTATGTTTTTGCATAGAGTCAAATAAACAAGCATCCAGACTATCCCAAAGGCTTTACTTGGCACATTATGGAAATAAAAGACCCAAAACATGATTACTACACTAGCTTAATCACGCGGACACACAAAACAGTAGGTATTTGTATTGGGTTGTCTCCCAACAAGCACTTTTATTTAACGCCTTTTAGCTAGGCATGATGATTTAAATGATGGTCACATAAGAATAGTGATTGAAACATGCAAGAGAGCATCATGAACCACATTTAAATCTGACACTTCATATGCACAGGGATTTTGCAAGAAAAAAAAATTATTGTAGCAAAAACCGACTTGCATAGAAAGGCAAAACAAGTATAACTTCAAAGTGACGGTGTCCTAGACCCCGGGAACTAACCTGGTCGGCCCAGGCTCCTCGGATTGGGCCGATGGGTCCTCCTCTTTGTCAAGATGGACTCTGGAATTAGCATAATGGGGTGTGATCGGGACTGCATCTTTCAAAGGCTTTCCATATACTCCAAGACTTCTCCCACCGCCTCCACGCCAAGATACCGACCTTGTAATCTTAGGTAGCCTACATGGCATGTATATAAGCCATAGGGTTTAGCCCATAGAGGGGAGATGCATCAACACAAATCATCCACCTAGCCCTAGAGTAAGAACACATCAGCGATATCGAGGTAGATCAACTATATACTTTATACTTCTCCATTAATGTAAACAAAAGAAGGATGTGGGGTTTTACCTCCATTAAGAGGGCCCTAACCTGGGTAAACATAGTCTCCCTTGTTCCTGTTACCATCCGTCCGAGATCCACAACTCAGGACCCCCTACCCCGAGGTTTGCCGGTTTTCACACCTACACCGGTGCTTTCATTGAGAGTTCCACTTTGAGATCGAAAAAAGGATCGATGGCTCGTCTGGAGATTAACTGCGGCAATGGATACAAGAAGGTTTACGTCCCCAACCAACTTTTCATGTTCGGCAGCATGACCTTCTGTGCTGATTCGACCGGCCTTCTGTCCTCCGTCGAGAACTATGCCCTAGATCAGATCATGACCTTTGGAGGCCTGGGATACACCCCGGATTCCCATGGAGAGCTCATTGATGACCCACAAGCATACGGGTCAATCGTGTTCCTTTCGATAAGTAGGAGTGTTGAGCCCAATGAGGAGCGAAAGGAAATGACAAGCGCTTTTCAGCAAGGTAATTTCTGCAAGCACTGAAATAGTGGTACCAAGTTGTTTGATAGCAACATAATTGTAACAAGTGACTAGTAGCAATAGTAACAATAGGTCCAGCAAGGCAGGCCAATCCTTTTGTGGCAAAGGACAGGCAATAACAATTTCTTATAATAGGAAAAGCGTTCTTGAGGGCACACATGAATTTCATCTAGTCACTTTCGTCATGTCGGGTTAATTCGCGTTCGGTATTTTGATAATTTGATATGTGGGTGGACCAGTGCTTGGGTGTTGTTATTACTTGAACAAACCTCCCGCTTATTATTAACCCTCCCACAAGCATCCGTAACTACGAGAAAAATATGAAGAATAAATTCTAACCATAGCATTAAACATAGGGATCCAAATCAGCCCCTTATGAAGTAGTGCATAGACTGGGATTTAAGTTTCTGTCACTCTCGCAACCCACCCTCTAATTACTACTCCACAATGCATTACCTTAGGTCCAAAATATGGTGAAGTCTTATGTAGTCTACATTCACATAACACTACTAAGGGGATCACAACATTCATATCATCAAAATATCGAACGAATATCAACTTCACATGACTACTTGCAACATGATTTGTCTTGTGGCCTCAAGAACAAAAGTCAATAGTCACAAGTGATAAAAATGTCCATGATAATATAGGTATTGAATAGCATAATGGATCTGAACATATGATCTTCCACCAAGTAAACCATAAAACATCAACTACAAGCTGTAATTAACTCTACTAGACACACCCCAGGTACCAATCCGAGGTTTTGGTACAACACTGAGTATAAGATATGAACTAGGTTTTTGATAGGAGATGGCGCTGACGAAGATGTTGATGGAGATTGGCCTCTCCAAGATGAGAGGGTTGTTGGTGATGACGATCGCCTCGATTGCCCCCTTTCGGAGGGAAGTTCCTCCAGCGGAATCGCTCCGCCGGAGGGAAAAAGTGCTCCTGCCCATGTTCCGCCTTGAGACGGTGGCGCTTCGTCCCGAAAGTCCTCTCCTTAATTTTTTAGGTCGAAGCAGAATTTATACCAGAAGACGGGCACCATAGGTGGGCCAGGTGGCCCACTAGACATCAGGCCATGCTTGCGATGCGTGGCGCGACCTGGTGTCTAGTGGCCTCCAAGTGGACCCCCTATGGCACTTCTTCATTCTAGTATTTTTTTATTTTTTATAAAATAAATATCCGTAAAGTGTCAGCCCAATTGGATATGTGCAAAATAGGCATCTGTGATGTAGCTCTCCAGGTCCAAAATTCCATCTGCTCGCATTCTCCCACTTGATGTAAATCTTGCATATTATAAGATAAAAGGCATTAGCATTACTCCACCAAGTGGAAAAATGCATAGAACCACTCTAAATAACAGTAACAAAACATGATGCAAAATGGACGTATCACTCATCCTATCAGCTGGACGCCCGATCAGGTGGGGGCTACCAAGCACCGAAGGATCGACTCCGAAATTGATCTCCTTTGAGGACGTCGGGCTAGATGCCCTCGTATCGCTGGAGAACTCCGATGTAGCAACTCCATACGATCTCCCCTCGAACCATGGTCCGGATCCAGGCCCAACCCCTATCTGTGAAGTTGTGTTGGCTCTCGAGCCAACTCCGACACATGATCTAGAGTTACCCTTGGATCCCCTCCACGCCGAAAACATGCCAAGCTATACACCGGGAATACTTCGAGTTAACCCCACTTATAGCCACGCAATGAACCCTGAAGAACTATCTCACGTGAACGAGATGCTCGATCATATCTGGAGCATGTATATCTTGACTTAGGTTTACGATAAGATCGAACTTAAAGCCGACGATCGGAAAATTTACGTACAGAGAAAACTTGATATTACTGAGATGTGCATAAGCATATTTACCCTCTCATAATAATTTTCAGTAGTATCATGAAGGAATTCAACAATATAACTATCACATAAAGCATTCTTTTCACGATCCACAAGCATAGAATTTTCATTACTCTCCACATAAGCAAGTTTGTCATTCATAATAGTGGGAGAATACTCAACAAAATAACTATCATCACATGATTAGCATAATCCAAATGAAAATTAAAATCACGATGAAAAGTTTCATGGTGATCATTATTCTTTATAGCATATATGTCATCACAATAATCATGATATATAACAACTTGGTTGACATAATCAATTAGAACCTCTTTCGAAATAGTGGAATCATTAATAAATAAAGTCATGACCTCTCGAAATCCAGTTTTATCATTATAAAAAGATTCAATATCCTCCAAAATAGTGGGATAATAATCACTAAGATATGACATTCTTCCAAACCCACTTTCATCAATGTAATCATCATAAATAGGAGCCATGCTATCATCATAATAAATATAAAAAATTGGGGGACTAAAAATATTATCTTCATCAAACATAGCACCCCCCAACTTATGGCTTTTAATACCATTAGCATCATGGACATTCATGGCAAGAGTACTAACAACATTGCAATCATGCTCATCATAGAAAGGACACACATTAAACATTTTGTTAAATTCTCGCTCTAACAATTGAGCACGCTTTTCCGATCTATCATTTTCAAGGAAGATATTTTAAAGACGAAGAATCTGAGGCAACCTAATTTCCATTTAATTTTTGTAATTTTATTTTATAAAACCAAACTAGTGAAAAACAAGAAACTAAAATATTCAATTGCAAGATCTGAAGATATACCTTCAAGCACTCACCTCCCCGGCAAGAGTGCCACAAAATAGATTGATGTCTACTACACAACTTTATGCTTGTAGACGTTGTTGCGCCTCCAAGTGCAGAGTTTTGTAGGACAACAACAAATTTCCCTCAAGTCGATGACCTAAGGTTTATCAATCCATGGGATATGTACGATCAAGATGGTCTCTCTCAAACAATCCTGCAATGAAATAAAAGAAATCTCTTGTATCTCCAACACACCCAATACAATGTTGCACTAGTATAAATGATATAAATAGGGTTTTGTAATGTGAAAATATAAAAACAGAAAGGTAACAAGTAGTAAATGATACGTCTCCAACTTATATTTTTGATTGTTCCATGCTGAGATTTTATCATTCTAGGATACTTTTTGGGTATTTATTTACCAATTTATACTATTTTTGAGCACTCACCTATTGATCTAGTGCCCAGTGCCACTTGCTGTTATGTGCATATTTTTCACTTTTTAGGTTTTTGATACCAAACAAAGTCTAATTGACGTGAAAAATTTTGGAGATTTTTTGGACCAAAAGAAGACCAATGAGTATCAGAAGAAGGCCGGGGGCAACCCGAGGGCCCCACAAGCCAACAAGACGTGGCCTGGGGGGCGTCCTGATGTCTTGTGGGCCCCTTAAGGCTCTCCCGTCTCTCTTCTCTGTCTGATAAATTCTCATATATCTCAAAACCCCTAAAGGTAGTTACGAAACAGTTTTATGTTGCCGCAAGTCTCTGTTCAGACGGGAGTCCATCTCGAGCTCTGTTCTAGAGACCTGCCGGAGGGGGATCGATCGCGGAGGGCCTCTTCATCAACCTTGTTGCTCTCATGATGACGTGTGAGTAGTTCACCATAGACCTACGGGTCCATAGCAATTACCTAGATCGCAATCTCTCTCTCTTGATCTTCAATACAATGATCATCGCATCTTCCCTTTGATCCATGGTAACCCACAAGTATAGGGGATCGCAACAGTTTTCGAGGGTAGAGTATTCAACCCAAATTTATTGATTCGACTCAAGGGGAAGCGAATGAATATTCTCAAGTATTAGCAGTTGAGTTGTCAATTCAACCACACCTGAAAGATTTAGTATCTGCAGCAAAGTATCAGTAGCAAAGTAGGGTGATAGCAGCAGTAGTAACAGTAACCAGTAGCAACAGAGTAACAGTAGCAACAGTGACAACAGTAGCGGCAAAGTAACGTAGCAAGGACCAGTAGAAAAAAGCTCGTAGGCATTGGATCGGTGATGGATGATTATGCCAGATGTGATTCATCATGCAACAGTTATAACACAGAGAGATAAGTAACTAGCTCCAGTTCGTCAACCTAATGTAGGCATGTATTCCGTATGTAGTCATACGTGCTTTGGGAAAAGAACTTCCATGACATCTATTGTCCATCTCTCCCGTGGCAGCGGAGTCCTAATGGAAACTACGGGATATTAAGGTTCTCCTTTTAATAAAGAACTGGACCAACGCATTAACACTTGGTGAATACATGAACTCCTCATACTATGGTCATCTCCGGGAGTGGTTCCGGCTATTGTCACTCCGGGGTTGCCGGGTCATAACACATAGTAGGTGACTACAACTTGCAAGATAGGATCTAAAACACATATATATATTCGACAACATAATAGGTTCAAATCTGAAATCATGGTACTCGGGCCCTAGTGACAAGCATTAAGCATGGCAAAGTAGTAGCAACATCAATCTCAGAAGATGGTGGATACTAGGGATCAATCCCCGTCAAAACTAACTCGATTACATGATAGATCTCATCCAACCCATCACCGTCCAGCAAGCCTACGATGAGATTACTCACGAACAGTGAAGAACATCATGGAATTGATGATGAAGGAAGGTTGATGATGACGATGGCGACGATCTCCCCTCTCCGGAGCCCAGAACAGACTCCAGATCTGCCCTCTAGATGAAGAACAGGAGGTGGCGGCGCCTCCGTATCGTAAAACGCGATGAACTCTTCTTCCCGATTTTTTTTCGGGCGAGACGGACTAAATAGAGCTGGATTTGGAGGCGGTGGAGCGTCGCGGGCTCCACAAGCGTGCCACGCGCGGCCAGGGGTGGCCGCGCCTGGTGGGCTTGTGGGCTCCACGCTCCACATCCTCCGCTGATTCTTGCGCCAGTATTTTTCATAAATTCCAGAAAAATTCTCCGTAAATTTTCAGGTCATTCCGAGAACTTTTATTTCTGCGCAAAAACAACACCATGGCAATTCTGCTGAAAACAGCTTTAGTCCGGGTTAGTTCCATTCAAATCATGCAAATTAGAGTCCAAAACAAGGGAAAAAGAGTTCGGAAAAGTAGATATGAGGGAGACGTAGCAACTCCCCCAAGCTTAAGGCCTTGCTTGTCCTCAAGCAATTCAGTTGACAAACTGAAAGAGACAAAAGAAAAACTTTGACAAAATCTGTTTGATCTTGTTGTTGCAACTATGTCTAACTCATAACCAGAATTTCAGCAAGATCACAAGCTAACCACATAAGAAAATGACATCAAGGTCTCACGTAAACTCCAATCAATGGCATAATCAACTATGGAGCAAATAATAATAAGTCTCAAACGTCAACACTTCAATCAAAACAACATGAAGCCGTACGAACAGATGGTATCTCGCTAGCTCTTTCTGAGACCGCAAAACATAAATGCAGAGCACCTTCAAAGACCAAGGGCTGACTAAACATTGTAATTCATGGCAAAGAAGACCCAGTCACAGTCATACTCAACACAGTTAAAAGCAAATCTTAAAAATGACAGAGGTGCTCTCTAATTGGTGCTTTTATAAGAGGAGGATGGCTCAACAGGAACATAAATAGAAAGGCCCTTCGCAGAGGGAAGCATTGATTTGCAGAGGTGCCAGAGCTCAAGCTTTGAAAATAGAGATAATAATTTTGGGTGGCATGCTCTCATTATCAACGCAATGACTAAGAGTTCTCACCATCTTCCACGCTACACATGTTATAGGCGGTTCCCAAACAGAAAAGTAAAGTTTTGACTCCCCCACCACCAATCAATCACACTCCATGACTAGTCGAATACTCGGGTGCCGCCCATACCAACATCAATCCTGGGGGAGTTTTGTTTGCAATTATCTTTTCGATTTGAGCATGGAACTGGGAATTCCAATTACCGGCCCCTTTCTCGTGAATGATAGTGAATAAACACATATCGAGGATAACACGCCTAGCATGGAAGATACTGATAGCCCCCTGTCACCACATGAGCGGTTCGGGCATGCAAAACAGAGTATTTCTTGAAGGTTTAGAGAGTAGCACATGCAAATTGACTTGGAACGGGAGGTAGATACCGCATATTGGTAGGTATGGTGGACTCATATGGAACAACTTTGGGTTTATGGAAGTGGATGCACAAGCAGTATTTATGCTTAGTACAAGTGAAGGCTAGCATAAGACTGGGAAGCGACCAACTAGAGAGCGACAACAGTCATCAAAATGCATCGAGATAAACTAACATCGAGTGCAAGCATGAGTAGGACATAAATCACCATGAACTTGAATATCATAGAGGCTATGTTGATTTTGTTTCAACCACATGCGTGAACATGCGCCAAGTCAAGCCACTTGAATCATTCAAAGGAGGATACCATCCTATCATACTACATCATAGTCATCTCAACATTCATGTTGGCATCCAAGACAAACCATTATAAGCTCCTAGCTAATTAAGCATGGCATCAGCAACTATGATCTCTAAGTTGTCATTGCAAACATGTTTCTCTCACAACAAAGCTGAATCAAGTACGATGAGCTAGTCATATTTACAAAAACAAAATAGATCGAGTTCATACCAGCCTTTCCAGGCTCAGTCACTTCATATATCGTCATTATTGCCTTTCACTTGCACAACCGAACGATGTGAACAATAATAAGCGTGCTCGTGCATTGGACTAAGATGGAATCTGCAGGCAAACACAAAGGAGAAGACAAAGTAATATGGCTCTTTAACAGATAAACAGATATGCATGCGAGAGCCACTAAACATTGTAACCATGGTCTACTACCTTGACCCAATGAAAAAGAAAACTATTTACACGGGAAAGCTCCCAACAAGCAAAAAAGGAAAAGAAAATCTTTTTGGGTTTTCTCAAACTAGATAGACACACGAAAAGAAAACGAGAAAAAGAAATAAACTAGCATGGATGGTACAGTGGAAAAGTGTGAACACCGACGAACAAAGTGAAAGCATAAGCAAGAATATAAAGTCGGTGAGAAACACGTACTCCCCCAAACTTAGGCTTTTGGTCTAAGTTGGTCTACTCCCAAGGATGGTCCGGGCGACACCCAAAATCATAAAGGGGGTTATACGGGAGCGCTGCAGCCACTGCCTGAATAGCTGCCTCACGGAGACGAGCAACCTTTGCCTCCCTCTCATACTCCTATTCCTCTCCTCTAGTTATGTAATATCTCCGTTTTACCTGAAAGTCAAAGAAGGAGGAGCAGGAAGGGTAATATGGAAAACATGTTGCTGGTTAAATATCAAACGGTATTGGAGGGATTCGTCATCCCTCTCAAGGAACTGATAGCGTGTCAAAGCGACGTGGTCAAGGAAAGCTGTATGGAACGGGGGATCTCCTTCGCGGATGGGTACTCGAAGAAAATTTGCTATGCGGGTGGCATAGATCCCACCAAAGAAATCCCCTTCATTAGCATTATTATTCAGCCTCCTTGCTATTATAGCTCCCATATTGAAACTTCTATCACCCGTTACTACGCTCTTAAGAATACTAAGGTCGGGTGCGCAGAGGTGTCAATGCTCAATCTTGCCATTAATGCATCTGCCTACGAAGAGGGCAAAATAATGCAAGGCAGGAAAATGAATGCTCCCCATGGTAGCCTGTGTAATATCTCTAGTTTCTCCAATAGTTAAACCAGAGAGAAAAATCTCTAACCGAAGATTTAGGAGGATCATTGAGACTACACCAAATAGGTATCTTGCAAATTCTATTGAAATCCTCTAAATCCATGGGTATACGATTTGTCATAGAGATCAAACAATACAGATGTATCACGACCAACTGAAAATTTGAATCTACGAACAAAAGAGGCAGTGAGAGCAACATACTATTCACATTTATCGGAGATGAATTCTTCGAGAACGACGTTGTGAACAAGTGTATCAAACTCGTCTTTGTAACCTGGCTCAATCATGAATTCATCAGAAGGCCATTCACATGGTTGTACCTGTGCGTCCCTTGGTTGGTAAGGATCGGGCTCCCGAATCGCAAGACGGGGACCTCTCTTGCTTGAGGAACCACCATGATAGTTTCTCCTGAACATCTTCCTTTTCTGAAATTTTTAGTGACCCAAAGGAAAAGTGAACAAGCCTCAACTAAACTCGTAGCAACTACTCCAACAAGTGCCTAGAGGCCATATTACGCATCAAAACTACTTGGGACCAGCTAAAATTAGCATGCAAAGCTCAAGAACATGGTCACCAAGGCAGCAAAAATACGTGAAGTATAAGGCACTAGAGCAAAAACTAATTGGACCAATGGAGGAGTCACTTACCAAGGAGTAATTTCCCCAAAACAGTTCGGAGAATGGTGCTTTGAGCAAAGAGATCGAAAATCCAAGCAAGAGGAGAAAGAACACGGGTTTGAGTTGCGAAACGATTTTTTCTGGAGGTAGGAGAAGCATATGGGATCTAGAATGAGTGGAGGGGGTGCACATGGGCCCCACAAGCCAGGTAGGCATGGCCAGGGGGGTGCCCGCGCCTCCAGGGCTTATGGCCCACTGGTGCAGCCCCCAGACTAGCTCTTCGTCTCAGTATTTTTCAAAAAATCCAGAAAAAATCACACTTGATTTTTAGGACGTTCGGAGAACTTTTATTTTCACGGTATTTTTCTACGAGACGCTAAGACAGAAAACAGGGAAAACTAAACTAAACCTATCATTTTTCTTCTAAGCAACCGAAGGTGAAAGCTTGGAACAGAGGTTTGTGACTCCTCGATTCATCCATCTCATGGTCATCAAAGGAAATCCGTCAATGAGGTTGATCAAGTCTCCTCGACAAACCTTTTCGAATTGCAAAAGAAGACGGAGAATTTCCGAATAGTCACTAGGTCACCTCAATGGGGATGTGTATCTCCCCAACAAGCAAATCATACTTCATCTTAACAGGAGGTATAGGGCATTCAAAGCTCCCAATAAGAATCGATGAAGTTTTTTCGATAGCATTGATGCAATGTACTCTATATTGATTCTTTGGAAAGTGCACCGTATGCTCATTACCATTGACATGGAAAGTGACATTGCCTTTGTTGCAATCTATAACAGCCCCTACGGTGTTTAAAAAGGGTCTTCTGAGGATGACCGCCATGGCATCGTCCTCGAGAATATCCAGAATAACAAAGTATGTTAAGATAGTGACGTTCGCAACCACAACAGGCACATCCTCGCAAATGCCGATAGGGAAAGCAGTTGATTTGTCGGCCATTTGCAGAGAGATTTCAGTGGGTGTCAATTTATCCAGTTCAAGTCTACGATAAAGAGAGAGAGGCATAACACTAACACCGGCTCCAAGGTCGCATAAAGCAGTTCTAACGTAGTTACCTTTAATGGAGCAAGTTATAGTGGGCACACCGGGATCAACTAGTTTCTTAGGAGTTCCACCCTTGAAGGTATAATTAGCAAGCATGGTGGAAATCTCAACCTCAGGTATCCTCCTCTTATTAGTCACAATATCGTTCATGTACTTAGCATACGGAGACATTTTGAGCATATTTGTCAAACACATTTGCAGAAAGACATGTCTAATCATTTCAACAAATCGTTCAAAATCCTCATCATCCTTTTTCTTGGATGGTTCGGGAGGAAAGGGCATAGGTTTCTGAACCCATGGTTCCCTTTTTTACCATGCTTCCTAGCAGCGAAGTCATTCTTATCGTATCTTCTATTCTTAGGTTGTGGGTTATCAAGATCAACAGGTTCAATCTCCACATCCTTATCATTGCTAGGTTGAGAATCATCATGAACATCACTATTGATATTATCATTAGGCTCATGTTCATTACCAAATTGTGTTTCAAAGGCAGAGACATCATTTAGATTCTCACGGGTAACAACATCTAGGTTGCTAGTGTTCCTATCATCTTTCTTCTTCTTTCTAGGATGACTAGGTGCATCAGTGCTAACTCCTTGAGAATCTTGTTCAATTCTCTTAGGATGACCCTCAGGATACGAAGGTTCCTGAGTCATTCTACGGCCTCTAGTGACGATTCTAACGGAATTGTCATTTAACTCATTGAGCAAGTCATTCTGAGCTTTAAGTACTTGTTCTACGTGAGTAGTAACCATAGAGGCATGTTTACTGAGAAGTTTAAGATCATTGGCATTTCTGTCCACACAAGCACTTAAATGACTAAGCATACAAGCATTCTGTTCCAATTGTCTGCTAACATAATCATTGAAGCTCTGTTGTTTGGCAACAAAGTTATCAAATTCATCCAGGCATAAGCTAGCAGGTTTATCAAAAGGAATATCACTCTCATCAAACCTACGCAGAGAATTTACTTCTACTACATGTATCGGGTTATCAAGACCATGGATCTCTTCGATAGGTGGTAGATTTTTGACATCTTCAAATTTAATGCCTTTCTCTCGCATAGATTTCTTAGCTTCTTGCATATCTTCAGGACTGAGGAATAGAATACCTCTTTTCTTTGGAGTTGGCTTAGGAGCTGGTTCGGGAATAGTCCAAGCATTCTCATTGCACAAGATATTACTCAATAGGATCTCAACTTGTTCTATAGTTCGTTCCCTAAAAACACAGCCAACACAACTATCTAGGTGGTCTTTGGAAGCATTGGTAAGTCCATTATAGAAGATATCAAGTATTTCGTTCTTCTCAAGAGGGTGATCAGGCTAAGCATTTAGTAGCTGGACGAGCCTCCCCCAAGCTTGTGGGAGACTCTCTTCTTCATCTTGAGAAAAGTTGTATATTTCCTACAAGGCAGCTTGCTTCTTATGGGCATGGAAATAATTTTCACAGAAGTAGTAGACCATATCCCGGGGACTACGCACACAACCAGGAGCAAGAGAAGTGAACCAAGTCTTAGCATCATCCTTTAGCGAGAAAGGAAACAACTTGAGGATATAGTGTTGGAAATATGCCCTAGAGGCAATAATAAAATGGTTATTATCATATTTCCTTGTTCATGATAATCGTCTATTGTTCATGCTATAACTGTATTAACAGGAAACAGTAATACATGTATGAATAAATAGATCACAATGTGTCCCTAGCAAGCCTCTAGTTGGCTAGCTCGTTAGTCAATAGGTGATCATGGTTTCCTAGTCATGGGCATTAGAAGTCATTGATAACGGGATCACATCATTGGGAGAATGATGTGATGGACAAGACCCAATCCTAAGCATAACACTAGATCGTATTGTTCGTATGCTAAAGCTTTTCTAATGTCAAGTGTCTTTTCCTTCGACCGTGAGATTGTGCAACTCCCGGATATCGTAGGAGTGCTTTGGGTGTATCAAACATCATGACGTAACTGGGTGACTATAAAGGTGCACTACACGTACCTCTGAAAGTGTCTGTTGGGTTGGTATGAATCGAGATCGGGATTTGTCACTCCGCGTGACGGAGAGGTATCTCTGGGGCCACTCGGTAGAACATCATCATGAGCTCAATGTGACTAAGAAGTTAGTCACACGATGACGTGCTACGGAATGAGTAAAGAGACTTACCGGTAACGAGATCAAACAAGGTATAGGTATACCGACGATCGAATCTCGGGCAAGTTCTATACCGACAGACAAAGGGAATTATATACGGGATTGATTGAATCCTTGACATCGTGGTTCATCCGATGACATCACCGTGGAGCAAGTGGGAGCCACCATGTGTATCCACACCCCGCTGATGGTTATTGGCCGGAGAGGTGTCTTGGTCATGTCTGCCTGTTTCCCGAACCCATAGGGTCTACACACTTAAGGTTTGATGACGCTAGGGTTATAGGGAATTGTTATACGAGGTTACCGAAAGTTTTACGGAGTCCCGGATGAGATCCCAGATGCCACGAGGAGCTCCGGAATGGTCCGAAGGTAAAGATTGATATATAGGATGGATGGTTTTGGACACCGAAAGTGTTTCGGGCGTCGCCGGTAACGTACCGGGACCACCGGGACCACCGGAAGTGGCCCGGGGGGTCCACCGGAAGGGGGCCACCACCCCGGGAGGCTAGATGGGCCAAGTGTGGGAGGGAACCAGCCCCTAGGTGGGCTGGTGCGCCCCCCACACCCAGCCCATGGCGCAAGAATAGGGGAGAGGGGGGACCCTAGCGTAAGTGGGCCTAAGGCCCACCAGAAGGGTGTGCCACCCCTCCTCCCCTCCTAGCCACCGCACCTCCCCCCATCTAGGGCTGCCACCCCTGTTGGGGAACGTCGCATGGGAAATAAAAATTTTCCTACGCGCACGAAGACCTATCATGGTGATGTCCATCTACGAGAGGGGATGAGTGATCTACATACCCTTGTAGACCGTACAGCAGAAGCGTTAGAGAACGCGGTTGATGTAGTGGAACGTCCTCACGTCCCTCGATCCGCCCCGCGAACAATCCCGCAATCAGTCCCACGATCTAGTACCGAACGGACGGCACCTCCGCGTTCAGCACACGTACAGCTCGACGATGATCTCGGCCTTCTTGATCCAGCAAGAGAGACGGAGAGGTAGAAGAGTTCTCCGGCAACGTGACGGCGCTCCGGAGGTTGGTGATGACCTTGTCTCAGCAAGGCTCCGCCCGAGCTCCGCAGAAACGCGATCTAGAGGAAAAACCGTGGAGGTATGTGGTCGGGCTGCCGTGGAAAAGTCGTCTCAAATCAGCCCTAAAACCTCCGTATATATAGGTGGGAGGGAGGGGGCCTTGCCTTGGGGTCCAAGGACCCTCAAGGGGGTTGGCCGAGCCAAGGGGGAGGACTCTCCCCCCCCCCCAAACCGAGTTGGACTAGGTTTGGTGGGAGGGAGTCCTCCTCCCTTCCCACCTCCTCCCTTTTTTTTTCTTTTCCTCTTGATTTTTCTTCTCTTGGCGCATAGAGCACTTGTGGGCTGTCCCACCAGCCCACTAAGGGCTGGTGTGTCTCCCCCAAGGCCTATGGGCTTCCCCGGGGTGGGTTGCCCCCCCCCCCCGTGAACTCCCGGAACCCATTCGTCATTCCCGGTACATTCCCGGTAACTCCGAAAACCTTCCGGTAATCAAATGAGGTCATCCTATATATCAATCTTCGTTTCCGGACCAATCCGGAAACCCTCGTGACGTCCGTGATCTCATCCGGGACTCCGAACAACATTCGGTAACCAACCATATAACTCAAATACGCATAAAACAACGTCGAACCTTAAGTGTGCAGACCCTGCAGGTTCGAGAACTATGTAGACATGACCCGAGAGACTCCTCGGTCAATATCCAATAGCGGGACCTGGATGCCCATATTGGATCCTACATATTCTACGAAGATCTTATCGTTTGAACCTCAGTGCCAAGGATTCGTATAATCCCGTATGTCATTCCCTTTGTCCTTCGGTATGTTACTTGCCCGAGATTCAATCGTCAGTATCCGCATACCTATTTCAATCTCGTTTACCGGCAAGTCTCTTTACTCGTTCCGTAATACAAGATCCCGCAACTTACACTAAGTTACATTGCTTGCAAGGCTTGTGTGTGATGTTGTATTACCGAGTGGGCCCCGAGATACCTCTCCGTCACACGGAGTGACAAATCCCAGTCTTGATCCATACTAACTCAACTAACACCTTCGGAGATACTTGTAGAGCATCTTTATAGTCACCCAGTTACGTTACGACGTTTGATACACACAAAGCATTCCTCCGGTGTCAGTGAGTTATATGATCTCATGGTCATAGGAATAAATACTTGACACGCAGAAAACAGTAGCAACAAAATGACACGATCAACATGCTACGTCTATTAGTTTGGGTCTAGTCCATCACGTGATTCTCCCAATGACGTGATCCAGTTATCAAGCAACAACACCTTGTTCATAATCAGAAGACACTGACTATCATCGATCAACTGGCTAGCCAACTAGAGGCATGCCAGGGACGGTGTTTTGTCTATGTATCCACACATGTAAATGAGTCTTCATTCAATACAATTATAGCATGGATAATAAACTATTATCTTGATACAGGAATTATAATAATAACTATATATTTATTATTGCCTCTAGGGCATAATTCCAACAGCCCCTCCCTCCCCCTATATATAGTGGGCACTTTGGGCTGTTGGAGACACCAATCTTCCTCTCCCTCGGCGCAGCCCTGCTCTTCCTTCTCGTCCTGTGTGCCGGTGCTTGGGGAAGCGCTGCGAGGAGACCTCGTCTCTCCATTGACACCACGCCTTCGTGCTGCCGGAGATCTTCCCCAACCTCTCCCTCCTCCTTGTTGGATCAAGGTACAGGAGACGTCACCGGGCTGCACGTGTGTTGAACGCGGAGGTGCCGTGGTTCGGCACTAGATCGGAATCACACCGCGATCTGAATCGCCGCGAGTACGACTCCATCAACCGCATTCTAGCAACGCTTCCGCTTAGCGATCTTCAAAGGTATGAAGATGCACTCACCCCTCTCTCGTTGCTGGTCTCTCCATAGGAAGATCTGATTGTGCATAGGAATTTTTTTGAATTTATGCTACGTTTACCAACAATGGCATTCGAGCCAGGTTTTCTATGCGTAGATTCTATGCACGAGTAGAACACAAAAGGTTGTGGGCGATGATTTGTGAATTGCTTGCCGCTACTAGTCTTATTCTTTTCCGGCGGTATTGTGGGATGAAGCGGCCCGGACCGACATTACACGTACGCTTACGTGAGACTGGTTCCACCGATAGACATGCACACCGTGCATAAAGGTGGCTAGCGGTTGTCTGTCTCTCCCACTCTAGTCGGATTGGATTTGATGAAAAGGGTCCTTACGAAGGGTAAATAGCGTTGGCATATCATCGTTGTGTCTGTCACGTAGGTAAGAAAGCGTTCTTGCTAGAAACCCAAATCAGCCACGTAAAACTTGGAACAACAATTAGAGGACGTCTAACTTGTTTTTGCAGGGTTTGACATGTGATGTGATATGTCCAAAGTTGTGATGTTGCATGTATGATGTATGAGATGATCATGTTATTGTAATAGGTTTCACGACTTGCATGTCGATGAGTATGACAACCGGCAAGAGCCATAGGAGTTGTCTTAATTTATTGTATGAGATGCAACGCCATGTGCTTACTACTTTTACTTCATTGCTAACGGTTAGCTATAGTAGTAGTTATAGTAGTAGTTGGCGTGACGACTTCACAGAGACACGATGATGGAGATCATGGTGTCACGCCGGTGACAATGATGATCATGCGATGCCTGAAGTTGGAGATCGAAAGGGCAAAGATGATAATGGCCATATCATGTCACTATATGATTGCATTGTGATGTTTATCATGTTTTTCATCTTATTGCTTATAACGATGGTAGCATAATAATATGACCCCTCTTAAAATTTCGAGAACGTATTCCCCTAAGTGTGCACCGTTGCGAAGGATCGTTGTCTCGAAGCACCACGTGATGATCGGGTGTGATAGATTCTAACGTTCGCATACAACGGGTGTAAGCCAGATTTACACACGCAAAACACCTAGGTTGACTCGACGAGCTTAGCATGTACAGACATGACCTCGAATACAAGAGACCGAAAGGTCGAACATGAGTCGTATGGTTGAATACGATCAGCATGAAGTTTCTCACCATGGTGACTAGTCCGTCTCACGTGATGATCGGACACGGGTTAGTCAACATGGATCATGTATCACTTAGATGACTAGAGGGATGTCGATTTAAGTGGGAGTTCATACTTAATTTGATTGAATGAACTTAATTGTCATGAGCTTAGTCTAAAAGTTGTCTTTATAAATATTGTAGATGGCCAACGTCAACCTCAATTTCAACGCATTCCTAGAGAAAAACAAGCTGAAAGATGATGGTAGCAACTATGCGGACTGGGTTCGCAACTTGAAGCTCATCCTTGAAGCAGCTAAAAAGGCTTATGTCCTTGATACGCCGCTAGGTGACCCTCCCACTCCTGCAGTAGCCCAGGACATTCTGAACGTCTGGCAAACGTGGAGTGATGACTACTCTCTGGTTAGGTGTGGCATGTTATACATTTTAGAAACGGGGCTCCAAAGGCGTTTTGAGCAACATGGTGCATATGAGATGTTCCAAGAGCTGAAGCTAGTTTTTTAAGCTCATGCCCGTGTCGAGAGATATGAAGTCTCCGACAAGTTCTTTAGCTGTAAGATGGAGGAGAACAGTTCTGTCAGTGAGCACATACTCAAAATGTCTTGGTTACACGGTCGTCTCACTTCACTTGGAGTCGAACTTCCGGATGATGCTATAATTGACAGAATCCTCCAGTCTCTCCCCCCAAGCTACAAAGGTTTTGTGCTGAACTACAACATGCAAGGGATGGAGAAGACCATTCTCGAGTTGTACTTGATGCTCAAGTCTGCAGAAGTAGAAATCAAGAAAGAGCATCAAGTGTTGATGGTCAACAAGACCACTAGTTTCAAGAAGGGCAAGGGTAAGAAGAACTTCAAGAAAGACGGCAAAGCCGTTGCCGCGCCCGGTAAGCCAGATGCCGGGAAGAAGAAAAATAATGGACCCAAGCCTGAGACTGAGTGCTTCAATTGCAAGGGAAAGGGTCACTGGAAGCAGAACTGCCCCAAATACTTAGCGGACAAGAAGGCCGGCAATGTTAAAGGTATATGTGATATACATGTTATTGGTGTGTACCTTACCAGTGCTCGTAGTAGCTCCTGGGTATTTGATACCGGTGTTGTTGCTCACATTTGCAACTCAAAGCAGGAACTGCGGAATAAGCGGAGACTGGCCAAGGACGAGGTGACGATGCGCGTCGGGAATGGCTCCAAGGTCGATGTGATTGCTGTCGGCACGCTACCTCTACATCTACCGTTGGAATTAGTTTTAAACCTTAATAATTGTTATTTAGTACCAGCTTTGAGCATGAATATTGTATTAGGGTCTTGCTTAATGCGAGACGGCTACTCATTTAAGTCAGAGAATAATGGTTGTTCTATTTATATGAGTGATATGTTTTATGATCATGCTCCGTTGGTGAATGGTTTATTCTTGATGAATCTCGATCTGATGTTACGCATATTCATAGTGTGAGTACCAAAAGATGTAAAGTTGATAATGATAGTCCCACATACTTGTGGCACTGCCGCCTTGGTCATATCGGTGTTAAGCGCATGAAGAAGCTCCATACTGATGGACTATTAGAGTCTCTTGACTTTGAATCATTTGACACATGCGAACCGTGCCTCATGGGCAAGATGACTAAGACTCCATTCTCAGGAATAATGGAGAGAGCGACCGACTTATTGGAAATAATACATACTGATGTGTGTGGTCCGATGAACGTTGAAGCTCGCGGTGGCTATCGTTATGTTCTCACTCTCACCATGATTTGAGTAGGTATGGGTATATCTACTTGATGAAGCACAAATCTGAAACATTCGAAAAGTTCAAGGATTTCAGAATGAGGTCAAGAATCAACGTGACAGAAAAATTAAGTGTCTACGATCTGATCGTGGAGGAGAATATTTGAGTCACGAGTTTGGCACACACCTAAGGAAGTGTGGAATCGTTTCACAACTGACGCCGCCTGGCACACTGGAACGCAACGGAGTGTCTGAACGTCGTAATCGCACTTTATTAGATATGGTACGATCTATGATGTCTCTTACCGACTTACCGCTATCATTTTGGGGATACGCATTAGAAACTGCAGCATTCACTTTAAATAGGGCACCCTCTAAATCCGTTGAGACGACACCGTATGAACTATGGTTTGGCAAGAAACCTAAGTTGTCGTTTCTTAAAGTTTGGGGCTGCGATGCTTATGTGAAGAAACTTCAACCAGAAAAGCTCGAACCCAAAGCGGAGAAATGCGTATTCATAGGATACCCTAAGGAAACTATTGGGTATACCTTCTATCTTAGATCCGAAGGTAAAACCTTTGTTGCCAAGAACGAATCCTTTCTAGAGAAAGAGTTTCTCTCGAAAGAAGTAAGTGGGAGGAGGGTAGAACTTGATGAGGTAATCACACCCCCTCTCGAACAGGATAGTAGCGCAGCGCGGGAAATTGTTCCTGTGGCGCCTACACCAACTGAAGAGGAAGTTAATGATAATGATCATGAAGCTTCGGATCAAGTTACTACTGAACCGTGAAGGTCCACAAGGGTATGCTCCGCACCAGAGTGGTACGGCAACCCTGTAATGGAAATCATGTTGTTAGACAACGGTGAACCTTCAAACTATGAAGAAGCGATGGCGGGCCCGGATTCCAACAAATGGCTTGAAGCTATGAAATCCGAGATAGGATCCATGTATGAGAACAAAGTATGGACTTTGGTGGACTTGCCCGATGACCGGCGAGCCATAGAAAATAAATGGATCTTCAAGAAGAAGACTGATGAAAACGGTAATGTAACCGTTTATAAAGCTCGACTTGTCGCAAAGTGTTTTCGACAAATTCTAGGAATTGACTACGAAGAGACTATCTCTCCCGTAGCGAAGCTGAAATCA
This sequence comes from Hordeum vulgare subsp. vulgare, assembly GCF_904849725.1. Lineage (NCBI taxonomy): Eukaryota > Viridiplantae > Streptophyta > Magnoliopsida > Poales > Poaceae > Hordeum > Hordeum vulgare. The sequence goes on along the minus strand of NC_058522.1, from coordinate 532,285,886 downwards.
GTCCGAATCATGTTAGCAATTGCCGCCTTTTATGATTATGAAATTTGGCAGATGGACGTCAAAACAGCGTTCCTTAATGGGAACCTTAAGGAAGAGTTGTATATGATGCAACCAGAAGGTTTTGTCGACCCTAAGGGTGCTAACAAAGTGTGCAAGCTCCAGCGCTCTATCTATGGGTTGGTGCAAGCATCTAGGAGTTGGAACATTCGCTTTAATGAGGTGATTAAAGCGTTTGGGTTCATACAGGTTTACGGAGAAGCCTGTCTATACAAGAAAGTGAGTGGGAGCTCTGTAGCTTTCCTCATACTGTATGTGGATGACATATTATTGATGGGGAATAATATAGAGATGTTGGAGAGCATAAAGGCCTATTTGAACAAGAGTTTTTCAATGAAGGACCTTGGAGAAGCTGCGTACATATTAGGCATCAAGATCTATAGAGATAGATCGAGACGCCTCATAGGTCTTTCGCAAAGTACATACCTTGACAAAATATTGAAGAAGTTCAATATGGAAAACTCAAAGAAAGGGTTATTGCCAGTTTTGCAAGGTATGAGATTGAGTAAGACTCAGTCGCCGACCACGACAGCAGATAGAGAGAAGATGAGTACTGTCCCCTACGCTTCAGCTGTAGGCTCTCTTATGTATGCCATGCTGTGTACCAGACCTGATATAAACCTTGCCATAAGTTTGGTAGGGAGGTACCAAAGTGATCCCGGTATGGAACACTGGACAGCGGTCAAGAATATCCTTAAGTGCCTGAAAAGGACTAAGGAAATGTTTCTCGTTTATGGAGGTGACGAAGAGCTCGTCGTAAAGGGTTACGTCGACGCTAGCTTCGACACAGATCCGGATGACTCTAAGTCACAGACCGGATACGTATATGTTTTGAATGGTGGGGTAGTGAGCTGGTGCAGCAGCAAGCAAGAAGTCATGGCAGCATCTACATGTGAAGCGGAGTACATAGCTGCTTCAAAAGCAGCTCATGAAGGAATTTGGATGAAGGAGCTCATCACCAACCTTGGAGTGGTCCCAAGCGCGTCGGGTCCAATGACACTCTTCTGTGATAACACTCGGGCCATTGCCATAGCCAAGGAGCCCAGGTTTCATCGGAAGACGAAGCACATCAAACGACACTACAACTCCATCCAGGACCATGTCCAGAGTGGAGTAATAGAGATTTGTAAAGTACACACATATCTGAATGTTGCAGACCCGTTGACTAAACCTCTTCCACGAGCAAAACATGATCAACACCATAATGCTATGGGTGTTCGATACATCACAATGTAACTAGATTATTGACTCTAGTGCAAGTGGGAGACTGTTGGAAATATGCCCTAGAGGCAATAATAAAATGGTTATTATCATATTTCCTTGTTCATGATAATCGTCTATTGTTCATGCTATAACTGTATTAACAGGAAACAGTAATACATGTGTGAATAAATAGACCACAATGTGTCCCTAGCAAGCCTCTAGTTGGCTAGCTCGTTAGTCAATAAATGATCATGGTTTCCTCGTCATGAGCATTAGATGTCATTGATAACGGGATCACATCATTGGGATAATGTTGTGATGGACAAGACCCAGTCCTAAGCATAGCACTAGATCATATTGTTCGTATGCTAAAGCTTTTCTAATGTCAAGTGTCTTTTCCTTCGACCGTGAGATTGTGCAACTACCGGATACCGTAGGAGTGCTTTGGGTGTATCAAACGTCACAACGTAACTGGGTGACCATAAAGGTGCACTACGGGTACCTCTGAAAGTGTTTGTTGGGTTGGTACGAATCGAGATCGGGATTTGTCACTCCGCGTGACGGAGAGGTATCTCTGGGCCCACTCGGTAGAACATCATCATGAGCTCAATGTGACTAAGAAGTTAGTCACACGATGACGTGCTACAGAACGAGTAAAGAGACTTACCCGTAACGAGATTGAACAAGGTATAGGTATACCGACGATCGAATCTCGGGCAAGTTCTATACCTACAGACAAAGGGAATTGTATACGGGATTGATTATATCCTTGACATCGTGGTTCATCCGATGAGATCATCGTGGAGCAAGTGGGAGCCACCATGGGTATCCAGAGCCCGCTGATGGTTATTGGCCGGAGAGGTGTCCCGGTCATGTCTGCCTGTCTCCCGAACCCATAGGGTCTACACACTTAAGGTTCGATGACGCTAGGGTTATAGGGAATTGTTATACGAGGTTACCGAAAGTTGTTCGGAGTCCCGTATGAGATCCCGAACGCCACTAGGAGCTCCGGAATGGTCCGCAGGTAAAGATTGATATATATGACAGATGGTTTTGGACACCGAAAGTGTTTCGGGCGTCGCCGGTAACGTACCGGGACCACCGGGACCACCGGAAGTGGCCCCGGGGGTCCACCGGAAGGGGGCCACCACCCCGGGAGGCTAGATGGGCCAAGTGCGGGAGGGAACCATCCCCTAGGTGGGCTGGTGCGCCCACCACACCCAACCTATGGCGCAAGAAGAGGGGAGAGGGGGGGGACCCTAGCATAGGTGGGCCTAAGGCCCACCAGAAGGGTGGGGTGCGCCACCCCTCCTACCCTCCTGGCCGCCGCACCTCCCCCCATCTAGGGTTGCCGCCCCTCCCAGGAGAGGGAAACCCTCAAGGGGGCGCAGCCCCTCCCTCCCCCTATATAGAGTGGGCACTTTGGGCTGTTGGAGACACCAATCTTCCTCTCCCTCGGCGCAGCCCTGCTCTTCCTTCTCCTCCTCTCTGCCGGTGCTTGGCGAAGCCCTGCCGGGAGACCTCGTCTCTCCATCGACAACATGCCATCATGCTGCCGAAGATCTTCCCCAACCTCTCCCTCCTCCTTGCTGGATCAAGGTGCGGGAGACGTCAACGGGCTACACGTGTGTTGAACGCGGAGGTGTCGTGGTTCGGCACAAGATCGGAATCACACCGTGATCTGAATCCCCGCGAGTACGACTCCATCAACCGCGTTCTAGCAACGCTTCCGCTTAGCAATCTTCAAAGGTATGAAGATGCACTCACTCCTCTCTCGTTGGTGGTCTCTCCATAGGAAGATCTGATTATGCGTAGGAATTTTTTTGAATTTATGCTACGTTTACCAACATATAGTAGTGGTGGATCTTTTCCTCACTAGTGAAATAGGGTGGCTATATCGTGCAGTTTGGTAAGATGGGATACAACCGTTTCAGACTCATAACCGTGAAAAGGATTAGATTCGACCAGAGTGATTAACTCAGGGTCGACAGAGAATTCATAAACCTTATCACTCACAAAGATAGGCGAAGTAGCAAACTTCGGGTCGTATTTCAGCCTAGCGTTCAGAGATTTTTCTTTCCACTTGAGCAGTAATTTCTCAACATCATAGCTATCCTTACACGCAAGAAAGTCCTCAGCTATCTCTCCCTCCATAACATAACGCTCAGGCATATGAGGTGATAACCCACAAGTGTAGGGGATCGCAACAGTTTTCGAGGGTAGAGTATTCGACCCAAAATTGTTGATTCGCTCACAAGGGGAAGCTAAAGAATATTATCAAGTATTAGCAGCTGAGTTTATCAGATTCAACCACACCTGAAAGATTAGTGTTTGCAAGCAAAGTATCAGTAGCAAAGTAGTATGATAGCAACGGTGCGAGAAACAGATCTATTGACGGCAGACTATTCCTAACTGTTGTATCAATGGCGCCAGTAAGTTGCACGTGGACGGGGAACTATTCTTCCCCGCCAACGGTGACGAAAAAGGATCTTGCAGCAAGTAACAGCGAAGTAGCAAGGAACAGCAGTAGCAGCAGCATCAGAGTAACAACAGTAGCAACAGTAGTAGCAATGTGGCCCAATCCCTTTTGTAGCAAGGGACAAGCCTAGACAAAGTAACGTCACAAGGACCAGTAGTAAAATACTCGTAGGCAGTGGATCGGTGATGGATGAGTCTGACGGATGTGATTAATCATGTAACAGTTGTAACACGAAGAGATAAGTAACTAGCTCCCGTTCGTCAATCTAATGTAGGCATGTATTCCGTATGTAGTCATACGTGCTTAGGGAAAAGAACTTGCATGACATCTATTGTCCATCCCTCCCATGGCAGCGAGGTCCTAATGAAAACTACGGGATATTAAGGTTCTCCTTTTAATAAAGAACCGGACCAACGCATTAACACGTGGTGAATACATGAACTCCTCATACTATGGTCATCTCCGGGAGTGGTTCCGGCTATTGTCACTCCGGGGTTGCCGGGTCATAACACATAGTAGGTGACTACAACTTGCAAGATAGGATCTAAAACACACATATATTGGCGACAACATAATAGGTTCAGATCTGAAATCATGGCACTCGGTCCCTAGTGACAAGCATTAAGCATAGCCAAGTAGTAGCAACATCAATCTAGAACATAGTGCATGTTAGGGATCAATCCCCGTCAAAACTAACTCGATTACATGATAGATCTCATCCAACTCATCACCGTCCAGCAAGCCTACTATGAGATTACTCATGAACGATGAAGAGCATCCTGGAATTGTCGATGGAGGAAGGTTGATGATGACGATGGCGACGATTTCCCCTCTCCGGAGCCCAGAACGGACTCCAGATTTGTCCTCCAGATGAAGAACAGGAGGTGGCGGCGCCTCCGTATCGTAAAACGCGATGAGTCCTTCTCTCTGATTTTTTTTCCGGGCGAGACGGAATAAATAGAGCTGAGTTTGTGGGCGGTGGTGCCACGTGGGCCCCACAAGCCCTCACGGAGCGTCCTAGTGGGTGGCCGCGGCCTGTGGGATTGTGGCCCACTGGTCCACCTCCTCCGGTGGATCTTTGCGCAGGTATTTTTCTTTTATTCCAGAAAAATTATCCATAAATTTTCAGGACATTCCGAGAACTTTTATTTCTGCACAAAAACAACACCATGGCAATTCTGCTAAAAACAGCGTTAATCCGGGTTAGTTCCATTCAAATCATGCAAATTAGAGTCCAAAATAAGGGCAAAAGAGTTCGGAAAAGTAGATACGACGGAGACGTATCATCAGTCAATTCATTTCTAGGAGAGCTAGTTCTAGCAGGCAAAATAGGAGGTTCTACTTCAATACTATCAGCAGTTTCAGAAGTATCATCACATCTAGCAGCAACTTTAGCAGTTTGTGCATCAAGGAATGCACCTAGTGGCAAAGCAGTATCAAGCATAGCATCATCAGGCAAAGCAGTATCAAGCATTGCATCATCATAAGCATCATGGGTAGCAGAAGTAGCATCATCAAGCACAGGCGACATATCAAGATTTCTAGCAGGAGGCGGTGTCGGAAACTTACTCATAACTGAAGGTGAATCAAGTGCAGGGCTAGATGGCAGTTCCTTACCTGTCCTCGTAGTTGAGGGCAAGACTTTAGTTCTTGGATCTATCGGATTCCTCATAGTGACCAGCAAACGTAAATCCCAAGTGACTCAGAGAATATAGCTGTGCCTCCCCGGCAATGGCACCAGAAAATAGTCTTGATAACCCACAAGTATAGGGGATCGCAATAGTTTTCGAGGGTAGAGTATTCAACCCAAATTTATTGATTCGACTCAAGGGGAAGCGAAAGAATATTCTCAAGTATTAGCAGTTGAGTTGTCAATTCAACCACACCTGGAAGATTTAGTATCTGCAGCAAAGTATCAGTAGCAAAGTAGGGTGATAGCAGCAGTAGCAACAGTAACCAGTAGCAGCAAAGTAACAGCAGTAGCAACAGAGTAACAGTAGCAGCAGTGACAGCAGTAGCAGCAATGTAACATAGCAAGGACCAGTAGGGAAAAGCTCGTAGGCATTGGATCGGTGATGGATGATTATGCCGGATGTGATTCATCATGCAACAGTTATAACACGGAGAGATAAGTAACTAGCTCCAGTTCGTCAATCTAATGTAGGCATGTATTCCGTATGTAGTCATACGTGCTTAGGGAAAAGAACTTGCATGACATCTATTGTCCATCCCTCCCGTGGCAGGGGGGTCCTAATGGAAACTATGGGATATTAAGGTTCTCCTTTTAACAAAGAACCGGACCAACGCTTTAACACTTGGTGAATACATGAACTCCTCATACTATGGTCATCTCCGGGAGTGGTTCCGGCTATTGTCGACAACTTGCAAGATAGGATCTAAAACACACATATATTGGCGACAACATAATAGGTTCAGATCTGAAATCATGGCACTCGGGCCCCAGTGACAATTATTAAGCATGGCAAAGTAGTAGCAACATCAATCTCAGAACATAGTGGATACTAGGGATCAATCTCCGTCAAAACTAACTCGATTACATGATAGATCTCATCCAACCCATCACCGTCCAGCAAGCCTACGATGAGATTACTCACGAACGGTGAAGAGCATCATGGAATTGGCGATGAAGGAAGGTTGATGATGACGATGGCGACGATCTCCCCTCTCCGGAGCCCAGAACGGACTCCAGATCTGCCCTCCAGATGAAGAACAGGAGGTGGCGGCGCCTCCGTATCGTAAAACGCGATGAACTCTTCTCCCTGATTTTTTTCCGGGCGAGACGGACTAAATAGAGTTGGATTTGGAGGCGGTGGAGCGTCGTGCGCTCCACAAGCCTGCCAGGCGCGACCAGGGGGGCCCGCGCCTGGTGGGCTTGTGGGCTCGACGCTCCACATCCTCCGCTGATTCTTGCGCCAGTATTTTTCATAAATTCCAGAAAAAATCTCCGTAAATTTCAGGTCGTTCCGAGAACTTTTATTTCTGCAAAAAAATAACACCATGGCAATTCTGCTGAAAACAGCGTTAGTCCTGGTTAATTCCATTCAAATCATGCAAATTAGAGTCCAAAACAAGGGCAAAAGAGTTCGGAAAAGTAGATATGACGGAGACGTATCAATCCATACGATGTAATCCTTTAGTGCGGTGCGTTTGTTGGGATCCGATGAATTGTGGGTGTTTGTTCAGATTATTCATGATAACTATTTGAGTCTTCTCTGAATTCTAATATGATTCTTATGTGCATGATTATGATAGCTTCGTAATTCTCTTTGATCTATTGAAATAGTTTGGCCAACTAGATTGATATTTTTTCGGTAAGAGGGGTGCATTGTAGTAGGTTCAACGTAGCGAGTTTTTATATCCAAGTGACAGAAGGGGACAAGATGTATATTTGTGCTGCTTATACCAAGGTTAACACAATGGGCTTTATTCGTATTGCTTGAGTTTACTTTGTCTACATCATGTCATCGTTCTCCATGCATTACTATGTTTTACTTAATACTCTAGATGTATGTTCGATAGTGATCGATGAGTACAGTAATATTAATAGGTGCGGGCAGGTGTCGGCCTATTTTTTTATGGACGTGATGCCTATATACACATGATTATTTCCGTGAATATCGCATAACTAACAACTTTTCTATCAATTGTCCAACAGTAATTTGTTTACCCACTGTATGTTATTTTCATGAGAGATGCCACTAGGGAAAATTATGGCCCGAGTGTCTATTCACCATATATTTACAAAACCTTCAATACCTTGCTGGCATTTACTTGTTTTCATTTTATTTTCAAATTTGCAATTATCCACACATCTCACTTGCTTACAAATAATGAGACCAAGGGGATTGATACCCCTCTTGCCCGCGTTGGGTGCAACTTGTTTGTTCTTTTTTGTATAGCCGCTGAAGACGGTTGTCATTAATATTCCTATTGGTTCGATAAACCTTGGTTTCATAACTGAGGGAAATACTTACCCACATTGTTCTGCGATAACTCGTTCCTCTTCACGGAAAACCCAACGCAAATCACAAGTATTAGGAAGGATTTCTCGCGTCGTTGTCGGGGAATATCATTACCAACTACCAAGTAACTTCAAATAAATTTTCATTCAATTGTTCCTATTTTTATTTGCTCGTACATTTAGTTTGTCTCATAAAAAAATACAAAAATATTTTCTTTGCTTGTTACTAGTTTTCTTGTTTGAAGTCATGGTTAGTTCTTCCTTTGTTCGCGTTACTCCCAATAATGACGTTGTCAATTTTAAACAAGGGGGAGGAGAAAGTTTGAAGATGCATGGTACATGATATGCTATGCTCAGAATAAAGCAACTAATAAGCTATCTACAACTACCTGATACGTCTCAAACGTATCTATAATTTCTCATGGTTTCACGCTGTTATCTTGTCAACTTTGGATGTTTTGTTTACCTTTTATATCTTTTTTGGGACTAACTTATTAACTCAGTGCCAAGTGTGAGTTCCTGTTTTTTTTGTGTTTTTGACTCTTTTCAGATCTGATTTTGGAACGGAGTCCAAACGGAATAAAATCCCCAAAATGATTTTTTCCAGAACGAAAGAAGATCGGGAGGCTTGAGGGCCAAGCAAGTGGGCCCACAGGGAGCCCACAAGCCCTGTTGCCGCAACCATGGGGGAGGCCGCGGCAACCAAGCTTGTGGCCTCCCTGGTGCCCCCTGCCCTTGGTCTTTGGCCTATAAATTCCCTAAAAATCCAAAAAAATCAGGACGTCCACGAAAACACTTTTCCGCCGCCGCAAGCTTCCATTTCCGCGAGATCTCATCTGGAGACCCTTCCCGGTGCCCTGCCGGAGGGGACTTTGGAGTTGGAGGGCTTCTTCATCAACATCATCGCCCCTCCAATGACTCGTGAGTATTTCACTTCAGACCTACGGGTCCGTAGTTAGTAGCTAGATGGCTTCTTCTCTCTCTTGGATCTTCAATACAAAGTTCTCCATGATATTCATGGAGATCTATCCGATGTAATCCTCTTTGGCGGTGTGTTTGTCGAGATCCGGTGAATTGTGGCTTTGTGATCAGATTATCTATGATGTATATTTGAGTCTTTGCTGATTTCTTATATGCATGATTTTATATCCTTGTAAGTCTCTCCGGGTCTTGGGTTTTGTTTGTTCAACTAGATCTATGATTCTTGCAATGGGAGAAGTGCTTGGTTTTGGGTTCTTACCGTGTGGTGACCTTTCCCAGTGACAGTAGGGGCAGCAAGGCACACATCGTGTAGTTGCCATCAAGGGTAACAAGATGGGCTTTGTCGTAGATATGAGATTGTCCATCTACATCATGTCATCTTGCTTAAGGCGTTACTCTGTTCTTTTGGATTTATTACACTAGATGCATGCTGGATAGCGGTCGACGTGTGGAGTAATAGTAGTAGATGCAGAAAGTATCGGTCTACTTGTTTTGGACGTGATGCCTATAGATATAATCATTGACATAGATGACGTCACGACTTTGCACGGTTCTATCAATTGCTCGACAGTAATTTGTTCACCCACCATCTACTTGCTTTCATGAGAGAAGCCACTAGTGAACACTACGACCCCCGGGTCTATTCACACCTATCGTTTCCACTTTCGCTTTTACTTTGCTTTGTTACTTTGTTGCTTTCAGTTCTCACTTGGCAAACAATCTATAAGGGATTGACAACCCCTTCATAGCGTTGGGAGCAAGCTCTTTGTGTTTGTGCAGGCACTTGTGATACTCCTTCACTGGATCGATACCTCGGTTCTCAAAACTGAGGGAAATACTTACCGCCGCTATGCTACATCACCCTTTCCGCTTCAAGGGAACACCAACGCAAGGCTCCAAGGCCACGGGGGAATCCTTTGCATATTTGCCTAGGAAGTCCCTAAAGGCGTAGCCATAGCAGAAGGATTCCTGGTGCCGTTGCTGAGGAGAATCAAGACAAGAATAGTCTCCTGTCAGCACGCTTGTTTCTGGCGCCGTTGGAAGGTCTTTTGTTGCAGTAGCACTACCTTGCTTCATAATTTTTATGTTCGTGTGACAACTTGGTATAGGTTTTCCCTTGACACCATCATCGGTGGGAACTTGTTAATGTTCCACACTTTAGATGCCTATAATGCCATTAAAATTCTTGTTGGAACACCACCCATTATCATTAATGAAACCAATTAAATTTGGAACATGTCATGCAAAGGCTTGATGCTATTGAAAGGAAAATGATTACTAATGAACCAATTGAGGAGTTAGATAAAAAAACTGCATAACCAAATCACTCAACTTGGGTCACATGTAGGATTGACTTTGAAAACTTTAAAGGAAAAATGATACTATTATTGATGATAGGGTAGAACAAGGTTTGAGTAGAATTGATAAAATGGAGGAGCTGATTGAGAAAGTGTGTTCCACCTTCATACGACGTAAAACTAATACTAGTACCTCTTGAAACAAAAGTCCCAAGTTCATATACATTCCTAAGAGCATTAGTACACCTCCTACCAAAAGGAACGAAGATCTCAAAACTATTAGTGTTCACCCCAACGTTATAAACCTGATAAAATATCCTATTCTCAAGCCCCCTATTGTTCCTATTATCCATGATTGTGTCATTAAGAAGCTTGATGTCAAAGATGACAACACTTGAAACTATGCAATATGCCTATCTAGGGGCGTAAAACAATAGCGCTTGTTGGGAGGCAACCCAATAGTTATCTTTATTTTTGAGTTTAATTTATGTTTGTTTGTGATAATATGATTGTTGCTAGTGTAATGATTGTGTTTTTATGTTTTTAGTGTTTCTGCCAAGTAAAACCTTTGGGATGATTTGTATGATGAGTAGAATTGTTACGGTGCAAAAACAGAAACTTTGACGTCCAGTGCAGAATTTTTCTTATTTTACTGGAATGACTTTTTAAGCTGATTTGTTTACACCGTGCTGATATATAAATTCTTCAGGTCTTCCTAATTTTCAGAAATTTCTGAGTTACATAAGTACGGCAATTAAATCTATCTTTACATATTGTTCCGTTTTAGGCATATTATGTTTTTGCTTGCCTAGTTTGCTTGTTTGGATTATGCTATGGATTGTATCAAGGGGTATAAGCCATGGAGAAATTATAATACAGTACCTTACGCTAAAATAAAATAATAATCAACTTATAACAGTACCTAAAGTATTTGATATGTTGCTTATACTAACGGATCTCACGAAGTTTTTTTGAGTTTTATGTGATTGAAGTTTTCAAGTTTTGGGTATTATCCCGATGGATAAAGGAATGAGGAGCAGCAAAATCCTAAGCTTGGAGATGCCCAAGGCACCCCCAAGGTAATATTCTAGGAAGACTCAAGCGTCTAAGCTTGGGGACGCCCCGGAAGGCATCCCCTCTTTCGTCTCAATTCATCGGTATGTCACTTGGAGCTACATTTGTATTCATCACATGATATGAGTTTTTCTTGGAGCGTCGTTTGCTTTTGTCTATTTTTACTTCCAGTTTGATACAATCATCCTTTGCTGTACACACCTATTTGAGATACTAGACGATGTCCCACGCGTTGCTGCGGAAAACTTGTTAAAAGGTATATGGATAAATGTTAGAAAACTACTGTTAATACAAAAACAATTATAAAAATGTCTTACTTAATTACCTAGAAAAAATTCATGCATGAGGGTATGTTTTGCATGAAGAGATTAATGAAAAAGTAACTTATAACTACATGCATGACTTGGTGATGTGGCTTTGTTGCATGGAGAGGAAAATTGGGTAGTGGGTTCTAGCTATTTAAGAATAGAAGATGCACACCATCATCATAATTTGTTAGAATACTCTATGTTCTTCATTTATATCTTATGAGCTTAGCAGTTGCTCTAGTACTTCACTTATATCTTTTTTAGCACAACGGCGTATAGATTTTATAGAAATATTATGCTCCCATTCTTCACTGATATTCGTTTGAGAGTTAAATAAATAGCAATGGTAATTTGCATGGGTCATAAGACTAGACCAAAAATAATAGGTGTTCAATGAGTGATAACTAAAACCATCATGTAGCACATATAGAGAAATTATGGGTTAATGATATTGATGTGGTGATATGAAAAAGGTGTGAGTGCATTATTATTAATTCAGAGAGGTGTCGATATTAAGAGATGTTAACTTCTTGTTCGTCTAAAAATTAAAAAGGCATGGTGATGACGCGTGAGCATTTCTATTCATCGTTGAAATCCTAGTGTTGTTTCGGGTCGGGGGCGCGTGATGGTTAACTCCTACCAACCCCCTTCCTAGGGACATGTGATTAGTATTTTGATTTGTGATAAAACTAATAAAACTTTGTAATAACTATATGAGTTCTTTATGACTAATGTGACACCATGGACATACGCAATCTCACCTCCTCATATTTGCTAGCTCTTTGGTTTCGTGCATTGCCCATTTTACCTCGAAATTGGTGCAACTCTCGCTGGTGCATCCAAACTACGTGACATGACATGCTTTGTTGCACATAAGCCTCATTATATATTCCTCAAAACAGCCACCATACCTACCTATCATGGCATTTCCATGTCCATTCCGAGATATATTGTCACGCAAATTCCATCGTCACTTCACATGACTAGTTCGTTCATCATCATATTGCTTTGCATGATCATATAGAGCTGACATAGTATTTGTGGCAAACCCACCGTTCATCATATTTTCGATACATGTCACACTGGATTTTTGCACATACGGGTACATTGCCAGAGGCATTCATACAGAGTCATGTCGTCTTATCAGTCTTCATATTGAGTTGTAAGTAAATGAAAGTGTGATGATAATCATTATTAGAGCATTGTCCCAGTGAGAAAATAAAAATGAGGGAGGCCAAATGAGCCCACCATAATAAATAAATAAAATGAATGTGAGAAAAAGAGAGAAGGGCCTTTTCTACTATCCTTTACCACACTTATGCCTCAAAGTGGCACCTTGTTCTTCATATAGAGAGTATAATGTTATACCATTCATATGCTAGTGGGGATCACTTTTTCATAAACTTGGCTTCTATATTTCGATGACGGGCTTCCTCAAATGCCCGAGATCTTCATAAGCAAGCAAGTTGGATGCACACCCCACATAGATTCAGTTGAGCTTTCATACACTTATATCTCTAGTGCATCATTTGCATGTCAATCCCTACTCTTTGCATCGATATCTATCAATGGGCATCTCCATAGCCTGTTGGTATGCCTAGTTGATGTGAGACTATGTTCTCCACTTTTTACCCCTTTGATACCTACCGCCATATTCTATTACACCTATATGTTATGTCCAATGGTTCACGCTCATGTATTGCATGAAGAATAAAAAGTTGATGCATTTTGAAAATGTACGATCCAATTGCCTGACTTGGGCACCGTGGTGCTTGACATTTGTATTAATGTGGTGAATATGGAGCCAAGCCTTGCTAGTATAATAAGATTAATGGGGGTAAAACAATTTTGAGGATCGTATACGTTGAAAGATTAAGGATTTTGTTGCTTGTACTCATAAGTATTGCTATGTTAATGTTTGTTAGTTCATCATTCCCAATGAGCATGCATGCATAAGGTTACATAATGGGTAGCATGTCACATAAAAAATCTGTTTTTATCATTTACCTACTCGAGGATGAGCAGGAATTAAACTTGGGGATGCTTGATGCGTCTCCAACGTATCTATAATTTTTAATTGTTACATGCGCATATATTATCATTCTAGGATGCTTTTTGGTATTTATTTACCACTTTATATTATTTTTGAGCACTAACCTATTGACCCAGTGCCCGGTGCCAGTTGTTGTTTTCTGCATGTTTTTCACTTTTGACGTTTTCAATACCAAACGAAGTCCAATTGATGTGAAACTTTTTGGAGATTTTTTCTAGACCAAAAGAAGACCAATGAGTATCAGAAGAGGGTCGGGGGACTCCCGAGGGCCCCACAAGCCAACATGGAGCGGTCTGGTGGTGCCTTGTTGGCTTGTGGGCCCCTCTAGGATTTCCCGACTCTGTTCTGTAGCTTATAAATTGTCATATATCCCAATCACCCTAGAGGCAGTCCCGAAGCACTTTTTACGCCACCGCAAGTTTATTTCCCGACGGGAGTCCATCTGGAGCTCCGTTCCGACACCCTGTTGGAGGGGGATCGATCACGGAGGGCCTCTTCATCAACCTTGCTGGCCTCATGATGATGTGTGAGTAGTTCACCATAGGCCTACGAGTCCATGTCTAGTACCTAGATGGCAATCTATCTATCTCTCTCTCTTAATCTTCAATACAATGACCATCGCCTCTTCGCTTGGATCCATATGATGTAATCCTTTTGTGCGGTGCGTTTGTTGGGATCCGATGAATCATGGGTTTATGTTCAGATTATTCATGATAAATATTTGAGTCTTCTCAGAATTCTAATATGATTCTTATATACATGTTTACGATAGCTTCGTAATTCTCTCTGATCTATTCAAATAGTTTGGCCAACTAGGTTAATATTTCTTCGGTGAATGGGGTGTGTTGTAGTAGGTTCAACTTGGCGAGTTTATATATCCTAGTGACATAAGGGGACAAGATTCGTCTTTCTGTTGCCGCTACTAAGTATAACACGATGGGGTTTATTCATATTGCTTGAGTTTACTTTGTCTACATCATATCATCATTTTCCATGCATTACTCTGTTTTACTTAATACTCTAGATGCATGTTGGATAACGTCGATGAGTGGAGTAATAGTAATAGGTGCGGGAAGGACTCGGCCTATTTGTTTATGGACATGATGCCTATATACACATGATTATTGTCGTGAATATTGCATAACTATCAACTTTTCTATCAATTGCCCAACAATAATTTGTTTACCCACTTTATGCTATTTTCATGAGAGATGCTACTAGGGAAAATTATGTCCCCGGAGTCTATTCACCATATATTTACAAAACCTTCAATACCTTGCTGGCGTTTACTTGTTTTCATTTTATTTTGAAATTTACAATTATCCACACATTTCACTTGCTTCCAAATAATGAGACCAAGGGGATTGATAACCCTCTTGCCCGTATTGGGTGCAAGTTGTTTGTTATTTTTTGTGCAACCGCTGAAGGCGGTTGTTATTGATATTCCTATTGGTTCAATAAACCTTGGTTTCATAAATGAGGGACATACTTACCCACATTATGCTGCGATAAATCATTCCTCTTCATGGAAAACCCAACGCAGATCACAAGTATCAGGAAGGATTTATGGCGTAGTTGTCGGGGAATATCATCACCAACTACCAAGTAACATCACACAAATTTTTATTCACCTGTTCCTCTTTTTATTTGCTGGTATGCTTAGTTTGTCTCATAAAAGAATAAATATACAAAAATATTTTTCTTTGCATGTTACTAGTTTTCTTGTTTGAAGTCATGGCTAGTTCTTCCTTTGGTCGCATTACTGCCAATAATGATGTTGTCAATTTTAAACAAAGGGGAGGAGAGAGTTTGAAAGATACATGGTACATGGTTTGATACACTCAAAATAAAGCAACTAATAAGCTTTACACCACTACCTTGCTTCATAATTTTTATGTTGGTGTGACAACTTGGTATAGGCGTGTCCTTGACACCATCACTAGTGGGAACTTTTTAATGTTTCACACTTTGGATGCCTATAATGCCATTGAAACTCTTGTTGTAACACCACCCACTATCATTAATGAAACTAATTAACCTTGGAACATGTCATGCAAAGGGTTGATGCTATTGAAAGGAAAATGATTACTAATAAGCCAATTGAGGATTTACATAAAAAACTGCATAGCCATATCACTCAACTTGGGTCACGTGTAGGAATGACTTTGAAAACTTTAAAGGAAAAGGATACTATTATTGATGAGAGGGTAGAAAAAGGTTTGAGTAGAATTGATAAAATCAAGTAGGTGATTGGCAAAGTGGGTTCCACCTTCACACGACCTAATACTAATGCTAGTACCTCTCGAAACAAAAGTCCCAAGTTCATATACATTCCTAAGAGCATCAGTACACTTCCTACCAATAGAAACGAAGATCTCAAAACGATTAGTGTTCACCCCAACTTTACAAACTTGATAAAATATCGTATTCTCGAGCCCCCTATTGTTCCTATTGTCCATGGTTGTGTTAGTAAGGAGCTTGTTATCAAAGATGACAACACTTGAAACTATGCAATATGCCTAGCTAGGGGTGTAAAACAATAGCGCTTGTTGGGAGGCAACCCAATAGTTATCTTTATTTTTGCGTTTACTTTCTGTTTGTTTGTTATAACATGATTGTTGCTAGTGTAATGATTGTGTTTTAATGTTTTTAGTGTTTGTGCCAAGTAAAGCCTTTGTGATGATTTGTATGATGAGTAGAATTGTTACGGTGCAAAAACAATGCTCATTTTATTGGACTTTGACGTCCACTGAAGATTTTCTATGATTTTACTGGAACATCTTTTTAATCTGAATTTTTTACACAGTACTGATGTACAAATTCTTCAGGTCTTCCTAATTTTTTAGTTTTTTTGAGTTACATAAGTATGGCAATTAAATTTATCTTTGCAGGTTGTTCTCTTTTAGACAGATTCTGTTTTTGCTTGCATAGTTTGCTTGTTTTGATTATGCTATGGAGGTATAAGCCATGGAGAAGTAAGAATACAGTACCCTATGCTAAAATAAAATGATAATAAAACTTATAACAGTACCTAAAGTATTTGATATGTTTATTATACTAACGGATCTCACGAAGTTTTGTTGAGTTTTATGTGATTTAAGTTTTCAAGTTTTGGGTATTATCCCAATGGATAAAGGTATAAGAAGAAGCAAAAGCCTAAGCTTGGGGATGCCTAAGGCACCCCAAGGTAATATTCTAGGAAGACTCATCTTGGGGATGCCCCGGAAGGCATCCCCTCTTTCGTGTCAATCCATCGGTATGTCACTTGGAGCTATATTTTTATTCATCACATGATATGAGTTTTGCTTGGAGCGTCATTTCCTTTTGTTTACTTTTAATTTAAGTCTGCCACAATCATTATTTGTTGGACACATATATTTGAGAGATACACACCATCATTATAATTTGTTAGAATACTTTATGTGCTTCATTTATATCTTTTGATTAGTAGTTGCTCTAGTACTTCACTTATATCTTGTTGGGCATGGTGGCGTGTAGATTTTATAGAAATATTATGCTCCCATTTTTCACTGATATTTGTTTGAGATTTAAATAAATAGTGATGGTAATTTGCATGGGTCATAAGGCTAGACCAAAAATAATAGGTGTTCAATGAGTGATAATTAAAACCATCATGTAGCACATATAGAGAAATTTTGGGTTAATGATATTGATGTGGTGATATGAAAAAGGTGTGAGTGTATTATTATTAATTCAGAGAGGTGCCGATATTAAGAGATCTTAACTTCTTGTTCGTTTAAAAAATAAAAATGGCATGGTGATGATGTGTGAGCATTTCTATTCCTCGTTGAAATCCTAGTGTTGTTTCAGGTCGGGGGAGCGCGATGGTTAACTCCTACCAACCCCCTCCGTCGGGGCATGCAAGTAGTACTTTGGTTTGTGATAAAACTAATAAAACTTTGCCATAAGTATATGAGTTATTTATGACTAATGTGATACCATGGACATATGTAATCTCACCTTCGGATCAACACGACATCGGCTGTGGTGACATCTTCATATCTGGTCAGCTTTTCACGTTCAAGCACATTATTCTTTTGGCCATATGTAGAACTTCGCCCCAATACAAACTATTAGGTTTGGGACTTGGAGTATACTGCTGACTCCCATGAGGATCTCGCCCTCTCTGGCTGGACGCTGGATCGATTGGAGAATCCCACAAACACCATGGCCTTAACCATAAAACCAACCAAAAATCTGGATATCGGATCAGGTCCTTGATACGTCCCAAACGTATCTATAATTTCTGCTTGTTCCATGATATTTTGGATGACATTGTTATATGTTTTGCTACACTTTTATATCATTTTACACATATTTGGACTAACCTATTAAGTCAGTGGACCCAGTGCCAGTTTTTGTCTGCTCGTGTCCATTTTGCACGGGCTTTTACCCAATTTTCCGAAGCCCGAAAAATTATAGGAAAAATATATATAAAATCAACGAAACAGAAGCTTCCGAATCACCGAAGATGGGCCATAGGGGAACCGGGGGCTGCCCAGGCGACCTGCTGGCGCGGACAGGCCCTAGGTCGCACCAGGAGGCCGTGTGGGTGGGCCCCACCTCCTCCGGTGCCCTCCTTGGGCCTATATTTAGAGTCCCGAGAGGAAACCCTTCCACAACTTCCAGAATCGCGAATTTCTCCATCGTTCCGCCACCGCAGCGCTTCCGAGATCGGGAGCGTCAGGAGACCTCTTCCCGGCACCCTGCCGGAGGGAGGATTGACCTCTGGGAGCTTCTCCACCGCCATGGACGCTTCCCGGACATGCCGTGAGTAGTCCTCCTTGGACCATGGGTCCATGACCAGTAGCTATGTGATGTCTTCTCTCCAATCTTGTGCTTCAATGGTTAGTCCTTGCGAGCTGCCCTACATGATCAAGGCATCTATGTAATTCTCTTGCTATTGCTATGCTCGGTTTGTTGGGATCCGGTGGATTATGAGATTATGTTCAGATTGTTATGAGTTATATATTTGATTATCCTTTTATATTATGTTCCATAGTGATTCATGCATGTTCTCTGTTGCTATTTATTGCTTTGGCCGAGTAGTAGATTGTAACTCCAAGAGGGAGCGTTATGCATGATTGTGGGTTCATGCCCCCTTGATGTCTAGCTTGAGTGACAAAAACATGAGACGAGGGAATGTGATGTTGGCACCAGGGAGAAAACAACGGTGCTTGTGACCACGGTTGCAAGAATTATTTACCTTACGCATAGTTTGTTAATTTAGTTGTCCGTTGCTTTGACTTTGCACTTTGGGTGGGGCTCGCAACTTAATACCGGCGAGATATTCTGGATAGATATCTCAAGGTGGATGATTAGTAAGTAGATGCTGATGAATAAAAGGTCTACTTGTGTGGGCGTACTACCCATTACTATTGAACCTCTAACTATAAAGTAGCACAATTAGCATTGCGGTGCGTTCATAATTTTGTCAATTGCCCAACTGTGATTTGTTTACCCAAGCATAGTTGTTTAACGTCTTTTGGGAGAGAGACATCACTAGTGAACATCATGTGACTCCGGTCCATATCACCATCATTGTTTACACCTCCATCATTACCTCTTTCATTTACTTTCCCGTTGCAATTACTATTACCTTCCTACTTGTGTTTTGATCCTTTGCAAACTACAAGGCCGGAGAGATTGACAACCTCTCTGTACTCATTGGGAGCAAAGTTATTTGTTGTGTGTGCAGGTCCACGTCTTCTGCTAGCGCCAAGGTGGAAGACACCTACTTGTTGGTCCTATGAGTCCTCTTGGTTTGATAAACCTTACTATTTTCGTGTGAGGGAAAACTTGTTGCTGACTACATCTCAACCTTCCACTTGGGGTAACCAACGAGGTGCGAGAAGTATATACATCATCTCGTCATCAGTCCTACTTTGGAACCAACCTTGAGTTCATATCCCATCACTTCGGTGTCGGGCCAAGCTCTCGCCCTGGCTGGTCCATGCTCCGAGGTTACCCGTCACATCTTGTCAGGCAAACTTCAGTTTAACCCTGCCTATCTTGAAGAGATGGAGCCAACAGAACTCTCATTCTTAAACGAGATGCTGGACCAAATCCATAAGGTTGTGATTCTAGACGGCCAATCACCGGTCTATGAACGGATCGAATGTAAACCCGGCGACTGGGAAATTTATGTCCCACCCACCACCCACCTAGTTGCTAAAGTCGAGGACTTATGTGACATACTGGACTACACCTCCGAGGAGGCGATTAATACGGAGGAAGATGTTGGTGTCACCCATGGCTGATGCTCCCCACCGCTACATCAAAGACCAGTAATTGGTTAGGAACCTCCACCAACGACATCTACATGGTGGATACCCAACAATATGACGAGGAGGAAGAGAAAAGGGGTCCTTCTAAGCACCGACAAAGCGGAGAGCACAATAAAGCACGGTCAAGGGGAGCTCCAGCAACAACAACGCCTATAATGACACTCCTAATAATAACACCAATAATAACACTTCCAACAACAATGCTACTCCAAATTAGGCCGATGACCAAGACAAAAGCCGCAACTTCGGATCCAATCCATCGATGGCACCACATGTATGGAAGACAACGACAATCCTGACAACAACAATTATATGCCAGACTCATAAGAAGACGTAAGTCTTGTACCTGATGAGTTCGGCATCCCCGAAGACTTCCTTGACCTGGAAACTTTATGATGATGTCTCATTAACTCTCCCTATAGTATAAAACAAGGGCATAAGAAGCTTAAGGTCGGTCAAAACACGTTCAACGAAAGATGGGTAGACATCCTTGCACGCAAGCAGAGTCTCGAGCAAAAGCCAAGGGGTCAAACCAAGTCCTACCCACGATGTCATTTGTTTATGTCATTCAAGGATGAGGTAGATGAGAATCCACTCTATAATAATGACAAACCGGTCGACCACCAAAGGGGTGGGATGGACCGATGAGAGGATCTCAAGACTTCCCCACAATAGCTTGCCTTATATGCAAGGATTTGATCCCCCCAGTCTCGTTGTATGACTTGCAGGACAGATTGACAGAAATGTTGGTTCCATCGTGATCTATATATGGATCTTGAGACCATGTTCCCGCTGGATAGGTAGGATGCCAAGCTTGACTCGACAAGCATTATAGAGCTCAAGTCGGTAATTAAGCTCGAACTAGAGTCGAGGTCTGGCAAGTGGTAGCTCGGTTTAGAGGAGTTGCACGCCTGATCTGTTGTACACACGAGGTCATGCAACATCAATTCCTAGAAGGGTTTAAACTCGTCAATATCAAGCAATAAGATGCAATGACCGACCCAGTAGTGTTGATCAAAGACTTCCTTCTCCACATACATATGGCCTCAGGAGATTGCGTTCATGCCATCAAGTACTTACTGTTAAAGCTCAAAGGACCACCGAGGCATTGGCTCAATAGCTTGCCGAAAAAACTCCATCGAAAGCTGCGAGGAGATTGAAGATTCTTTTCGAGCTAACTTGCAAGGCAACTATGTTCGCCCCTCCCCCCCCCCACCCCACCCCCGGGACGTCAACGACCTAAGTCACATTGTTCAAGAGAGTCTAGCGAATCGGCAAGGAAATTCTAGAATAGGTTCTTAACCAAAAAGAACCAAATCGTTGATTGTCTCGATGCTGAAATGATAGCCTCTTTTCAGCATAATATGCATGATGAATGGCTGGCGCGATAGCTCCGACTGGACAAACCAAATACACTGGCCACTCTTACCTCCCTCATGACATGATTCTGCGCAAGATAGGATAGTTGGTTGGCCCCTAGGAAAAGCCTCAACAATGGCCCTAGCACCTTGGGAGTACGCAACGGAGAAGGGGAGCCTCCGTCGAATAAAAATAAGCGTCGCCATAAAGGTAATGACTGTGACGCTGATGGGGCAACCATAAATGCTAGATTTAGCAATCAACGGATTGACCAGAAGAAGACAACCTTTAAAGGGAACAAATAAAACCCATCCAAGTTGGACAAGATTCTTGACAATCCTTGTCAAATTCATGGCATTCAGTTAAACCTACAAATCACACGAACTGGAACTACTCAGTCATCAAGCATGCCGGTAAGATGCTAGCCGAGAACCCCGGCAAGGGTCATCCTCATAGTTAGGATGAGGACGTACCTTTGGGGCCAAGAAATGGGGGCCAAAAATAGTTCCCTTCAACGGTCAAGAATGTGGACATGATTTCTGTCCCTCACATCCCCAAGAAGGAGAGTAAATGGGCGTTGGGGGATGTTTATGTAGTAGGGCCCGTGGCGTCGAAGTACAACCCATGATCAGCTTGCCTGGTCACTTTTGACTGAAGAGACCATTAGGCCAGTATCCTCCATGGAGGAACCGCGACCCTGGTACTTGATCCTCATATTGGACGGTTTTCACTTAACCCAGGCCCTCATGGACGGTGGAAGCAACATGAACCTGATATATGCTAACACCATGAGGAAGATGGACATCGATCCGTCAAGGATTAAACCCGGCAACACCATTTTAAGGGTATAATACCAGGTGTGGAGGCACAATGCTCTAGGACTATTACTCTGGAAGTAGAATTCGGCTCGCCCGAGAACTACTGAAGCAAGGACTTGATCTTCGACACCGTTCCTTTCAGCAATGGCTATCATGGATTGCACTGAAGAAGTGCCTTAACTTAATTCAACCTTGTCCCACATTACGCTTATCTAAAGCTAAAAATGTTGGGACCCAAAGGCGTCATCATAGTCAATGGAAATAGTGAGCGCTCCCTATCTACAGAGGAGCAGGTCGCGGCTTTCGTACCCGAGGTTCAAGCCACCAAGGAGGCACTCATGTCCATCAAGGCACCGAACACACGATGCCCCTCTAAACGCTTCCGAGGTGTTACCTTCACCTCCACGCATTCAAGCAGCAACCTCAAATAGGGATACGTGCTCCGTGCCTCTCCTTGCTGGTATGAGGACTACATACCTCGGATACATAACTATGCGCTTAAAATTTCATGGGAGGATGTGGAGCACTACTTTCAAAACACACTTCTCGACTCACCAAGCAGTGGTTACTTTGCGGGCACTTTTAAAGGCCCACTAGGGGCTTACAAGACACTATTAAGCTGATACACGGCTGTCGTGTGGCCTGGCGTCTTTAAAGGACCGCTACTCAAAATGCATTTTTAAGCATAGCAACAATGCCATCACGAGCGACACTGGCAAACCTTGGAGTGAACAAGGAGTCGCGGGTACACCACAGGGAGGCGCAGACGTGTCATAGGAACATTATCGGATGTTAAACCTAGCAGAATAGGCCTTACATCAACCTCCGTGTCTTATTTTTTCCTATGAAACTGATGACCCACAAGTATAGGGGATCAATCATAGTCCTTTCGATAAGTAAGAGTGTCGAACCCAACGAGTAGCAAAAGGAAATGACAAGCGGTTTTCAGCAAGGTATTCTCTGCAAGTGTTGTAAGTAACAATGATATATAGTTTTATATCAAGATAATTCGTAACAAGTGACAAGTAACAATAGTAGCAAAGGTGCAGCAAGGTATCCCAATCTTTTTTATAGCAAAGGACTAGCCTGAAAGTACTCTTACATAAAGCAAAAGCTCCCGAGGACACATGGGAATTTCTATCTAGTCATGTTCAACATGTTCAGTTGATTCCCGTTTGCTACTTTGATAATTTTATAAGTGGGTGGACCGGTGCTAAGGTGCTATTCTTACTTGAACAAACAACCAACTTATGATTACCCTCTCTCGCAAGCATCCGCAACTACGAAATAAGAATTAAGATAAATCAGCCCCTCATGAAGCAACACATAAACTGGGGTTTAAGCTTCTGTCACTCTCGCAACCCATCATCTACTTGTTACTCCACAATGACTTCCCTTAGGCACATAACATGGTGAAGTGTCATGCAGTCGATGTTTACATGACACCACCAAGAGAAGTAACAACATACATATCATCAAAATATCGAACGAATACCAATTTCACATTATTACTTATAACAAGACTTCTCCCATGTCATCAGGAATAATAGTAACTACTCACGCCGCATCAACATGTTCAATATCAGAGGTATAATAATAATGATTAAGGATCTGAACATAATATCTTCCACCAAGTAATCCAACAAGCATCAACTACAAGATGTAATTAACACAACTAGTAACCCACACGTACCAATCTGAGGTTTTGGGACAAAGATTGAATACAAGAGATGAACTAGGGTTGGAGATGAGATGGTGATGGTTAAGATATTGATGAAGATTGGTCCTCCCATGAAGGAGGAAGCGTTGGTGATGACGATGGCTTATATTTCCCCCTCCTCGAGGGAAGTTTTCCCGGCAGAATCTTTCTGCCCGAGAGAAAAGGGCCTCTGCCAAGGTTTCCGCCGGGCGCTTCGTCCCTAAAGGTTGCTTAATATTTTTTTCTAGGAGAAAACACACCATATAGGAGAAGAGGGGCGTCAGGAAGCCTGTTGGGGCCCCACAAGCCATCAGGGCGTGCCGAGGGGTGGGTGGGCATGCCCTGTTGGCTTGTGGCCAGCGGGTGGGCCCCCTATAGTATATTTTTGGCTCAATAATTCTTAAATATTCCATAAAAATTCTCCATGAAGTTTCGTGTCATTTGGCGTCTGGTGATTTTTCTGCCTTTTTCTTGGTTTCCCGGTCCAGAATTCTAGTTTCCAAATATTTCCCTCTTTGTGATGTACCTTTCATATTCAGGGAGAAAGGGCATAATAATTGTATGAGACTAGGAAATAATGGACAAGAATAACACAAATATCAATAATAAATCATGATGCAAAATGGACGTATCAGTACCCTACCTAGTTTCTTCGGTTGCCAAAATTGCTTGGTTCGACCTTATCAATAAAAGAAGAGATGACCAATATGGCCGTCTCCCATACTACTGTGTGACACCTCTTTTTCTCTCTTGTTTGCTCACCGAATATAACAACCCAAAGTGATTGTTGTAAAGTTTTAAAAAGTAACCGGCTCTAAACCGGAGGCTGTGATTTAAAACATGCCCAATCATCATGCCACGATACACATATAATGACCTCAGCTCCTTTGTTCTCAGATATTGCCTTATATGCATTGGTTTTAAATTGTGTCTTTGGTCAATAACTGGGTTGCCCAACTCTTGTCCTTATACCTTACATTTTCAAATTTTTGGCTAAGGGCATAAAGGGAGCACCACTGCGATAGTTTCTGTTGGTTCAATTGGTTGAGTACCTGAGTGGACAGACCCGAAGGCTGACTGTCATAATAAGCATAAACTGGTCAGTGATCCGAGGATAGTGTTAACCTACAAATCGATGTAGATTTATCTATGTTAAACGAGGGGACACTATTAGAACGGCTAAAGTATCCATGGTTGACCTCGGCTAACGGGTGAACACTTAAGATACACTGGGGGCTAGTTACTTGCCCCCAAGTTTCAAGACTAAGTGAAAGTTACAAAGCCTAATAATATGGTTGCCTTGTTTCTATTAACACAACCGCCTCCACGTACCAAGTCATCGGCTAAAGGTTGTCTTTTTATTCTAAAAATACCCTGCGTAGCATCTATAAAGGGGCAGAAGCCAACGGTTGGCCACTTTTATATTGCAAACGATCGCAATGGAGTCAAAATAATACATTGGACATAAAGGATTCATAAATATCAAACATATTGCAAACAATCGCAATGGAGTATTGTTTACATAGTACACTTCGTATTCCGAAGGAGCTAGTCTATTCAAGACCATCAAAGATAGCGTCCGCCATATCATCTTCAAAATATTGCTCGGGGACACGATTCTTCCCCTCTGCGCAGCCTGACTTGGCAAATGTGGTTTGTCCAGGAACATCATGATAGCTCCCTAGAAAGAAACAAATTCAAAGCACAGGCGCTCAGTCTGGTAGTTTGGCGTGTTCCCGAAGATGACCTCCAAGGTTATTTGTTAGTGGGTCTTCGCCTTCTTCCCTCGTATGACGCCATTGCATTGGGTTGGAGATGGACGCAAGGCAGTGAATGGTATCCCCATTTGACACAAGGTGTTGGTGTATGGTAGGTTTATGCTAGAGCCCCTGTCCATGAGCACCTTAGTAAGCCGGCAACCCCAGATGACAGGGTCCACAACAAGAGTCATTCTTTCCAGGTTAAGGATGTGTGCTTGGTAATCTGTTTGACCACAGGGGATTGTGTACTCAAATCAATCGAGGAAACGTGTGGCTCCCTTGGTCCTTGCTGGTGAACTCTAATTAGTTCGTTTTCTTGTTTGTTTTGGCTTGGGTTCATTGGATATCATGTTGATCGTGTGAACATCTTTTGGGAACACATTTTGACCCTTTCCTTGTGCTTGCGAGTTTGTCCGGGCTTGTGGAGTCGAAGGAATCGTGTCTTTTCTCGCGCCATGTTCCTTGTTTGTTTCGTTATTCTTCTCGTTGGCGAGCTGGGCGTTTAGCTGACATTCTCTTATGAAGTGAGGCGCCTAGGTGTCGTAACTGTGATATAGGCATTACCCACTCACTTACCTTCCCGTCTCATTTTTGCTCTTCCTTGGTGTCATTGTCGTCTTTCCTTGATTCATGAAATTGTTGAGCATTTCTTAAATTTGTAAAATATTTTTAATATAAGTATTTTTGAATTCGTCAACATTTTTCGAATTTCTCACATTTTTAAAGTTGAAAATATTATTTTAAATTCATGGGCAATTTTTAATGCATGAAGTTTTTTAAAAATTGGGAATAACTTCTGAATATTTTTTCAAATTTGCATAAAAAAGAAAGAAAACAAAAGGGAGAGAAAAAAAATCCAAAAATGTACATGCTACCCTACAAAAGCCAGCGATCGTAGGTAACTAGACGATGCCCCGCGCGTCGCTGCGAAAAGCTTGTTAAAAATATATGAATAAATGTTAGAAAACTAATGTTAATGAAAAAACCATTATAAAAATGTCTTGTGTAATTACCTAAAAAAAATTCATGCATGAGGGTATGTTTTGCATGAAGAACTAATAAAAAAATAACTTATAACTATGTACATGACTTGATGATGTGACATTGTTGCATGGAAAGAATAAATAAATAATAGATTCTAGCTATTTAAGAATAGAAGATGCGGCAGCCCACGCCAAAGCTAGCTCCTCACGCAAGTGTACCGTGTTTCTCACCTCTACGCGATATGGTTGTGGGTCAACCCGTTAGTTGCTACAGCATTCATTCGTTTTTTGTCTCTTTTTATTTTATTTTTGTATGCTGGAAAATATACAATTGCACGAATTTCTAAATTACGTTACTTAACCTTTTAAACATTGTTCATAACATGTTTTTTTACATGTTACCACAGCGTGAAAGTTATGTTAGTATAATTTAAAAAATGTTGATAGCATTCAAACAAATGGTCTATATTATTTTAAAAACATTCACACGTTCCACAAAAATTTAGAAGAAAATTTTTAAAAATCTTATAACAAGTAAAAAAACAATTATTCATGTAATTTGAAAAACAATTTGTACCATCCAAAAATTGTACACTTAAATTTAAAAATATTTATGTGTTCAAAATAACTTTTTAAACTTCTTTAGATTTTTTATTCAAAATATAAAGATGTCCCCTATTTTAGAAAATTGTATCACTCATAAAAATATCTCGAAGATTATTTGGAAAATGATTAAAACTTATTGAAAAAATGTCAAAAACATGTATTTGAAAATATATATTAAAGAATGTTCCTACTCTATATCTATATGTATATGTATTAATAAAGCAGCGTGTTTCTGAATTTTTTAGTCCGTTCATCGAAATATTATTACTATTGTTTTTTAGAGTTTTTTTATAATTCAAGATGGTACTAATTCACACGTGAGATAGCAGCAAAAAATACCTAGCTCGAGAATCGAACTTCGTACATAACCTACATACGCTACAACTAGAGCCAGATGGACAAAGGCCCTGTTCGGCTTTCCTCCGCTCCACAACTCAGTTCCTGGAGCTGGCGGAGCTGAGGTTAAATAATCCGAAGAGGGGGAATAGGTGCTCCGCAGATCCTTGATTTTCACGAAGCAGGAGGATTGCCAAACAGGTACTAGGTCTTCTTTTGTGTTCAAAATTTGGGTGAACTTCAGCTCCTCGAGCCGGTGGAGCTGAGGTTAAAAATTCCGGAGCGGGGGAATAGGTGCTCCGTAGATCCTCGATTTTCACGGAGCAGGAGGATTGCCGAACATGTACTAAGTCTTCTTTTGTGTTAAGAATTTGGGTTAACTAGAGGTAGAGCCAGATGGACTAAGGCCCTGTTCAGCTTTCCTCCGCTCCGCAACTCAGCTCCTGGAGCTGGCGAAGCTGAGGTTAAAAAATCTGGAGCGGGGGAATAGGTGCTCCGCACATCCTCGAATTTCACGAAGCAGTAGAATTGCCGAACAGGTACTAAGTATTCTTTTGTGTTGAAAATTTGGGTTAACCTTAGCTCCTAGAGCTGGCGGAGCTGGGGTTAAAAAATCGAAGCGGGGAATAGGAGCTCCATAGATCCTTGATTTTCATGCAGCAGGGGGATTGCCGAACAGGTACTAAGTCTTCTTTTGTGTTGAAAATTTGGGTTAACTAGAGCCAGATGGACTAAGGCCCTGTTCGGCTTTCCTCCGCTCCGCAACTCAGATCCTGGAGCTGGCGGAGCTGAGGTTAAAAAATCCGAAGTTGGGGAATAGGTGTTTCACAAATCCTTAATTTTTATGAAGCAGGAGGATTGTCGAACAGGTACTAAGTCTTGTTTTGTGTTGAAAATTTGTATTAACTTCCGAATAAACTGACCTATGGACCCAGCTTATAGAAAAATAAATTGAAAAACCACGTCTAGATTAGTTGGTTGGGAGCACCTATTCAGCGCTGCACGCGTCCGTTAACGATCCGGCGCCTGCAGCGCTGCTAGTACAGGCGGCCCACTAGAACGCATTCCAGTTTTTTCTTTTTTTCTTTGTTAATAAAAAAATATAAAATCAAAAAAGATTTACTGATCTTACCTATTAATAAAGAAAATATTGCTTCTCGCGTACGTCATTCAAATTGTCCCTAAAGTTGGCTAAAATTATCCACCAATGCCATTACAAGTCATAGAAAACGTTTCAAACAGAAAAGTCTTCAAACTGGGCCGGCCCATGTAGGCGCCTCCTATATTACGCTCTAGCCATTGAAAAAAGGTGCAGCACACCTGTTTGGGCCGGCCCATGCGTGGGCGTCTGTTTTTTTTTAGTTTAGTTTTTAATTTTTCTTTCCAGTGCCATTTTGTTTTTCTACTTTAAATAATTTAGAACTTCGAATAACCTTTCTCAATTTTAAGAAACTGAGAATTTCGAAATAAAATATTCAGAATTTTGAAATAAAAGTTTGAATAAAGCACAAAATGTTTGTGCATTCAAAAAATGCTCGGGGTTTTTGTAAAAATATTCACATATCCAGAAAAATGTTCATAATTTTGAGAAAAATGTTGGTGAAAATAATAAAATTCCCTGATTTTGAAAAAAGTTTGTGTATTATTTTTGAGTGCAATTGAAAAAAATGTTTGCTAATTCCAAAAATGTTCGTGCATTTCAAGAAATATCCTAAAGTTTTAAAGACATAATATGATCAGCACCATTGAATATTATAATTGTTTTTCTTCCGTTGCAACGCACAGACCCTTTTGCTAGTTTAATAAAAATGAAACTTAACTGGCGCCAAATAGGTTCGTACGTGGTCGTTCGCACAGGGCCTTATTGGGCCTCCGCGCGACAAATCCGCCCATGCAATCTGGCCGAACAATTCATGCCCACTTATCCTTCAAAATATTTGCAAATGTAAGGAAACGAACTCGCAACCTTCAGTATCGTAAATAATGCCACAACCATCTGATATACGGCAGGTTCTATGTACAAACGAAGGTTGATTGCATTACTAAATCGTCCCACCTCGCACTTTTATGTACTCCCTTCGCTTCTAGACCTTTTAAAGATTTCACTATGAAATACATACAGATATATGTATGTAGTCATATTTTAGAGCGTAGGTTTTCTTATTTTGCTCCGTATCTAATCTGTATTGAAATCTTTAAAATGTTTTATACTCCCTTCGTTCCAAAATTCTTATCTTAGATTTGTCTAGATATGAATGTATTTAATCATATTTTAGTATTTTAGATACACTCATTTCTAAATAACCTAAGACAATTTTTTTAAGACGAATGGAGTATTTAGGAACAGAAAGAATATGATGTACCTAATTTCTGTACGTCTTTAAATTTCCTCGGTCTCAGGGATTATATGACATATAAATATGCAAGAAGAAATAGGCTAAGGAAGGAAAGAGTGGCTAATTTAACTGCATGTTAAATCAAGTAAGATTGGTTCAAATATAGAAAAATAAGGAGTATATATATGTGATCTGTGATGGGCTGCTATTAAAGGAAATTAAGAGGGCTAATTCATTCATGATATGCATGCGTCCTGCATAATTTAAGAACGTACACAGGTTGATTCACGTTGCATGTGATGCCATGCACGTGGAAAAAACAGCATGAGAGACTAAGGGCAACTCCAACTCACGACTCAAACGGACGTTCGTTTTGTCCGTTTAGGACGATAAGGGAGTGGCAATGGGGATGTGTGTGCGTACGAAGATATGCCTTTGCGCAGGCCAACCCCCCCCCCCCCCCCCCCCCCCCACACACACAGTGTGCGGCTGCATCTTCTGCCGTTCGTCGGAGGCCATGTACAATAAAATCAAGCATAGCAAAAATAGTTTAAATTAAATATTTGATGTTCGAAATAGTCTTTTATTATAATTGAATTAGAACATTAAAAATATCAAATAGTCTTATAAAATCACTCAAAGTTTGTGCACACGAAAAGAGATTAAACCGATAGATCTACTCATTCTATTGTGACCCCATATATGCTCAATCAAGTCATCTTGCAGCTGTGTATGAGTGTTTCAATCACGCATCTCACGATAAAATTGGACAAACTGTTCAAAGGTTGCAGGAGGTGGGTGCTCAAGCTCAACATTCTCACCCTGGAAATCAATCCGTTGGTCATAGATGTTGCCATCACGCTCATCCTCAACAACCATGTTGTGCATGATCACACAAGCAGTCATCACCTCTCAAAGCTTCTGAGTGCTCCATGTTAATGCAACGTTTTGAACGATACCCCAACGAGACTGAAGCACACTAAATGCATGCTCCACATCTTTGCTAACACTCTCCCGCGTTTGGGCAAACCTCTATCTCTTCTCCCCTTGCTGATTGAGTATGGTCGTCACAAGAGTGGACCATTGGGGATCGGTACCATTAGCTAGGTAATATCCCTTGTTGTAATGGTGGCCATTGATCTCAAAGTTGACCTCCGGGCAGTGGCCTTTTGCAAAGCCTTGCAAACACTGGAGAATGCTGAAGAACGCTAATATCATTGTGGGAACCAACCATGTCAAAGAAAGAATGTCATATCCATAGATCTTGTGAAGCCAGATTTTCAACTATGATAGTGACACTTTTTCACATGTCCCTTGTACTGCCCCTGCCAAGCAAATGGACAGTTCTTCCACTTCGAGTGCATACAATTGATACTATCAAACATGCTCGAAATGCCCCTCTCGGCATTAATCATCAACAACCTCTCTGTATTAGCAGCATTTGGTTCTCTCGGGTATTCAGGACCAAACACAGCCACCACAGCCTTGCAGAAACTGTACATTGACTGGAGACACGTGGACTCACTCATGCGGACGTACTCATCCACAAGGTCACCAGGAACTCCATATGCAAGCATGCGAATAGCTGTAGTGCATTTCTGGTAAGAAGAGAAGCCAAGCTTGCCAAGGGCATCCTCTTTGCATTCAAAGTATGGGTCATATGCAACCACTCCTTCCCGAATATGATTGAACACGTGCCTCCTCATTAGGAAGCGGCGATGAAATTGATGCGGTTTGTAGAGCGCGGTTCTCTCAAAGTAATCGGAATAGAGGAGGTTGTTCCATTTCTCCCTATTGCGGTTCAAGGGTGGAGCATGGCCGGGGATTGATCCCCTGAACCGAGACCGCATCCTACTGATGTGGTCATGGACGACCAATGATGCCACCACTATGTCCTCATCATCTGAGGACGAATCATCCGATGAACAACTGAAGTTGTGAAAGAAGTAATCATCCCCGCTATCCATGGTACCTTGCGAGAAAAGCGTCGAACATCTTGCGGTCGTGGTGGAGGTGCGGCCAGAAAGGGCACGTCGATCCCTTTCGCAGGCAGCAAGGTGGACGACCGCAGGCGAAGGGCGGAGCGACGATAGGGGAGGAAGAAAAGGGGATGTTCCACCGACGGGCAAAGCAAGGTGGACGACGAGCATTGCGGCGGCGATGGCGAGGGGTCGAGGGCAGAGCGAGGAAAGGGGAGGAAGGAAGGGGCATGTGTCACTGACAAGCGAGCCATGGGTGAACAAGAGCACGCATCGTGTGTGCCCGTTTGGCCGCAAACATGGCCCAAACTTGGGTCGGGAATGGGTCGAAAGCGGACCGAAGACTGACATTTGTCCATTTGCTCCCACGCGTTGGGGTTGTGGTTTGTGTCCATTTATCCCCAAAAGGTCGCAGGCAGATGATTTGGGGTCATGCATTGGAGTTTCCCTAAGGCCAACTCCAACACACGACTCCAACGCACGACCCCAAACAGAAGTCTGTTTTGTCCGGATTTAATCTGTTTTAGGGTGGGAATGGGGCCGTGTCTGCGAGGATATGCGTTTGCGTCGGATGTGCACCCAATGTTCGGCCAAATCTTTGGATGCATCTTGTCCCCGTGCATGCAAATGTTGAGAGTCAAGGATGTTGTCCACGTCCGCGGTTCGCACTAGTTCACGCCGGCCGGCAACACAGCGTCATTGACACCCATGGGTGTGGCCGGAGTGACCACGCTGCCCTCCGATCACATGGAGAACCATGTCTTCCCATGGTCGAAAGGCGGTCGACCGGTTGTGGTGGACGAGCTTGGCGACATGTACTGAGGAGGATGACCGGGCGACGATCGTGTGCTTGGCTCGACCATGGCAACGACCGAGAGGATGACCGGCGGGGGTCATGCCAACCCTAGCACGAGGAAGGCGTGCGTCTTGGAGACGATCGATTCCTTGTCGTCGATGTCGCCAAGATGCCACGCTTAGTGGCGGATGCAGCAATCTGGCAAGCTTTGGCCTCCGCGACACCTAATTTTGTTGCTTCCTTTATGATATATGCATGCTCACCATTAGGAAAGCTTCACCCTAGGTATTGTTGTAAGCATTGTTGCCTACATCTGCCATACCTTGAAACAATATTCGTCTTCGCCACTGGTCATGCTTGACGCCGCGCGCCAGCCTCGATGATGTAGGCCGTGGTCGCCTTTGCTTTTGCCCGTCGGCCCCTTCTCTTCACCGCTTCGGCATCGAGGATGGCGATCTCCTCTGGTGTGCACTCGGATCGAGGCTTTCATGGACCCTTAGGACCCTTCTTCTTCACCGCGGGGCGCACGACCGCGGCCGCATCACCGGGGTTCTTCGGGTCACTGTCCATGGAGGACGGAAGGGAGGGGGCGCGTGGGAAGGTTTGGATGAAATGGAGGTAAAGTAGGACGGGTGTGTCTGCGACACGCAGGGGCACGGGAGGACAAGGGCGCGCGTCCCGCCCATTTGCGCGATGTCTGTTTGGCCGCAACGTGACCCAAACTTGGGACGAGAATGGGTCGAAAGCGGAGCGAAAACAGACATTTGTCCTTTTTCTCCGAGATGTTGGACCGCGATTTGTGTTCGTTACCCCCAAATGCACATGGGCGGACCATTCGGGGTCGTGCCTTGGAGTTGTCCTAAGACGAAGATGTGATGCCATGCATGTGGCCGGGTTAAAAAAAGAGTCAATGTGATTTTTTGTCCCAATAGAATTACACATTGTGTGGGAAGTCAATCCTGCAAATCACTTGGCTGAATCTGAAGGTTGGTGTCCCTCCTATACCTCAATGCTCCGTCCGTGGTCGGTGTCGTCTCGCACGACACCCTCATGGCGAAAGTGTGGTAGTCAGAAGGTAATACAACAAGAAAAATAAGAAGCACAAGAAGGAGGAGGAGAAGGAAGAAGATGAGGAAGAGGAAGAAGAAGAAGAACATGAAGGAGGAGGAGGAGGAGAAGAAGAGGAAGATTAAGAGGATGAAGAAGAGAGCAATGTGAGAGGTGACAAAAATGTCATTTTTGACCGGCTATATTAGTTACTAATAAACAACTTTTTAATTGGCCTAGAAAAACATTCCTCATTTAATTTCCAACTTAATGTGACTGAAATTTAGTTTTACTCATTTCTTTAATTGTTTAATAAGTACACGATTTCCATCATGTACGTAATGTAATTCTTGTACCAAAGCGTTCCTAAATTTAATTTACAATTTTGTTTTGCAGGGTTTTAATTTACGACTTGATGTGTACTAGTTGGGCCTCAAACAGAAAAGTTAGATGTATAGATTTCAATTTCCATCATGTCGTGGGTATAAGCCTGACAGTAGATCTGTAGGGTACGAATGAGATGGCCAGAGTCCTAGCTACGGGGAGGTTGTATGAGTTCAGGCCCCTCTACGGTGGAGGTAATAGCCCTACGTCTCAGTGCTCTTGGAGCTTGTTACCGAGTGTAATATGGAGTACAATGTTTTTCTAACCCTTTTACCAGTGAGGGAGGGCGGCTTATATAGAGTGCGCTGCCCTCCACAACGGTTCTGATTCAAGGATGGAGTAGTGGCGATTGAATGCATGCGTTACAGGTAACGTATGCTATAAATGCGAGTTAATGCACCCGGAAACGTACGGCAGTTTCCCTCCAGGGAGGTTACGACGCACCGAGTGTATCCAGTCGGTAGGTCCGGTGTCCTCCGAGTCTTAGTCTCCGACTGGATGATTCTGGGCCTGTTACCGACTGGATGATGGGGGCACCTTAATACAGTCGGGCATACTTAAGGTCCTGTCCCTTGTGTGGGGTAGTTCTTGGGTAGGACCTGTAGGACAGGCATATGACCCTACCCTAGGACTATGACCCATCATTAGTCCCCGAATGGATTGGGGTTGGAACGTCAAAGCAGTACTCGATGCTCAGATCCGACTGGACTAGGTTCGGCTTGGGCGTTGCTTGCCTCTATCCATTCTATCTCTCCTGGCCAATGATCCGAGTGAGTGTGTTCTGCGGAACGGACTGTCGGGAACCGAGTGCCTTCGCGGCATCTTTTGACACGACCGGTCAACTGACAGCGGCGGATTTTCCGGGATCTCAAATTTCGGGTTCCGCGCGCTTAGAGGGGGTGACGTCAGCGCGCTCGAGTAGCGCCTGACTCCTCGATCCTCGCGCCTTCAAGTCTTCCGCCAATATCACCGCGGCTGGTTGGGCGGACCCAGTCGGTGTTCTATTTAACTCTGGCCGACGAGACCCTTCGGTTACGCTCGCCGAATCCTCTGCTCTTGCTTGCTCCGTCTTCCTCGCCACCTCTTGCGCTCATACACCTTTCCCTTCCCATCCTTCTCGAAAGCTCGCCATCGCCGCCATGACCAAGGGCCAAACCAGCAAGATGGAGGCAAGGAAGAAGAAGGGCAAGGCGGTGGCTGCTCAGCGGCGGCAGCGGCCATTGCCAGCGGGATGGATCCAGGGAGACTTTCTCCCCTCCATAGTGACGGAGATGGACCTGCTGGAGCTGGTAGAGCACGGCCAGCTCGTGCATAAGTCTTGGAGGTTGCCGGCGGACGACGAGATTGAGCCGGCGCCACGGGAGGGGGAGCGCGTCTTGCTCCTCAGCTACGTTCACCGAGGTTTCTCTCTGCCCCCCCCCACCCTTTCTTCAAGGGTATCATGAATCATTTTGGTGCACAACTCCATCATTTCCCCCCGAACGCCATCGCCCACCTTTCAGCATTCATTGTCTTGTGCGAATGCTTTATTGGTTGTCCTCCCCATTGGGGTTTATTCAAACACATCTTTTCCGTCCGCTCCCAAACCATAAAACGTCTTAGTTAATCGGATGACAAGACGCATCTCCTCCAGCTCTGTGGGGGTTTAGGGTTTCAGAAGAAGAATCGGAGTATCTACCCTGCTCTGCAGTTGAGTGAGTCGGTTAGGAACTGGCAGTCGACGTGGTTCTACTGCCAGGACATAGCGTGTCCGAACGCGTCGACTGGGCTGCCTCCATTTAGTCTAGATCGCCCTGCTCCGCCCAAGCAACTCGCTCTCTCGAAAGCGGAGAAGAAAGACATCCAGCCTTTGGTTGAGGCACTCGCGGATGTTGTCAGGAGGGGGGTCACTGGGATGGACTTGCTGGAAGTCTTCATCGGTCGGCGAATCCAGCCCCTGCAAGCCCGCCACCACGCTATGTGGCACTACGCAGGACCCGAGGACTCCACTCGGACCAACGTGGAGGGTATTCTCGAGGAGAAGGTGACCTCATGGGTGCTCCAAATCACGGGCCCCTGTGAGAATCCCAAGGGGGCCCGCCGAGTGACGCCTTACGGTGCGGACAACCCTCCACCGAATCAGGTGAGTAGCATTAGTTGAGTGCGTTGAACTGTCTTGATTTCAGCAGCTCATCTATATCTCCGCGTGATGCTTAACGTTTCCGACTGAAATTCATGCAGGCGTGGAACAACTGGTTCTCCCCCGTCTCGAGCGGGAAACTGGAGGAGGAAGAGGAAGAAGGCAGCCAGGAGGGAAGCGTGGAGAGTGACGAATACATTTTCGACAGCGGAGAGTCGGAGGAGGAAAACAGCGAGGAAGAGAAAAAGGATGAAGAGCCAGACTCGCCGCCTCCGCGGCCAGAGCATCGGAATAGGCGTCGGCAAGAGTCTGCCGTCCCTTCGGTTCCCCTTGTGTCGCCGAATGTTCCGCCTGCTTCCCCGGCTGCACCGAGTGTTCGAGGTACCAAAAGAGCCAGGGACGCAACCGCTGAACCTGCGGGCCAGTCCTCCAAGGCACCCAAATCGAGCGGGTCCAAACCTCGGAAGGCTCTGCCGCGGATGAGGGTGGCCATCCCTGTCACCTCCACGTAAGCGAATCTAGTTTTCGGTCCTTTATGTTGACCGAGTGAACTCTTGTTTTACAAGTAGAATGGTCTTCACTCGACAGGGTTGCCACTTCTGCGACCTCGCCGGCTCGTCAAGGGGACGACCTCATGGACGCGGACAATGTTGTTTCATCACAGCCAGGTACGTTGTGGGAGATTCGGGTATTTTATTCCTGCAGACTGCGCCATCTCTTTCTGCTTCTGAAGCACTGCGCTATTCGGCTTGTCAGGGGGGAGATCTGACCCGACCACGGAGCCCGTCGAAGAGCCTGTCCCTGAGGATGCTCCTCCTGCCGCCGCCCCTGCCGCCGACGCTCTTCCAAACGAAGTGCCTCCGCCGACTGAACCGGCGCTGACGGGTGAGGAACCTACTGGGGCGAACCTTGGGATGAACCAGGATCTCCCCCCGATTCCCGGTTCGTCGAACGCCGAATTCAACATTCGGTGTGTCCCGGAGGAGCAGGTGGGAGTGGTCAAGGGGACCATGGTTCAGGCGGAGCTGATGGCCGGAGAGGCCAAGAGGGTTTATGACTCCGCTGCAGCTTTATATCAGCGGAGCTTGGAGCTGCGCGATGACATCCGAGTAAATACCCTAGTAAGTACTTACTTTTCTTCTGTAACCCACTGGGTGTTGTCGTAGTCTGTTGTTTGCAATGGGTTTGCTCCGAGTGAACCCAGTGGGTGTAGTCCCCGAGACTTCTGTCGAGTGCTTGCACCGACAGTTGTCTTTATACATTTGGTGTTTATTTGTGTCGTGTCCGTAGACAAGATTTCTGAGTGCAAGTACTTACTGCAGTCGGAGTACTCTTGCGGTAAGAGTTCCCTAGAGTAAACTGCACATAGGTGGAGTAGCTTTAGCCTCGGAGGCGTAGGTGAAAACGTGCACCTCAATAGGGCAGACGTGCTTGAGGTGCATGCCAGTGGGGTCACTCTTAGTGAACCCACTGGGTGTAGTCCCCGAGACCGCTGTCGACTGCTTGCGTCGGCAGGGGTATGAAGAACGTAGTGTGTATTGAGAAAGTTGCTGATAACCCTTTGTTTCGTGTTGTAAAAAACTTATGATATGGGAACTTCTTATGAGGCCTCCGAGCTGAGAGGAATCAATATGCTGGTGAACTGGAAGCTGCAATGCTTGCCATGGCTGGTATGAAGGACGCTCTGGAAGCGCGAGAAAAGTCTTTGGAAGAAGCTCGGGAGGCAAATAGGGTATTGACGGCGGAGACGCAGATGATGAGGAAATATAGGACCGATCTGCATAATCAGATGGGCGTCCTGAACAGAAGGTGCATAGCTCAAGAGAAGTATGTCACCGACTGGGCTGAGCAAATGATGACTTGTCTGGCTAGTAAGTCTTATGCTTTGTCGAGTGGCTTTATCGTGTGCCATACATTCGGTTTTCATTGCGTGCTTGCTTGTTGGTGGCAGACTTCTGCGGAGAGCCTGAAGCTGAAACGGCGGCTGTGGAACGGTCTGTTAAGGACAAAGTTCCACTCGGTGAGGACGCCAATCGAGATCTGCTTCGAGCACAAATCCGCGCTAGCAAAGTAGGTCCTTTCATTGGTCGACTAAGAGAAGTCGTCGGCCGAATTAACAAGGAACTTTGGCCGGAAGATGAGTCGCGGGAGGAGATGGAGACCCTAACGAGCCGACTGGAGGAGGTGCCGAACCAAGTGCGATCTTGGAAGAAATCGGCAGCGCGGTGTGGTGCTGATGTTGCGCTGTCTTTGGTCCGAGTCCATTGCAAGGAGGTGCGGGAAGATAAGCTGAAAGCGTTGAAGGTCGCCAACACGAAGAAACTTCAATTCGAAGACTTCATGGAGACGTTCCTCGAGACTGCCACCCGCATTGCTGATGGAATTGACTTGGACATTTTTGTGGAGTCCTCTAGTCCTGACGCCGGCCTAGCTGACGCGTAATCAGATGTTATGCTCGGTATGCCGAGTGTTTGCCTGTAAGATATTCTGGACACTTCTGTTGGCCGTCATACTTTTAGATCGATGTGGGTAAGCTTGATCCGCACCGAGTCTGTTATCGTTTCTAGACTGTTGGAGTGACAACGAAAACACTTATTCTTTTGCTTGAATGTTGTTTGGAGTTGAACACTGAATGTGTACTCGTAGAATATTAGGACTTAGGTGATTCATGATCAGTGCTAAGTTCCCGAGTGTAACGTATAGAGCACACTCGGAGGAGCGAGTAGTACTTAGGCGATGCAGGATCGCAGCCAAGTCCCCGAGTGTGACGTAAAGTGCACACTCGGAGGAAGCTAATACTTAGGCGATGCAGGATCGCAGCTAAGTCCCCGAGTGTGACGTAAAGTGCACACTCGGAGGAAGCTAATACTTAGACGATGCAGGATCGCAGCTAAGTCCCCGAGTGTGACGTGAAGTGCACACTCGGAGGAAGTTAATACTTAGGTGATGCAGGAGCGCAGCTAAGCCTCCGAGTGCGTCGTAAAGTGCACACTCGGAGATAGTTAATACTTAGGCGATGCAGGATCGCAGCTAAGTCTTCGAGTGCGTCGTAAAGTGCACACTCGGAGATAGTTAATACTTAGGCGATGCAGGATCGCAGCTAAGTCGCCGAGTGCGACGTGAAGTGCACACTCGGAGGAAGTTAATACTTAGGCGATGCAGGATCGCAGCTAAGCCCCCGAGTGCGACGTAAATTGCGCACTCGGAGGAAGTTAATACTTAGGCGATGCAGGATCGCAGCTAAGCCTCCGAGTGCGACGTAAAGTGCGCACTCGGAGGAAGTTAATACTTAGGCGATGCAGGATCGCAGCTAAGCCCCCGAGTGCGACGTGAAGTGCACACTCGGAGATAGTTAATACTTAGGCGATGCAGGATCACAGCTAAGTCCCCGAGTGCGACGTAAAGTGCACACTCGGAGATAGTTAATACTTAGGCGATGCATGATCGCAGCTAAGTCTCCGAGTGCGACGTGAAGTGCACACTCGGAGGAAGTTAATACTTAGGCGATGCAGGATCGCAGCTAAGCCCCTGAGTGCGACGTAAAGTGCACACTCGGAGGAAGTTAATACTTAGGCGATGCAGGATCGCAGCTAAGCCCCCGAGTGTGACGTAAAGTGCGCACTCGGGGGAAGTTAATACTTAGGCGACGCAGGATCGCAGGTAAGCCCCCGAGTGCGACGTGAAGTGCACACTCGGAGATAGTTAATACTTAGGCGATGCAGGATCGCAGCTAAGTCCCCGAGTGCGACGTAAAGTGCACACTCGGAGATAGTTAATACTTAGGCGATGCAGGATCGCAGCTAAGTCTCCGAGTGCGACGTGAAGTGCACACTCGGAGGAAGTTAATACTTAGGCGATGCAGGATCGCAGCTAAGCCCCCCGAGTGCGACGTAAAGTGCACACTCGGAGGAAGTTAATACTTAGGCGATGCAGGATCGCAGCTAAGCCCCCGAGTGCGACGTGAAGTGCACACTCGGAGGAAGTTAATACTTAGGCGATGCAGGATCGCAGCTAAGTCCCCGAGTGCGACGTGAAGTGCGCACTCGAAGGAAGGTGTTACTTAGGCGATTCGGGATCGCAGCTAAGTTTTTTTTTGTGACCGTAGTCTGCAACCACGGAAGAACTCTGAATCTGCAAAAGAAATTGAATCTGCTGTATATTATTTTTCCAAAACTTGTTCGTTACACTGCTTCAGTCGGCGATCACGTATAAAAATGCTTGAGGAGGTCTCCGTTCCACGGGCGGGGTTCGTCGGTCTCCTTCTGAATGTTGTAGAGTCTGTATGCCCCGTTGTTCAGCACCTTTGAAATGATGAAAGGACCTTCCCAGGCCGGAGCCAACTTGTGTGGTCTTTGCTGATCCACTCGGAGCACCAAATCGCCAGCGTGGAACGTGCGGCTTCTGACATGTCGTGCATGAAAACGTCGCAGATCTTGCTGATAAATTGTTGAGCGAGTAAGTGCCATCTCGCGCTCCTCCTCTAGAAGATCGACTCCATCTTGCCTTGCTTGTTCTGCTTCGGCTTCGGAGAAGAGTTCGACTCAAGGGGCATTGTGAAGCAGGTCACTCGGAAGGACCGCTTCTGCTCCATAGACGAGGAAGAACAGTGATCGCCCTGTTGATCTGTTCGGAGTGGTGCGGAGGCCCAAAGTACTGAAGGTAACTCGGTTACCCATGCACCAGCAGCATGTCCTATCTCTCGCAAGAGTTGAGGCTTCAAACCTTGAAGGATAAGTCCATTTGCACGCTCAGCTTGTCCATTGGATTGCGGATGTGCTACGGAAGCAAAATCCACTCGGATACCTTGACTCGCGCAGAAACCTTTGAATCTGTCCGAGTCGAAGTTTGTCCCATTGTCCGTGATTATGCTGTGAGGCACTCCGAATCTGGAGATGATGTCTGTGACAAACTTCACGGCTGTGGAGGCATCGAGTTTCTTGATGGGCTTGGCTTCTATCCACTTTGTAAACTTGTCGACTGCCACCAACAGATGTGTGTAGCCTCCTTGGCCTGTCTTGAATGGTCCGACTGTGTCTAATCCCCAAACTGCAAATGGCCACACAAGTGGGATTGTCTTTAGTGTAGATGTTGGCTTGTGGGACTTGTTGGAGTAGAACTGACAGCCTTCGCATCGATCGACCATAGCTTTGGCCATTTCGTTAGCCTGCAGCCAGAAGAATCCAGCCCTGAACGCCTTGGCGACGATTGCTCTTGAAGAAGCATGATGGCCGCAGGTTCCCGAGTGGATATCCTCTAGGATCAACTGCCCTTCCTCTGGGGAAATGCAACGTTGGAGAACGCCTGAAACACTCTCCTTATACAATTGACCGTCAATGACAGTGAACGCCTTCGACCTGCGAACTATTTTTCGGGCTTGGACTTCATCTTCTGGAAGTTCTTGCTTTAGGATATATGCCATAATCGGCACAGTCCAATCGGGAATGATTACTAGAATCTCTGTGACCAGATCAACCATAGCAGGCACATCGACTTCAGTCGGGTCTGTTGCGCTCTTGGGTTGTACTGGCTCTTCCGTGAAGGGATCTTCTTTGACTGAAGGAAGATGGAGGTGCTCGAGGCAGACATCACTCGGGACGGGTCTCCAAGTGGATCTGAGCTTTCCCAACTCGTCCGCCGCTTGGTTCTTCAGTCTTGGAACATGATGAAGTTCTAGACCTTCAAACTTCTTCTCCAGCTTCCTGACTGCATTGTAGTAGGTTGTCATAGTGGGGTTCCTTACGTCCCACTCTTTCATCACTTGGTTGACCACCAAGTCTGAATCACCGTAGACCATCAGGCGACGGACGCCGAGTGAGATGGCCATGCGCAATCCGTAGAGAAGAGCTTCATACTCTGCCTCATTGTTAGAGGAATCAAAGTGTATCTGAAGGACATACTTGAGCTTGTCACCCTTTGGTGATACAATCACAACACCAGCGCCGGATCCATTCAACATCTTAGACCCATCGAAGAACATAGTCCAATGAGCCGAGTAGATGTGAGTCGGTTGCTGTTGATCTACCCATTCTGCTATAAAGTCAGCCAGAGCTTGAGACTTAATAGCTTTCTTGGCCTCGAACTTGATGTCGCAATACAGCATCTCCATCGCCCACTTCGCCACTCGGCCTGATGCATCCTGATTGTGGAGAATTTCCGACAACGGAGCATCAGAAATGACAGATACCGAGTGGTCTTGGAAATAATGAGCCACCTTATTTGCAGTCATATAGATCCCATAGATAAGCTTTTGATAATGGGGATACCTCTGCTTGGAAGGTGTCAGGACTTCGGAGACGTAGTACACTGGCCGCTGAACTTTGTATGCTTTGCCTTCTTCTTCTCGCTCGACTGTAAGAACAGTACTGA
Source organism: Hordeum vulgare subsp. vulgare (assembly GCF_904849725.1). Lineage (NCBI taxonomy): Eukaryota > Viridiplantae > Streptophyta > Magnoliopsida > Poales > Poaceae > Hordeum > Hordeum vulgare. Next base: position 532,243,555 of record NC_058522.1, on the reverse strand, counting down.
CGACTTGATTTGTAGCCGCAATATACAGAAGAAGGGGCTCTTTACTGAGCGGAGCAGTAAGAACCGGCTGGGTGGAAAGTAGGACTTTGAGGTCATCGAACGTGACTTGGGCTTCGTCTGTCCGCTCGAAGGTATCTGATTTCTTCATGAGCCGTTACAGAGGAAGTGCTTTTTCGCCGAGTCGACTGATGAACCTGCTCAAAGCTGCTAAGCAACCTGTGAGTCGTTGAACATCGTGTATTCTGACCGGCCTCTCCATTCGGACGATGGTCCCGATCTTTTCGGGGTTAACATCGATCCCTCGTTCGGAAACGAAGAAACCGAGTAACTTTCCGCTGGGAACACCGAATGAACGCTTGGCAGGATTTAGCTTGATATCGTACCTACGAAGGTTGGCGAATGTTTCTGCCAAGTCAGTCAGCAGGTCGGAACCTTTGCGGGACTTGACTACGATATCATCCATGTATGCCTCCACATTGCGACCGATCTGGTCGAGGAGGCATTTTTGGATCATGCGCATAAAGGTAGCTCCTGCATTCTTCAGACCGAAAGGCATGGTGATGTAGCAGAAGCACCCAAACGGGGTGATGAAAGCTGTTTTCAACTCATCGGGACCATACAGACGGATCTGATGATAACCTGAGTAGGCATCAAGAAATGATAAACGCTCGCACCCCGCAGTCGAATCGACAATTTGATCTATGCGGGGGAGCGGAAAATGGTCTTTCGGGCAGACCTTATTGAGGTGCTTGAAGTCAATGCACATTCGGAGTGACTTGTCCTTCTTGGGCACCATGACTACATGGGCGAGCCACTCGGAGTGGTGAACCTCGCGAATGAATCTGGCAGCTAGCAGCTTAGCCACCTCTTCTCCGATTGCCTTCCTTTTATGTGCGGCGGACCGGCGCAGGCGCTCTCGGACGGGTCGAGCAGCGGGATCCACATGTAGTCGGTGCTCAGCCAACTCCCTAGGTACACCCGGCATGTCAAATGGCTTCCATGCGAAGATGTCCCAGTTCTCACGGAGGAATTGGGTGAGCTCGGCTTCCTATTTGGGATCCAGGGTGGTGGAGATGTTCGTCGGGGCGGCAGACTCGTCCGTCGGGTGGATGCTGACCTTCTTAGTCTCTCCCGCCGACTGGAACGCGGACTCAGAAGCTGGCTTCTTTGAGCGCATTAAGTCGGCGGGGTTGACTGTCTTCTTGTACTCTTCGAGCTCGAGTACAGCCATCTGCTGGTCGGCGATCCTCGACCCCTCTTGCAGACACTCCTCGGCTCGCTGGCGGTTGCCGGTGATGGTGATAACGCCTTTTGGACCGGGCATTTTCAACTTCAAGTACACATAACACGGTCGTGCCATGAAACTCACATATGCCGGGCGGCGCAGAATTGCATGGTAGGCGCTCTGGAAGTCCACCACATCAAACATGAGCTTCTCCTTGCGAAATTTCTTGTCGGAGCCGAAGATGACCTCCAATGCGATCTGGTCGAGTGATTTGGCCTTCCGCCCTGGGACGACTCCGTGGAACTGCATATTGCTCTCGCTGAGTCTGGACATCGGAATGCCCATCCCCTTGAGAGTGTCGGCGTACATAATATTCAACCCGCTGCCGCCGTCCATTAGGACTTTGCGCAGTCGGACTCCTTCCACCACCGGGTCGACGACCAGAGTCTGCCTTCCTGGGGTGGGGACATGTGTTGGATAATCCGACTGATCGAAGGTAATCGCAGTCTGAGACCATTTGAGAAACTTGGGGGCAGTCGGAACGGCCATGTTGACTTCTCTGTTCACTAGCTTCAGTCGACTCTTGCTTTTGACGTCAGCGAAGATCATGAGGGTTGCATGAACTTGGGGGAACAGATCCTCCTTGTCCTCCTCATCCTGTTCAGGATTCTGCTCACTCGGCTGCCCTTCGCTGAACCCCTGGATCAGGAGACGGCACTGCCGAGTGGTGTGCTTTGCGTATATGGGGTTACCTTCCTCATCCATCTTCGTATGGATTGGACAAGGCTGGTCCAGGATGGGATTGTTGAAAGGCTTTTTCTTGGGGGTGAACTGCGCTTTCCCTTTGCCCTTGAATTTGGCGCTGGTTACAGCTGCAGCTTCTGCTTGCGGAGTGGGCGGAACCTTCGGTTTCTTCTTCCGAGTGTTACCTCCGTCGGCATCGCCGACTGTCTTGTGTTTACCGCTCCGGATGCGGTCCTCTTCTTCGCCATTTGCATAGCGAGTTGCTATCTCCATCATCTTGCTCATGGAGATGTCGCCGGTTCGACCAAACTTCAAGTACAGCTCCCTGTACCGCACGCCTGCCTTGAAGGCGCAGACTGCTTGATGCTCGGTGACGTTCTCCACCGTGTGGTAAAGAGTCGTCCATCGCTGGATGAAGTCGCGCAAGGGCTCATTCGGCTTCTGGACACAGTGCTCAAGCTCCACAAGACCTGCAGGGCGCTTGCACGTTCCTTCGAAGGTTCTGATGAACACTCGGGCTAGATCTGCCCAACTGTAAATGCTTGAGGGGGCCAACTGGTTCAGCCAAGCTCGGGCCGAGCCGTCGAGCATCAGAGGGAGGTGCTTCATAGCGACATGGTCGTCTCCTCCTCCGATCTGGACTGCCACCCGGTAGTCGTCTAGCCATGTTTCGGGCTTGGACTCTCCTGAGAATTTACCGATTCCCGCAGCCAATCGGAAGTTGGGCGGGATATCAGCCGAGCGGATGGCTCGACTGAAACACTCGGGGCCAGATACGATGGCCCTGCTTCCACTCGGACGATCCATATCGCGGCCATCGCGGTGGGCTTGACCTCTGTCGACTCTTCGCTGAGCGATTCGGCCCCTTGCGTCGGGTCTTGGGTCGTAAGTATCGCCGACTGAATGCCGATCATCATGATGCCGGGACCCGTAGGGCCCACCCCGCGGAGGGGTGCGTGAGCGACGGCGATACTGATGAGATCCAGGGCTGTGAACCGATCTATCCGTGTTTGCATGGACGGAACTATTATGGATCCGATTGTGTGACTCGCAGACTGCCGAATTCTGCTGCTGCGCCGTGCGCAACAGGGCTCGGATTTGTTCGATTCCCCTTCCTGCCTCTGAATCAGTCGGCTGGAGGGAATTGGCAATCTGCGCAGCCGCGGCCAGGTTGAGGAGAGGTGTGCGGAACACCTCCACGTTGCTCCGCCAAGTGTGTCGGCTGGCAAAACGACGAGGCGGACGACGCGCACCGGATGCTTCGCCAACTTCACCTCGGTCAGCCTGACGAGGATCTTCATGGGAGTTGGCCATGTGTACTTCTACTGCAGGCCCACGACCCACGTACTCGGTAGGAAGCTCAGTCGGAACCTAGTCTGAGCACTGGGAGCGTGGGGCCACTACAACAGACTCCAGAACTGCCACCTGAGAGGACGCGATCTGGCGCGCTCGGGCATGCTGCACCCAACGTTGGAGACGCGGACTGCGGGACCGCTTACTGCGGCGAGTGACGAGGGTGTAATCCGAAAATGGAGCCGATTGTTGGAGAAGAAGAACGCCGCGAGCGCCGGCACGGAAGTGCGTGGCCCCGCGACGGGGAAGCGCCTTGACGTCAAGGGGTGCCTCCCGAAGCCACGCCGAATCGTCGACGACGAAGGAGAGAGCATCGAAGAGGATCTGATGACCCATGCTCGAAACTCCACCGGACGACATAACGAAAGGAAGTAGTCGCAAACTCGCCGGAAGTCGCTTAGACGCCTGCCCCACGGTGGGCGCCAACTGTTGTGGGTATAAGCCTGACCGTAGATGTGTAGGGTACGAATGAGATGGGCAGAGTCCTAGCTACGACGAGGTTGTATGAGTTCAGGCCCCTCTAAGGTGGAGGTAATAGCCCTACGTCTCAGTGCTCTTGGAGCTTGTTACCGAGTGTAATATGGAGTACAATGTTTTTCTAACCCTTTTACCAGTGGGGGAGGGCGGCTTATATAGAGTGCGCTGTCCTCCACAACGGTTCTGATTCAAGGGTGGAGTAGTGGCGATTGAATGCATGCGTTACAGGTAACGTATGCTATAAATGCTAGTTAATGCACCGGAAACGTACGGCAGTTTCCCTCCAGGGAGGTTACGACGCACTGAGTGTATCCAGTCGGTAGGTCCGGTGTCCTCCGAGTCTTAGTCTCCGACTGGATGATTCTGGGCCTGTTACCGACTGGATGATGGGGGCACCTTAATACAGTCGGGCATACTTAAGGTCATGTCCCTTGTGTGGGGTAGTCCTTGGGTAGGACCTGTAGGACAGGCATATGACCCTACCCTAGGACTATGACCCCATCACATCATGTAATGTAATTGTTGGAAAACTGAATTATTTATGCAAAAAATGGTGGTTGCGATAATGTTTATATACTATTGTTTCTTGGATTTTTTAATGGTCATACATGGACATTTTTATATGATAATTCGCTCTCTTTTTGTATATTCAGATATACATGATGTTTTAAGGAAGGGGTGATTAACATATGGAACTAAATTAATATGACCACAACAATCCGTTGACGCTGCCATGGTAGTGGTTTACTCCATTATAGTCCAACTTCACTGCATGGCAGCGTTTTAACCGTGTACCCTGTTGCAATGCATGGTCAATTACCTAGTATTAATTGTAATCAATTCTCATGAGAGATGATGCATGGAACATGTGCGAGAAGTACATTGCGGAGCGCAACCCTTACATCCAACTTGATGAGTATAGTTTGAAAAGTTTTAAATATCCTATTGTGTTGGTGCATTTCAATGACAGGTGTTTTGTGCGATGGCTGAGTTGATCGCCTCTGGATTGCCACTTTCGGATGTGTTGTGATCAGATACACACGACGACCATTGTCAAGGATGGTGGAAAAAGGATAATAGGCGATATGGATGGAAGTCTTGAGCCATGTTTATTGTGTTAAGGTCGTGCGATATTTTTTTCTTCCGTTGCAATGCCGGACATTTGTGCTAGTGTATAAGAAAAGGGACCAGACCTTGACGGCATACTCCCTCCATTTTATTTACTCCGCATATTAGCTTCGACTGGAGTCAAACTTTATAAAATTTAACCAAGTTTACAGAAAATAATATAAACAATTACAGTAACAAATTTATATGATGAGAACCAGGGTGGGCTGATTGCGTTCGTGCTTGTTGATACACTCTTTCGCCAAATTAGTCGTCAAAGTGCTCTCTATGCGACTAACCACGGTGATTGGAAACATTATCTCACCGGCGCAGTCGACGTTCCTACGATCCAAATCTACACAGGATAGTTTCCTATATGTGCAAAATGCGGTTAGATGCCTACACCGAAAAAATATACTTGCACTACTGCTCAAGCTAGACATTGCACGAGCTTTCGACAACGTCTCCTGGGAATACCTACTAGAGCTGCTAGAAGTGCTAGGCTTTCCGGCACGATGGCGAGACTGGATCTCTCAGCTTCTCAGCACAGCGTGATCATCCTTTATGCTCAACGGAACCTTAGGTAGCCATATCTGTCATCGTAAGGGGCTGCGCCAGGGGGGCCCGCTCTCACCCCTGCTTTTCATCATCGTCATTCACCCTCTACACAGACTGCTGGCAAGGGCGACCGAACTGCAGATGTTGGCCCCTCTGTCGGGTAGAAACATCCCCCTTCTGGTTAGCCTTTATGTCGATGATGCAGTTATTTTTGCTAACCCCAATAGACAAGAGATAGACACACTACTTGGCATTCTACGAGACTTCGGGCAGGCAACTGGACTGCGTATGAACCATGTGAAATCAATTGTCTCTGCCATCCGCTGCGAGGGAACCAACCTTGAGGAAGTTCTGCAAAACTTTGGGGGCGAGCCAGTAGAATTCCCAGTGAAATACCTCGGCCTCCCGCTAACACTCTCGCGGCTGCGTCTCGTCCACATCCAGTTCATCTTAGATAGGATATGGGCCAGGCTAGCGGGATGGAAAGGAAGACTGCTGACCATAGCCGGTAGACGGGTTTTGGTTCGCAATGTTCTTACCGCGCTGCGCACCTTTGCCTTGTCTGTGCTGCGAGCACCAAAAAAAATTAGTTGAGATTGACAAGGTCCGACGTCGTTTTCTATGGGCACAAGAGGAGGAAATCAGCGGGGGAAAATGCAAAGTAGGCTGGCCAGTAGTCTGTTCTCCGCTTGAAAACGAAGGACTGGGAATTTTGGACATGACACGCTTCAGTAGAGCACTGCGACTGCGTTGGCTATGGCTGTCCTGGACAAGCCAGAACATGCCATGGAATGGCATGCAATTGCCATGTGACGACGAGGACAGAGCTCTGTTCAGCGCCTCCACGGTCGTTACACTAGGGAATGGCGAACTGGCTTCATTTTGGAATTGCTCTTGGACAGGTTCGGGGAACCTAAAGACAGCCTTCCCACAGCTATTCAGACATACCCACAGAAAGAATAGATCGATGAAGGAGGCACTGCAAAACGACGCCTGGATTGCAGACCTCACCCACGGAGACACCTCACATATATGGGAGGAGACAGTCAGGCTGCACAGATGGATTCAGAGTAGGAATATTCAGCTTCAAGAGCAAGTAAGGGACACCATCAAATGGACACACGAGATATCAGGAGTATACACTGCCAACTCTGCGTATAAGGTCCAATTCCAGGGGGTTTTTAAGTCAGATTTCAGGAAGCTTGTATGGGCCACTTGGGCACCTGCTAGGCTTAAGTTCTTCACATGGCTGCTCCTTAAGGATAGATTGTGGTGCAATGATCGCCTACAAAGAAGAGGGTGGATGAACAATTACTTCTGCCAGTTATGCCTCCGAAACCTCGAATCATCGGTGCATTTGTTTTGGCAGTGTCCGATAGCAATATCAGTTTGGACACAGGCTGCATCATACGGCGGCTTTAGCTTCCTTCACCCAAGCAAATGGACAAAAAATAGCAAGCCAACAACCATCATATCCCAAATGGTAAACAACACAAAACCGGAGCACAAGAAGGCTATCAAAACAATGATCATCCTGATCCTATCCAAGATCTGGAAGGAGCGCAACGAATGCACCTTCAGAAACAAGGAAGCACAAGTGCAAGACATAAAAGCAGCAATCATGAGAACACTTAGACTTTGGCGCGAGGCAGGCGCAGTTTCATTGGAGCACCCCTTTGGGGAGCCGCCGTGAGAGATAGCTCATGCTTTTTGAGGCCTTATTTTCTATTCTTCTTCCTACATCCTTGATCCATTGATCACCCCTCCTTTGTTTTTTTACCATGTGCTCCCTGCTGCTTTCAATATAAGCCAGCCATCGCTGGATCTTTCAAAAAAAAAGTTTAACTTTAGACAAACCTAGTATGCGGAGTAAATAAAAACGAAGGGGGGTATTTCTATAGAAGAATATCTCCAAGCACCTTCAGAAAAAAGGAAGGCAATCAAAACAATGATCATCCTGATCCTATCCGAGATCTGAAAGAAGCGCAACGAATGCACCTTCAGAAACAAGGAAGCACAAGTGCAAGACATAAAAGCAGCAATCATCAGAACACTTAGACTTTGGCGCGAGGCAGGCGCAGTTTCATTGGAGCACCCCTTTAGGGAGCCGCCGTGAGAGATAGCTCATGCTTTTTTAGGCCTTATTTTCTATTCTTCTTCCTACATCCTTAATCCATTGATCACCACTCCTTTGTATTTTTACCATGTGCTCCCTGCTGCTTTCAATATAAGCCAACCATTGCTGGATCTTTCAAAAAACATATATATTTATTTGTTTACTCCGCATACTAGGTTTGTCTAAAGTTAAGACAAACCTAGTATGCGGAGTAAATAAAAACGAAGTGGGTATTTCTATAGAAGAATATCTCCAAGCACCCGTGGCAGAGCCAACACTTGAACCAGGGTGGGCTGCTTGCGTTCGTCCAAAGCTAAACAACAGGGTGACAGTCTGTTCTCTCCTAATGTATACAACAAATGTACAATATGTACAAAAAATCAAGAAAATCGTTGTAGAAACTAAAACCCCGTTAAGAAACCACTAAGATAAAAACACACTCCACAGGTATAGTAGAGGAGGCGGACCAGCATGAAAGTGATAAACAACTCTGCCACATGCAAAGGTTATTTTTTTCTAACGATAGTAGGAGAGTTGCTATATTCATTGATAATAAGAGAGAAGTGATACAAGACACTGTTCGGTTAACTGAAGAAAAAAGGGGTTAAAATCCTAACAAACGGGCAAAACACTAACTAAACTAGGTCTACAACACCGCAAGTCGCAACCACTAACCAGCTATAAGCTACTCCCTTGACAACCACACAAATCCACGCTTCGCCTACAGTCGTGCACACCTCGAAAGCCATCATCTAGATCTACAAAGTGATGGCTCCAAGAAGGAAGCAATGTCGCACACATCACCGTCATCCGATTCGGCAACGCCAAATCTTAGGTTTTCACGCGAATACCAACTAGATGTGAGATGTCTAGGAATAGCAAGATCCGCAACGTTACCTTCATGAGGAAACGACATCCATAGACGCCGCTGCCACTCGCATCCACACAGGGTTAATGCTAGATTTTCATTCGGAGCCTAACCTCCCAAATAGAACATCTCGGACCTCCAAGGTCACCCCAACCTCGCCGAGCAAAAAGGAAGCCGAACACGCAGCACCGAGACCAGTCTAAAAGAAAGAAGCTGACAGAAACCACACCAATTGGCCGTCTGCACCGCCGCACGCAGGAACTACCTGGGACCACGTCGGATATGACCGACCCGTGCCGCCTCTAGCAGGCCAAGGGAGAAAACATTCGCACCGCCGCATGCTGGATCTGCCCAGGACCGCACCGAAATCTGACTGATCCAAGCCACCGCTCGTCGGAACTCGGCAGTAACGCACCAAGCTAGCAGGCCCACACTGCCGCCCTCAAGGTCGGGTTGAGGACGCGCTGAAATAGCCTGGCGCACGCCACCATGCGCAGGATCTGGGTGGAATCCCACAAGGGAGGCCCACCCGCACCTCCTTCACTCGAGAGCGTGAAACAGGGGAAGCGACAACAGAAGGGAAGAGCACCACCAAGAGCCAATCACATATGGGAAAGAGCACCGCCAACCTCAAGCTAGCAGCCGCCGCTGTCGCTGCAGTCGGCCACTACCCGCGCACCGCCCAGGGGCGCAACGTCGCCCAGGTTTATCTCGCAAGCACGCGAGCCCCCGCGCCGCCTTGGCCCCGCCCGACGCCATCGCAGCCACCGCACCATGCTAGCAGAAGAAACAATGAAGGCGCCTCGCCGCCACCTTCATCGGAGCCGGCCTGGTCTTCGCCGGCCGCTCCTCCGGTGATGATGAACTAAGCGAAGGTGGAAAAGGAGGGCGGCGGCGCCTCAATCTAGTGTTTGCCCCGTGTCGCCAAGGAGGGCGGCGCGGGGGACGTGTGGTTGTTGGTGGTGCTGCTGGTTTTGCGGCGCCACATGCAAAAATGGATGGCATGTCTCGGTTCGTCTTAAGCCCATCTAGCCTGAAGCGTCTTTTTTTGTTTCTTACATTTCTTTATTTTTTTGAAAACATTCTAAAATACATAAACTCAGACACTTAAAAATACTTCAGAATTTATGAAAACCCCGTTAATTAGAACTTTAATATAGTGTAAAAATGTGTTAAAAAGAAATGTTATGATATTTTTAAAATATTCGCACGTGTTAGAAAACGTTTAGCACATATTCTAAATAGTTACCAAAAAGACTTTTTTTTTTGAAAAACCTGTTACTCATGTATGCAAAAAATGTTGAACAAGTATAACAAAATGTTACATATGTATACAAAAATGTCCATCATGTATAAAAAGTAGACATCAAAACATATGTTTGAAAAATAATGTTAATCATGTACTTGCAAAATATCAAATATGTATACCAAAAATATGTCATGTATACCAAAAATATACAATATTTATGGAAAAAGTAAACAACAAAACATATATCTGACTCAGTTATTTGAAAGTTTTAAGGTGTATCAGCATAATGTTTTTTATGTATTCATAAAATATAGAATCTTATGAAAAAGGACATCAAAACATATATGGTAGAAAAATATTAATCATGTATTTTGAAAATGATAAACGGGTACGAAAATTGTTCTTGGTGTATATGGAAAATGTCAATATGTATGAAAAAGGTAAAAAGGGAATAAATAAAGAAAACCAAAGCGAGACAGAAATTGAGAAAGAAAATAAAAGAAATCAATGCAACAGTCAAACTATGTAAAAACTAAAATTAAACGATAAAAACAAAAAGAAAACAAAATGGAACAGAAGTAAAAAATAAATTAGGAAAGCATGAAGAATCTTGAGGAGATTCAGCTGAAAGAGGCTCATTCGAAGCTGGTTGAGGGTCATCCACAACTTACAAAGCACAATTATTAGACAGTTTCTATAATCTTTCTAGCTTAGAACTAAGGTGGTGTTTCTTTACCTAGGGACTAGACTAAAAAGTCCCTTTTAGTCTCTAGGTAAAAAAAACATGAGGGACTTTTCCTTAAAGGATTAGAAGAAGACTCTATTGAAGGGACATTTTTCTTTAGTCCCTGGGATTAAAAAAAAGTCTACTACCTTGAAAAGAAACACCACCTAAGAAGAACCGGGCTGGCCCAGTAGTGTGGTAACAAGAAAATGCTTCAGGCGATAGAATGATAAATCTTCTATATGAAAATGCTTCAGGAAAATACTCGTTAGCACAAGACTAGGCCGGACCGGCGCGCATCAGGCTAAACTTAAGGCCTCGTTTTTTTCACATCTGTTTTTCATTGTTTACTTTATTATTTTACTTTCGTTTATACCACCAAATATTGTTTACTTTTGTTTATACATCTAAATATAAATCATACCTTAAGAAAAACTTCTTTACACATTTTTTTGACAAATGCTAATCATGCAATTAGACGATGTAAAGTTTGTACAGATCTTTCAAATGTATATGAGAAAATAAACATTAAGATAAATTTTCAAAGAGGTTGATCATGTATTTGGAAATTTTAAATGTCCATAGAAAAACTGTCGCCAATGTATAGCAATTTTTTTACAATGTGTATGAGAAAAGATCATAAAATATATACATTTTTAGATATGTAATAATAAGTGTGGAAAATGTTAAACGTGTAGAATTTTTTTTCGTGTTGTACATAGAAAAGGTACAATGTGCATGAAAAAAGTAGAGATAAAGCATACACGTTGAAAATTGTCAACTATGTATTTTGAAAATGTACAATGTTTATGTAAAAATGTAGACATAGAAAAAATGTTTAAATGTTAACCATGTACTTAAAAAGGTATATACATGTATATAAAAAATGTAGAATGCTTATCAAAAAATAAAACAAAAAATATAAGTTTGATGTCGGGGGATAACCCCGGGTAGGCTCATCAGGCATGTTCCTTCATTTTCGGCACAAAGGACATGAAAGTATACAGATTCCCAAGGCCCAAGTATTCTGACCGGCTAGGCTGCACCTATCGGCTAGAGGACGAGGCGGCCATCCCTCTGGCCGGCCAGACAACCCCCGCCGGCTAGAGTCAAGGCGGCTACCTCTTCTGAGCCGGCCTGGTCCCGCCGGCCCGGCTAGGAATAAGGCGGCCGCACACAAGCCGGCTAGCCAAGCAGGCTAGCCGGCCAAAGATCACAAGTCACATCAGATCGTAGGTCAGGATAAGACCTTACGATTAAAGGTAGCTATGCGTCACCACATGTACCGGATCGGGGCGCCCGACAGGTACGAGCGTCGGCGGCCACGCCGCTGACCTACCCCGGCTCTGATCCATCACCTAGCATAGTGTCGGACCGTCACACTCCCACTCCATTACTGCACTCGGCGTGGGGAACAGTGGAGGCGGCCGTACTACATGCCCATGACGAACCTCGCGGGGCGACGCTTGACATACAACGCGTGCTCAGCGTCAACCTTACGCGAGAGCCTCATTGGCCAGCCGGCGGGTCCCACTGCCAATCGAGACCATGCAGCCGGCGGGCCCTCAAGCGACAAGACAAGACTCTTGTGGGCCCTTGGCCAGCCGGCGAGGCTGCCAGCCGGGTCCCACACCTGTACCCTTTATACATATTGTAGGCCGGGGGGTCGTCTATAAAACCCCCCAGTCGCCCTCCATGCAGGGGGCCGATGATTCCACAGTCACACAACACTGCACGCTCACCAACCACACAGAGAGAGTCAGAGACGAGCCGGCTGCTCCCCTATTCCTCCTCCCAACACAGCTCCAGGAGCAACATTGTACTCTGTTCATACTCATCAAACACTCCGGCAGGATTAGGGGTATTATCTCTACGGAGAGCCCTGAACCTGGGTACATCATGCGTCCCATGCGTGTACCAACCTCGTTCCCAGCGTCCACCATTGTCCCTTCGGTTCTCACCGACTTTAGCCTACCTATGGAATATGTTGTGAGTATTCACCGACATTTGGCGCCCACCGTGGGGCCGATCGCGGCATCGGCTGGCTTTACGCGCTGGGCGGGGCCCCGCACCTACACCACCGGATGCATCGCGTCCGGATCAGTTTGCATGCCCGTGGAGCCCGCTTTCGACGAGGCAACACCCATGATGATCGACGTCCCCGTCCGCCATGCGGATTCGGACGAAGATTCTGATGACGAGGCGCTCCATAGCGTCGTCGTCGCTGCTATGGAGAACCTCAGCGTTCTCTTCAGCGACCTTCGTCTCAACGACGGTCCGCGCTACTTCGGCGAGGACTTTGACGTTGAGGCGCTCTGCGCCAGCTTCAGCAGGCTCTCTATCGCTGAGATGCCTGTCCACGACATATATCCCAGCAACGTCCTCATCTTTGACGGCCCATCACCGTCGGTGGGGTTCTTCACCCCATACCACGTTGCTGCCGTCTCCAACATCGTGGAAGTGATGGTTATCGGTGCCGGCACCAGCACAACTCCCGGCAAGGCCTCAACAGGCGCTGTCGAGCCCGCCGCTGCCACCGCCGATACTCTTCGCGACGCCATCGCCGGCCTGAAGACACCCGTCACCGCTTTCGCAAACCCTGCCGATGCTCGAGCCTTGCTGGAGGAGGCTCGCAAGCGTATCCTGGAGGAGGGCATCGATGTAGCTTCGGCGAAACGTCGGTTCGAGGCTACGCGGCGCGAGTATAACTCCGCATACGGCCTTACTCCGATTTCCGAGGCCCCTAGCCGGTTTGGATCGGTCCGCAGCCGCGGCCGGTTCATCGCCGAAGTCCTAGGCGGCGATCTGCCCACCTACGAGACTCCTGCGGCCAACATGCGAGTGGCGCAGGCAGCCATGGAGGAGATGGCGAGCCTGGAAGGTGAGGAGTGCGCTTTCCAGGAGAAGCGGGTCAAGGACCTCCTCGACGCCGCCAACCAGCAACACGCTCGGCTTGACCCTAGTCAGGCTCAATCGGAGTCCCGGGACCCAACTCCGGGGCACGCCGCAACCCTAGGGGTCAGCATCATGCGGAAGGATCTTCCTCGCATCGCCCTTCCGACCGGAGGGGCGAGGGAAGCCAAGACCGGCGCTCTCAGCGCCAGAGCGAGCACACTTCGGGCTTGCGTCGCGGAGGCGACAAGGGCGATTCGGAGTGTGAGATTCTTCCCCCACGAAGAACTCACGTCTCTGGTTCACGAGGCGCCTCCCCTCTCGCCACTAGGGCTGGCGCTCACGCCACCCAGGATGACCGGGACACTCGCAGACGTCTCATCGTCCTGGCCCAGTCAGCCCTCCTAGAGGAAGACGGTCCCGTCGGTCCGGCCTGCTTCGGCCCCCGGATCCGAGGGGAGCCGTTCCCCCGAGGTTTCACCTTGCCTCGGGACATGCCAAAGTACAATGGCACGGCCAAGCCGGAAGACTGGCTGATTGACTACACCACGGCCGTCGGCATTGCCACGGGCAACAAGCGCGTAGCAGTCCTCTACGTGCCACTCATGTTGACTGGCTCGGCCCGGACTTGGCTTAACAGCCTCTCGGCCGGCAGTGTCAACTCCTGGGTGGACTTCGAGGAGGCGTTCGTCCGCAACTTCACTGGCACCTACAAAACGCCCTGGTCGGCCCCGCGAGCTGGCCATGTGCGTCCAGAAGGCCGACGAACCCCTTCGCGACTACGTCACCCGGTGGACTGAGCTCCGTAATTCCTGCGAGGGGGTGCATGAGGTCCAAGCCATCGAGTTCTTCATCGACGGTTGCCGGGATGGCACCCTCCTCAAGCACAAGCTCATGTGCACCGAGCCCAGCTCTCTGGCGGTGCTCATGGCCAAGGCGGAAAAATACGCCACGACCGACTCAGCGATGCGCGTCAAGGTGACCGCCTCGGACAAGGTTGTGCCTACGCCGGCTACTCCCAAGCCGGTTGGGGACAAGCGAGGCGGCCAGAACAACTACAAACGCAAGGCGGATCAGATGGATCCCCGCTCCAACAACAAGTTGGTGGCCAGCGTGGAAGGCGAAACATCGGCTCCTCAAGCCGGCCCTCCACGAAAGCGTCCCAACAGAAGCAACACCAACTGGCTGCCCAAGCAGTCCTTTGAGAAGTTGCTCGACGCCCCCTGCAAGATACATTCTGGGGCGCACCCGTCTTCCCACACCCTTCGACAGTGCAGCTTTGCGCGCCGGCTGTCGCAAGGGGATGGCATGCCGGCTCCTCCAGGTGCGCAGGCGACCCCTCGTGCACCGTTCCCAACCACGCTCCGGCTCCGCCGCCACCGCCTCGCGACGACGACCATCACCAAGACGACTACCCTCATCAAGACGGAGCGTTCGTCGTCTTCACCAGTGAAGGCGACGACAAGCACAGCCTGCGCCAGAGGCGGCGCGAGGTAAACGCCACTGTCCCCCCGGTTCCCCAGTACATGCATTGGTCTGACAAACCAATCACATGGAGCCGGGTGGACCATCCTGCGGTGATGCCCAACCCGGGATCATACGCACTCGTCCTCGACCCCACCTTCGCCTCCAAGAGGCTCACCTGTCGATTCTCCCGGGTGCTGGTCGACGGCGGCAGCAGCATCAACATCCTCTACCTCGACACTCTCCTCAAGCTCGGACTCAAGGAGACGGACGTCCTACCGACCAGTACTGTCTTCCATGGCATCGTGCCTGGGCAGTCCTGCTCGCCCATTGGCAAGATCCAGCTGGACGTCCTCTTCGGCGACAAAGCCCACTTCCGTCGAGAGTCCATATGGTTCGAGGTAGTGGATCTCAGTAGCCCGTATCACGCGCTGCTGGGAAGACCGGCTCTGGCCAAGTTTATGGCTATTTCGCATTACGCCTACCTGAAGATGAAGATCCCGGGTCCCAAGGGTATCATCACTGTTGTTGGCGACTACAAGAAGTCGCTCGAGTGTGCCCAAGATAGCAGCCGCCTCGCCGACGCCTTGGTGATTGCTGAGGAGAAGCGGCAGATCGACCGGCTCGTGGCCCAGGCTACTGAGCATCCGGCGATTCCTTCTCCTCCGTCCCAATCGGCCGACGAGGGCTCTTTAAAGCCGGCTAAAGAGACCAAGCAGGTCCCACTCGACCCTGCCAACCCAAAGCAGTGCGTCACCATCGGGGCTGGCCTGAGCCCCAAATAGGAAGGCGAGCTCGTCGACTTCCTCTGTGAGAAGCTGGACATCTTTGCATGGTCCCCAAGGACATGCCGGGTGTTCCGAGGAAGTACGCCGAGCACAAACTTCATGTGCGACCGGATGCAAAGCCGGTGAAACAACCCGTGCGCCGCTTCGCCGAGGGGAAGCGGCGCACGCTCGGAGAAGAAATCACCCGGCTCCTTGCAGCCGGCTTCATCATGGAGGTTTTCCACCCGGACTGGCTGGCTAATCCAGTCCTAGTGCTGAAGAAGAACAACACATGGCGAATGTGTATTGACTGCACTAGCCTGAATAAGGCTTGTCCAAAAGACCCTTTCGCGTTGCCTAGGATAGATCAAGTGATCGACTCCACTGCAGGCTGCGAACTGCTGTCGTTTCTGGATGCTTCTTCAGGCTACCATCAAATAAAGTTGGATCCAGCTGATCGCCTGAAGACCTCCTTCATCACGCTCTTCGGGGCCTACTGCTGCACCATCATGACGTTCGGTCTGAAGAACGCAGGTGTGACATTCCAACGCTGCATGCAGCAGTGCATACTGCCACAGATTGGCAAAAACATCCACGTCTATGTGGATGACATCGTTGTCAAGACGAAGCAGCATTTCAGCCTCCTCGACGACTTGCGGGAGACGTTCGCCAATCTGCGCGAGTACAAGATCCGGCTCAACCCGGAGAAGTGCGTCTTCGGGGTTCCAGGCGGCAAACTCTTGGGGTTCTTCGTGTCCGCCCGCGGTATCGAGGCGAACCCCGAGAAGATTGGCACCATCGAGCGTATGGTGCGGCCGGCTCGAACCCTCGACATCCAGAAGTTCGCCGGCTGCTTGGCGTCCCTTAGCCGGTTCATCAGCCGGCTTGGCGAGAAGGCCCTTACACTCTACCAGCTCATGAAGAAGACAACGAAGTTCGAGTGGAACGACCAGGCGGACGAAGCCTTCCGCGACCTCAAGCGGGTAATCTCGAGCCTGCCGATCTTGGCAGCGCCGTCTGAAAGGGAACCCATACTCATATACATTGCGGCGACCACTCGCGTGGTTAGCATAGTGTTGGTAGTTCAGCGTAAAGAGGAGGGCAAGGCCCTGCCAGTGCAGCGCCCTGTCTATTACCTTAGTGAGGTCTTGTCCGCCTCTAAGCAGAACTATCCACATTACCAAAAAATGTGTTATGGTGTTTATCTTGCTGCAAAGAAGTTGAAGCAATACTTCCAAGAGCATGCCATCACTGTGGTGAGCACTGCTCCACTTTCAGAGATCATGGGCAACCGTGATGCCATGGGCAGGATTGCCAAATGGTCCATTGCCATGGCGGACCATGATATTCGGTACGAACCTCGCACCGCCATCAAATCTCAGGCAGTGGCCGACTTCTTAGTCGACTGGGCCGAGACCCAGTTTGAGCCACCGCCTCCAGACTCCATGCGTTGGCGGATGCACTTCGACGGCTCGAAGATGCGGATAGGACTGGGAGCCGGCATCGTCCTGACGTCTCCGAAAGGGGACAGCCTCAAGTACGCTCTCCAGATCCATTTCGCCGCTTCCAACAACGTCGCCGAGTACGAAGCACTGGATCATGGCCTCCGGCTCGCCAAGGAGATCGGCATCCGGCGGCTCATATGCTTCGGCGATTCAGACTTAGTGGTGCAGCAGGTCTCTGGCAAATTGGACGCCAGGGACGCCAACATGGCAAGCTACCGCTTCCTCATCCAGCAGCTCAGCGACCCTTTTGAGGGTTGTGAGTTTCACCACGACCCCAGGGCAGAAAATGAGGCGGCCGATACACTGGCGAAGATCGGCTCCACTGTTGGAAATATGCCCTAGAGGCAATAATAAATTAGTTATTATTATATTTCTTAGTTCACGATAATCGTTTATTATCCATGCTATAATTGTATTGATTGGAAACACAATACTTGTGTGGATACATAGACAAAACACTGTCCCTAGTAAGCCTCTAGTTGACTAGCTCGTTGATCAAAGATGGTCAAGGTTTCCTGGCCATAGGCAAGTGTTGTCACTTGATAACGGGATCACATCATTAGGAGAATCATGTGATGGACTAGACCCAAACTAATAGACGTAGCATGTTGATCGTGTCATTTTGTTGCTACTGTTTTCTGCGTGTCAAGTATTTATTCCTATGACCGTGAGATCATATAACTCACTGACACCGGAGGAATGCCTTGTGTGTATCAAACGTCGCAACGTAACTGGGTGACTATAAAGATGCTCTACAGGTATCTCCGAAGGTGTTGGTTGAGTTAGTATGGATCAAGACTGGGATTTGTCACTCCGTATGACGGAGAGGTATCTCAGGGCCCACTCGGTAATACAACATCACACACAAGCCTTGCAAGCAATGTAACTTAGTGTAAGTTGCGGGATCTTGTATTACGGAACGAGTAAAGAGACTTGCCGGTAAACGAGATTGAAATAGGTATGCGGATACTGACGATCGAATCTCGGGCAAGTAACATACCGAAGGACAAAGGGAATGACATACGGGATTATACGAATCCTTGGCACTGAGGTTCAAACGATAAGATCTTCGTAGAATATGTAGGATCCAATATGGGCATCCAGGTCCCGCTATTGGATATTGACCGAGGAGTCTCTCGGGTCATGTCTACATAGTTCTCGAACCCACAGGGTCTGCACACTTAAGGTTCGACGTTGTTTTATGCGTATTTGAGTTATATGGTTGGTTACCGAATGTTGTTCGGAGTCCCGGATGAGATCACGGACGTCACGAGGGTTTCCGGAATGGTCCGGAAACGAAGATTGATATATAGGATGACCTCATTTGGTTACCGGAAGGTTTTCGTGCATTACCGGAAAAGTTTCGGGCTCATCGGTAGTGTACCGGGAGTGCCGGGAGGGGTGTCGGGGACCATCGGGAGGGGTGTCACGCCCCAAGGGGTCTCATGGGCTATGGGAAGAGATAAACCAGTCCCTAGTGGGCTGGAATAAGTTCCCACTAAGGCCCATAAGGTTTGAGAAGGAAAAAACACAAGGTGGAAAGAGTTTCCAAGTGGGAAGGTGGAATCCTACTCCAAGTAGGATTGGAGTAGGACTCCTCCACCTCCAATTTCGGCCAAACCTTTAGGTTTTGAGGCTGCCTCCTCCCCTCCCTCCCACCTATATATACGGAGGTTTTAGGGCTGATTTGAGACGACTTTTCCACGGCAGCCCGACCACATACCTCCACGGTTTTTTCTCTAGATCGCGTTTCTGCGGAGCTCGGGCGGAGCCCTGCTGAGACAAGGTCATCACCAACCTCCGGAGCGCCGTCACGCTGCCGGAGAACTCTTCTACCTCTCCGTCTCTCTTGCTGGATCAAGAAGGCCGAGATCATCGTCGAGCTGTACGTGTGCTGAACGCGGAGGTGCCGTCCGTTCGGTACTAGATCGTGGGACTGATCGCGGGATTGTTCACGGGGCGGATCGAGGGACGTGAGGACGTTCCACTACATCAACCGCGTTCTCTAACGCTTCTGCTGTACGATCTACAAGGGTACGTAGATCACTCATCCCCTCTCGTAGATGGACATCACCATGATAGGTCTTCGTGCGCGTAGGAAATTTTTTGTTTCCCATGCGACGTTCCCCAACAGTGGCATCATGAGCTAGGTTCATGCGTAGATGTCTTCTCGAGTAGAACACAAAAGTTTTTGTGGGCGGTGATGTGCGTTTTGCTGCCCTCCTTAGTCTTTTCTTGATTCCGCGGTATTGTTGGATTGAAGCGGCTTGGACCGACATTACTCGTACGCTTACGAGAGACTGGTTTCATCGTTACGAGTAACTCCGTTGCTCAAAGATGACTGGCAAGTGTCGGTTTCTCCAACTTTAGTTGAATCGGATTTGACCGAGGAGGTCCTTGGATGAGGTTAAATAGCAACTCATATATCTCCGTTGTGGTGTTTGCGTAAGTAAGATGCGATCCTACTAGATACCCATGGTCACCACGTAAAACATGCAACAACAAAATTAGAGGACGTCTAACTTGTTTTTGCAGGGTATGCTTGTGATGCGATATGGCCAACGATGTGATGTGATATATTGGATGTATGAGATGATCATGTTGTAATAGAAATATCGACTTGCACGTCGATGGTACGGCAACCGGCAGGAGCCATAGGGTTGTGTTTATACTAACGTTTGTGCTTGCAGATGCGTTTACTATTTTGCTAGGATGTAGCTTTAGTAGTAATAGCATGAGTAGCACGACAACCCCGATGGTAACACGTTGATGGAGATCATGGCGTGGCGCCGGTGACAAGAAGATCGTGCCGGTGCTTTGGTGATGGAGATCAAGAAGCACGTGATGATGGCCATATCATGTCACTTATGAATTGCATGTGATGTTAATCCTTTTATGCACCTTATTTTGCTTAGAACGACGGTAGCATTATGAGGTGATCTCTCACTAAAATTTCAAGACGAAATTGTGTTCTCCCCGACTGTGCACCGTTGCTACAGTTCGTCGTTTCGAGACACCACGTGATGATCGGGTGTGATAGACTCAACGTTCACATACAACGGGTGCAAAACAGTTGCGCACGCGGAACACTCGGGTTAAGCTTGACGAGCCTAGCATGTGCAGACATGGCCTCGGAACACATGAGACCGAAAGGTCGAGCATGAATCGTATAGTTGATATGATTAGCATAGAGATGCTTACCACTGAAACTATTCTCAACTCACGTGATGATCGGACTTGAGGTAGCGGATTTGGATCATGTACCACTCAAATGACTAGAGAGATGTACTTTTTGAGTGGGAGTTCTTAAGTAATATGATTAACTGAACTAATTGTCATGAACATAGTCTAATGGTCTTTGCGAATTACGATGTAGCTTGCGCTATAGCTCTACTGTTTTTATATGTTCCTAGAGAAAATTTAGTTGAAAGTTGATAGTAGCAAACTTTGCAGACTAAGTCTGTAAAACCGAGGATTGTCCTCGTTGCTGCACAGAAGGCTTATGTCCTTAATGCACCACTCGGTGTGCTGCACCTCGAGCGTTGTCTGTGGATGCTGTGAACATCCGACATACACGTTTCTGATGACTACACGATAGTTCAGTACAAAAATACTTAATGGCTTAGAAGCAAGGCGCCTAAAACGTTGTAAAACGTCACGGAACATAAGTGATGTTCTAAAGAGATGAAATTGTGATTTCATTCTTGTGCCCTTGTTAAGAGGTACGAGACCTCCGACAAGATTCTTTGTCCACAAAGCACAGGAGAAAAGGCTCAATCGTTGAGCATGTGCTCAGATTGTCTGAGTACGACAATCGCTTGAATCAAGTGGGAGTTAATCTTCCAGATGAGATAGTGATAGTTCTCCAAAGTCACTGCCACCAAGCTGTGAGAGCTTCGTGATGAACTATAACATATCAAGGATACATACAATGATCCTTGAGCGATTCACGATGTTTGACACTGCGAAAGTAGAAATCAAGAAGGAGCATCAATAGTTGATGGTTTGTAAAAACCACTAAGTTTCAAGAAAGGCAAGGGCTAGAAGGGATACTTCGTGAAACGGCAAAACAGTTGCTACACTAATGAAGAGACCCAAGATTAAACCCAAACCCGAGACTATGTGCTTCTGTAATGAGGGGAACAATCACTGAGGTGGAGCAACTCAAGATACTTGGTAGATAAGAAGGCTGGCAAAAGTCGAAAGAAGTGTATTTGATATACATGATGTTGATGTGTACTTTACTAGTACTCCTAGTAGCACGAGGGTATTGGATACCGGTTCGGTTGCTAAGTGATTAGTGACGCGAAATGAAAGCTACGGCATAAACGGAGACTAGCTAAAGGCGAGGTGACGATACGTGTTGGAAGTGTTTCCAAGATTGATATGATCAAACGTCGCACGCTCCCTCTACCATCGAGATTGGTGTTAAACCTAAATAATTGTTATTTCGTGCTTGCGTTAAGCATGAACATGATTGGATCGTGTTTATTGCAATACGATTATTCATTTAAGGAGAATAATGGTTACTCTATTTTCTTGAATAATCACCTTCAATGGTTTATTGAATCTCGGTCGTAGTGTTACACATGTTCATGATATTGGTGCCAAAAGATACGAGTTGATGATGATAGTACCACTTACTTGTGGCACTGCCGCTTGAGTCATGTTAGTATAAATTGCATGAAGAGGCTCCATGCTGATGGATCTTTGTACTCACCTGATTTCGAATCACTAGTGACATGCGAATCATACCACATGAGCAAGGCCTTGTTTTCATTGAGATGAAATAAGATAGTAACTTGTTGGAAGTGATACATTTTGATGTATGCAGTCCAATGGGTGCTGAGGCACGCAGTGGATATCATTATGTTCTTACTTCACTCATGATTTGAGTAGATACAGGAGTATTTACTTAATGAATCACAAGTCTAAAATGTTGAAAAGTTCAATTCCGTTTCATAGTGAAGTTCGTCGTAACAAGAGGATAAACTGTCTACGATATGATCATGGAAATGAATATCTGAGTTACGAGTTTTGGTACACAGTTAAGACAATGTGGAAATTGTTTCGCAGTTCATGCCACCTGGAACATCATAGTGTGATGATGTGTCTGAACGTCATAGCCACGCACTATTTGGTATGGTGCATACTATGATGTCTCTTATCGAATTACCACTATCGTTTATGGGTTATGCATTAGAGACAACCGCACTCACTTTAAATAGGGCACCGCGTATTTCCGTTGAGATGACACAGTATAGACTGAGGTTTAGAGAAATCTAAACTGTCGTTTCTTGAAAGTTTGGGGTTTCGACACTTATGTGAAAAAGTTTCAGTCTGATAAGCTCGAACCCAAAGCGGATAAATGCATCTTCATAGGATATCCAAAACAGTTGGGTACATCTCCTATCTCAGATCCGAAAGCAAAGTGTTTGTTTCTAGAAACGGATCCTTTCTCGAGGAAAGGTTTCTCTCGAAAGAATTGAGTGGGAGGGTAGTAGAACTTAATGAGGTTATTGAACCATCACTTCAACCAGTGTGTAGCAGGGCGCAGGAAGTTGTTCATGTGGCGCCTACACCAATTGAAGTGGAAGCTGATGATGATGATCATTGAGCTTCGAATCAAGTTACTACAAACCTCGTAGGTCGACAAGGTCGCGTACTGCTGCAGAGTAGTACGGTTACCCTGTCTTGGAGGTCATGTTGTTGAGCAACAGTGAACCTACGAGTTATGGAGAAAGCGATGGTGGGCCCAGATTCCGACAAATGGCTGGAAGCCATGAAATCCGAGAGAGGATCCATGTGTGAAAACAAAGTGTAGACTTTGGTAGAACTACTTGATGGTCATAGGACTATTGAGTAAAAATGGATCTTTAAAAGAAGACAGACGATGATGGTGATAAGTCACTATTAAGAAAAGCTCGACTTGTCGCAAAGATGTTTTCGATAAGATCAAACAGTTGACTATGATGAGACTTTCTCACTCGTAGCGATGCTAAAAGTCTGTTAGAATTATGTTAGTTGTTGATGCATTATTTATGAAATATTGCACGTAGGATGTCAAAACATTGTTTTCTCGACGGTTTCCTTGAGCAAACATTGTATGTGATACAACCAGAAGGTTTTGTCGATCCTAAAGATACTAGCAAGTATGCAAGCTCCAGTGATCCTTCAATGGACTGGTGCAAGCATCTCGGAGTTGGAATATACACTTTGATGAGATGATCAAAGATTTTGGGTTTGTACAAGGTTTATGAGAAACTTGTATTTCCAAAGAAGTGAGTCGGAGCACTATAGAATTTCTGATAGGTATATGTGGTTGACATATTGTGGATCAGAAGTAATGTAGAATTTCTGTAAAGCATACAAGGTTGTTTTGAAAGAAGTTTTCAAAGGAGTACCTGGATTACGCTACTTGAACGTTGAGCATCAAAGATCTATGGAGATAGATCGAAAAGCACTTAACGGAAGTTTCAACAAGATGCATGCCTTGACAAGTTTTTGAAAGGAGTTCAAAATAGGTCAGCAAAGAAGGAGTTCTTGGTTGCGTTGTGAGGTGTGAATTTGAGTAAGACTCAAAACCCGACCCCGGCAGAATAAAGAGAATAGACGAAGGTCGTCTTCTATGCCTTAGCCGTAGAATCTAAAGTATGCCATGCTGTGTACCGCACCTGATGTGTGCCTTGACTCAAAGTATGTTGAGAGGTACAGAGAGTGATCCATGATTGAATCACTAGCAGCGGTCAAAATTTATCCTTAGTAACTAATGGACTAAGGAATTTTTCTCGATTATGGAGGTGGTTAAAGAGTTCGTCGTAAAGGGTTACGTCGATGCAAGCTTTGACACTAATCCGAATAACTATGAGTAGTGAAACGGATTCGTATAGTAGAGTAGATATTCTGAGTATTTCCGAATAGCACATAGTAGCAGCATCTATAAGATGACATAAAGATTTGTAAAGAACACACGGATCTGAAAGTTTCAGAACCGTTGACTAAAACCTCTCTCACGAGCAAGACGTGATCAGACCCCAGAACTATATGGGTGTTGGATTCGTTGAAATCACATGGTGATGTGAACTAGATTATTGACTCTAGTGCAAGTGGGAGACTGTTAGAAATATGCCCTAGAGGCAATAATAAATTAGTTATTATTATATTTCTTAGTTCATAATAATCGTTTATTATCCATGCTATAATTGTATTGATTGGAAACACAATACTTGTGTGGATACATAGACAAAACACTGTCCCTAGTAAGCCTCTAGTTGACTAGCTCGTTGATCAAAGATGGTCAAGGTTTCCTGGCCATAGGCAAGTGTTGTCACTTGATAACGGGATCACATCATTAGGAGAATCATGTGATGGACTAGACCCAAACTAATAGACGTAGCATGTTGATCGTGTCATTTTGTTGCTACTGTTTTCTGCGTGTCAAGTATTTATTCCTATGACCGTGAGATCATATAACTCACTGACACCGGAGGAATGCCTTGTGTGTATCAAACGTCGCAACGTAACTGGGTGACTATAAAGATGCTCTACAGGTATCTCCGAAGGTGTTGGTTGAGTTAGTATGGATCAAGACTGGGATTTGTCACTCCGTATGACGGAGAGGTATCTCGGGGCCCACTCGGTAATACAACATCACACACAAGCCTTGCAAGCAATGTAACTTAGTGTAAGTTGCGGGATCTTGTATTACGGAACGAGTAAAGAGACTTGCCGGTAAACGAGATTGAAATAGGTATGCGGATACTGACGATCGAATCTCGGGCAAGTAACATACCGAAGGACAAAGGGAATGACATACGGGATTATACGAATCCTTGGCACTGAGGTTCAAACGATAAGATCTTCGTAGAATATGTAGGATCCAATATGGGCATCCAGGTCCCGCTATTGGATATTGACCGAGGAGTCTCTCGGGTCATGTCTACATAGTTCTCGAACCCGCAGGGTCTGCACACTTAAGGTTCGACGTTGTTTTATGCGTATTTGAGTTATATGGTTGGTTACCGAATGTTGTTCGGAGTCCCGGATGAGATCACGGACGTCACGAGGGTTTCCGGAATGGTCCGGAAACGAAGATTGATATATAGGATGACCTCATTTGGTTACCGGAAGGTTTTCGTGCATTACCGGAAAAGTTTCGGGCTCATCGGTAGTGTACCGGGAGTGCCGGGAGGGGTGTCGGGGACCATCGGGAGGGGTGTCACGCCCCAAGGGGTCTCATGGGCTATGGGAAGAGATAAACCAGCCCCTAGTGGGCTGGAATAAGTTCCCACTAAGGCCCATAAGGTTTGAGAAGGAAAAAACACAAGGTGGAAAGAGTTTCCAAGTGGGAAGGTGGAATCCTACTCCAAGTAGGATTGGAGTAGGACTCCTCCACCTCCAATTTCGGCCAAACCTTTAGGTTTTGAGGCTGCCTCCTCCCCTCCCTCCCACCTATATATACGGAGGTTTTAGGGCTGATTTGAGACGACTTTTCCACGGCAGCCCGACCACATACCTCCACGGTTTTTCCTCTAGATCGCGTTTCTGCGGAGCTCGGGCGGAGCCCTGCTGAGACAAGGTCATCACCAACCTCCGGAGCGCCGTCACGCTGCCGGAGAACTCTTCTACCTCTCCGTCTCTCTTGCTGGATCAAGAAGGCCGAGATCATCGTCGAGCTGTACGTGTGCTGAACGCGGAGGTGCCGTCCGTTCGGTACTAGATCGTGGGACTGTTCGCGGGATTGTTCGCGGGGCGGATCGAGGGACGTGAGGACGTTCCACTACATCAACCGCGTTCTCTAACGCTTCTGATGTACGATCTACAAGGGTACGTAGATCACTCATCCCCTCTCGTAGATGGACATCACCATGATAGGTCTTCGTGCGCGTAGGAAAATTTTTGTTTCCCATGCGACGTTCCCCAACATCCATGAGACAGGCTATTCCAGCCGGCGTCTCCCTTGAGCAACTCCATAAGCCGTCTATCAAGCCGTCTCCCGAGTCGGCATCGATCTTTGTGCCGGCTGACTCTACGGTGCAAGCGCCGTCGGCTCCGTCTGTTACGCCGACTACGGTTCCCACGCCGGCTGCGCTGACTACACCGACTCCAAAAGCGGCACCGACTGAATCCACGGTGCAAGCACCGTGTGCTCCGCCAACTACGCCGGCTGTAGTTCCTATGCCGGCTCTATTGGTCCCACCGACTCCAATGGCGGCGCCGGCTACGACAACAACCACGGCTCTGCCTGGACTCGAATCCTCCCAGTGGGTGGATGTCATGGAGGTAGACGGTGAGCCGGATGTCGCGGCAGCACCATAGACACCTTGTCTCGAGCCCACAACCGTGGCCCCATCAAGCTCGGGGGCTGTAGAAGCCCCCAACAGTCAAGACGAAGCGGAGGCGACCCTTGTGTCGGCTCCATCATGGGCTCAAACTATTCTGGCCTTCCTTCTTTGCGGCGAACTTCCTCAGAACGAGGCGGAGGCGAGACAGATCCAGCGCAGGTCCGCCGCCAATGCCATCATCAATCGCGAACTGGTTCGACGCAGCGTGACCGGCATGTTCCAACGATGCGTCGAATCAGAAAAGGGACAGGAGATCCTCAGAGACATCCACCAGGGGGAGTGTGGGCATCACGCCGCCTCCAGAACCCTGGTGGCCAAAGCATTCCGCCATGGATTCTACTGGCCCACGGCCCTCGAGGAGGCCGTGGATCTGGTCGACAAGTGCGAAGGTTGCCAACGCTTCAGCACACAGAGCCACATGCCGCCTTCGGCCCTCAAAACCATTCCCCTGTCATGGCCATTCGCCGTCTGGGTACTGGACATGGTAGGGCCCTTCAAGACAGCTCGCGGAGGGAGGACACATCTTTTGGTGGCCGTCGACAAGTTCACCAAGTGGATCGAAGCCAGACCTATCAAAAAGCTTGACGGAACCACCACTGTCAAGTTCATCACAGACATCTTTGTCCGATATGGCGTTCCCCACAGCATCATCACCGACAACGGCACCAACTTCGCCAAGGGCACTCTAGCGCTCTACTGTTCCAAGGTAGGCATCCGGCTCGACTTGGCATCAGTGGCACACCCTTAGTCGAACGGCCAAGCAGAGAGGGCCAACAACCTGATTCTGGCCGGCATCAAGCCAAGGCTGGTGGCACCACTGGTCAGATCAGCGGGCTGCTGGATTGAAGAACTGCCGACTGTGCTATGGAGCCTCCGCACCACGCCAAACCGGTCGACCGGCTTCACTCCATTCTTTCTGGTATATGTGTCTGAGGCTATTATTCCCACGGATATCGAGTTCGACTCGCCTCGGGTCACCCTATACACAGAAACGGAGGCGAAGGAGGCAAGAAAAGACGTTGTGGATCTCCTCGAAGAAGGAAGGGACTTGGCCTTGAGCCGGACGGCCATCTATCAACAGAAGCTGAGATACTACCACAGCAAAAAGATCAAGCCTCTCTCTTTCAGGGAGGGAGACTTGGTCCTCAGAAGAATCCAGCGCACTGCTGGCCAGCACAAACTCTCATCCCCATGGGAGGGACCCTTCATCATCAGTAGGGCGTTGCACAACAAAGCTTACTACCTGATCGACGCCCAAAAGCCAAGGAAGCACAAGATGGACGACTCCGGCCAAGAAACAGAACGTCCATGGAACGCGGCGTTGCTTTGCCCGTTCTATTGCTAAAAGGCAAGAATTAAGCAAGGGAAAGAGCATGCACATGTATCTTTCTCCCTCTTCAGGGAACAACAACAAATGCAATAAAAAGAGCATGCTTCATGTTTCTTTTTATTGAGAGTTTTCACTCAGTGTACGCCCTCTGACTGGCTTCAATAAGCTCGGGGGCTACACCGTGTACACCTCTTGCTGGCTTTATCAAGCTCAGAGGCTACGCAGCGCATGCCCCTTGCTGGCTTTAACAAGCTCGGGGGCTCGCTAGCCGCTCGGACGCCTTCCCTATTGTAAAAGAACACATAGTGTAACCGGCTGATCCCTGGTCACCTCGTACGAGCCTGCGGGCTGGCTCCGACCGCCTGGTTTGCGAGGTGACGCCAGGTCAGGTCGGATACATGCAAAGTTCGGCTACAAAGGGTCGCCGGCTCGGGCTGGCTCGATCATATATACGATCTCATTCAAGTCGGCCTCTGATTGGCTTATGTCTTGTTCTTTAAATCTTGATGGCTTCGAAAAAGGAGTCAATCAGGAATCGAAAGACAAGATCATAAGACAACACGCTTGGCAATACGAATATAATGCTGAATATATACATTCACAAAAGCATTGGCCCACAGCCCACGTTCATTACATCCCTCCAGGGGTAGAACAAAACACAAAAGGACACCAGCTAAGGGGCTACGGCCTCATCGGTCGCCCCGGCCGCTTCTCCTGATGTGGTAGCATCACCATCTCCGGCTGCTCCCGAGGCGGTTGCGCCGTCTCCCTCGCGAGGGCTCCCGGCTCCGTCCGCACCGGAGTCGGCGTACGCCGCACCGCTGGAGGCAGCGGCAGATTCCATAGCCCGGGCCGCCTCGTCGGAGCTGCCGTCAGAGTCATAGGGCCGAAGGTCGTGCAGATCTTCAGCGATCACACCGCCATCTTCACCCGCTCAAAATCGAAGTCGTCCCAGGCTGCGTACTCGGCGACGTCGTCGTCCCTCACACGAAGCGCCTCCTCCATGCCTTGCACTCCGCCTCCGAGCCATCATGCTGGGCGGCAAGCTTGTCCAAGTCCAGGTTCCGATACCACGACTTGGCCAAGCATAGGGCCATGTAAGCCCCAGCCCGCGCAGCAGAGGCGCACCAGGAAAACAGGCGTTCTCCTCCTGCTGCAAGCCAGCGGGCGAGCCGGCTCATGGACGCTGGCTCCACGCCTTCCGGCCACAAGGCCGCCACCATCGATGAACCTGCGACCTGGAGCTGAGCCACAGACTCGCCCAGGGCGCGCAGGCGGGCTCGAAGGCCCACCCCGATCTCATCCACGCTCCAGCCGGAGGTAGTGTCTACCTCCTGCCTGGCCGCGCGGTGCTCCTCGCGGCTCACCTCGACGGCGGTGTCGGCCGCGATCTGGGTCTCAGGAAAGAGACCTGGAATGGCAGCAGGCATGACGTAAGAACACAACAAAAAGAAGAGACGGCCAAAAAGACCAAAAACAAGACAAGGAAGAGAGACTCGCGATGGAACGCGCCATCGGTCTCATGGGAGACCTCGAGGACCTCGCGCTCCACACCTTACTCGCATGAGTAAGGCGGGCAACCTCCTCTTGGAGAGTCGCCACAGACTCCAAGGCCTTGGCCAACTGCGTTTGCTTCTGGACAAGGGCCTCCTCCTTCTCCCTCAAGGCAGCGTCCTTGAGGTCCATCTCCTTGAGATGAAGCGACGCAAGGCAATCCACGTCGGCGTTGTAGGAGGCCTCCTTCTCCTGCAACGTAGCGCGCAGTCGCTCCAGCTCGACCCGGCTGGCCGCCTCGAGCTCCTTCTTCTCCGTCTGAAGAAGGACCAGTTGCTCCTGGAGCTGGTTGCCGGCGTTACGCAGGGCGTCCCGCTCCGTGGCAGCTTCGCCCAGTTGGACTTCGAGCTCGGCGATCCGGCTATCAGCCCCCAGGTGCTGGGTCCGCAGCTCGTTATAGGCCTGCGCCTGAGCATCATAAAGCTCCTGCCAAAAGAGCGAAAAAGGAACAGGATTAAGATTCGGCCTGGTTAAGACTTAACCAGCCCGATTCTCGGGGGCTACACCCAGTGGGTGCGCTAGCGTGCCCCGAGTGAAGAAACCATACAGGGAAAAGGGCCTCCAAGAGATTCGGACCGATCGACGATCGACCGGCCCAATTCTCGGGGGCTACACCCAGTGGGTGCGCTGTCGCGCCCCCACTAACGCAAAAGGAAGAGAAAAAAGTTCAAAAAAGCCAAAAAGGAAACACCTACCTGGGTGCGGGCCTCCAGGCGCTCCATATCGCCGCACACCACGCGGGCCGACTGCTCCACCTTGGACCGGAAAGCATGGTGCTAGCAGGCAGTCGCAGGCGGGCCAGGTTTGCTGCACGCCATGTCCTCATGGGCCGGCTCCCAGCCCGGCCCTCAGCTCCCGGTGCAACAGGGCCGTGCTGGGGAATGACGATGGCACCGGCTCCTGGTGCCGGCTCGGCAGCCGGCTCCGGCGCCATCCCATGGATTTTTTCTGTGCGATTAGATTTAGCTTTCGAGTAATTTAGTTCGCGAGATATTTTGCTTGTTGCCCTTTTGATTAATTCGTAGGATTTATTCCGTGCTTCGTTTGACGGAGTTGTCAACTAGTGATTTGATCTTGGATGTTTGTATAGCCTCTGGTATTTTTAGTTGCAATACAAATTCATGTTTAGGTGTGTTTTGCTTGCCCGCAAGTTGCTAGAAATGGTGCTGTTTTAGAGGAGCTGAAATATTTCTAAGTCTGGAATCTGTTATATTTTGTTGCTGTCTTGTCTTGCTTGCATCTTTAGATCTGTAGCTCTTTTGGGGTTGGTCCAATGGAGTTAGTTGTACCCCTTGTGTTTCTCTAGCATGCTGTTAAGTTTCATGACATTTGGAGACCTGTAGCTATAGATTTTTCTGCTGTCAATATAGCTTCAGGCTGAAAACTGCACTTTCAGGAGGTGTTATTTTCACTAAGTCTGAAATAGTGCGTGGGATGCCATTTTGTGTCTTCTTTTCCTAGTGCTCCTTGCTGCCATGCTAGTTGTTGTTAGTTGTTTGTAGTAGTGCTTCTTGCCCTCTTCCGTGCCATGCCTTGCTTGAGCATATCAGAGTTGGGTAGCCGAAGTTGTGAGGCGTAGAAAATGCTATGTGGCTGATTTTGGCAGATTGCAGTGTTTTCTTATTTTGCTCGTAGTTTTCGAACCGTAGCTCCGTTTTGATCGTGTCCTACATGAAACTTGCTTAGAATCTCGTGTAGTTTTATTTTCTCTTGCTGTTTTATGTGTTGAAGTGCTCGTAGCCGCCGTTGCACACATTTTTTGCATTCATGCCATCATATCTTGCGGTGCTTGTATCTTTTGATCCGTAGCTTCGTTGGAGATGTTCTTTATGTGTAGATTGCTTGCCTTGACGCGTAGAGTCATGAGAATCTATTTGTTTTGCTGTTTAACACCCAATTAAATGCATTAGCTCAGATCTGGACAGAATTGTAAATTAACATGTGAGGTCGTTTCGGAGGTGCTATATGTCATTTCCGACCTCACTTAAAATGCCTAGATAGTTAGTTTAACTTCCGCTTCACCTCTTGCATGTTTGACAACATTAATATTACCGTGTAGATAACCGGGAGTGAACTAAATAATTAACGTGGAGTTTCGTCAATATGCAACTCGTGCATATTGAACTTCACTTAATGTGTAGTGTTTGATTGAGTGATTTGTCATGCCGTGACTTGCATGTTTTCAGCTGCTCATGCATCATATGTGTTGTGCATCTTGTGGTGAACTCCGTGTGATGATTTGTGTTTCTGGTTTGCTTCGTCTCGATAGAGTTCCGCAGCGTGCCGGATTGTGAGGACCCGTTCGACTACGTCGGTTCGTCTGCTTCACGGAGGCATTCTTCTTCCAAGCGGGATCTCAGGCAAGATGATCATTTCCCCAGATACCATTACTATCATTGCCATGCTAGTTTACCGTTTCTGTCGATTATGTCTCGTTGCCTACCACATGTTAAATATCAGCCTCTCAACAATGCCTTGAAACCTTCAACCTGTTCGACCTAGCAAACCACTGATTGGCTATGTTACCGCTTGCTTAACCCTGTGTAGCGTTGCTAGTTGCAGGTGCATTGCTTCCATGTGAAAGCATGGGTTCCTTGTTATATCACCATATTAAATACTATTTAATTTAATGCACCTATATACTTGGTAAAAGGTGGAAGGCTCGGCCTTTCTAGCCTGGTGTTTTGTTCCACCTTTGCCCCATTAGTTTCGCCTACTGGTGTTATGTTCCATAATTGAGCGCTCCTAACACGATCGGGGTTGTTATGGGACCCCCTTGATAATTCGTTTTAGATTAAAGCTGGTCTGGCAAGGCCCAACTTTGGTACTACATTTGCCTAATAACCTAATAATAATGCATAGGGACCCGCCGGCACCCGCGGACTAATTTAATCAACCCCCCCCCCCCCCCGGCCAGTGCTCCTCATGAGTGTTGGTCCCACTTGAGCGATGTCCGGCGCCCCTCTGGTCACCCGGAGGTTTAGCGATCCCGACGTCTAGCTCATCCGCCGTGTCCTGAGAATGAGGTACGTGACTCCTATCGGGATCGTCGACACGTCGGGCGGCCTTGCTGGATTAGTTTTACCTTTGACGAGATATCTTGTGCATCGGGATTCCGGTGATGCTTTGGGTAATCTCAGAGTTGAGGTTTTCCACTAGGGAATCTGACGAGATCGCGAGCTTCGTGATTGAGGATTTCTATGCGGCTTGTGGTAATTTGTGATGGACTAGTTGGAGCACCCCTGCAGGGTTAAATCTTTTCGGAAAGACGTGCCCGCGGTTATGTGGCAACGTGGAAACTTTGTTTAACACTGGTTCTAGATAACTAGAAGTAACTTAATTAAAACTTGCCAACTGTGTGCGTAACCGTGACTGTCTCTTTCGTGAGTTTCTTCTCCGATTGAGGACACGGTGGGGTTATGTCTGACGTAGGTAGGTGTTCAGGATCATTCATTTGATCACCAGTAGTAACGTCCGTTATGCGTAGATCTTCCCCCTCTTATTTCCTGTACTCGTAAGTTAGCCACCAAATATATGCTTAGTCGCTGCTGCAACCTCACCACTTAACCATGCCTCACCCATTAAGCTTTGCTAGTCTTGATACCTTTGAAAATGAGATTGCTGAGTCCCCTGTGGCTCACAGATTACTACAACACCAGTTGCAGGTACAGGTAAAGGTTACTTGACGCAAGCGCATTGATTGTTCACTTGGAGTTGCTTCTTCTTCTTCTTCTGCATCGATCTAGGATGGGTTCCAGGCCGGCAGCCTGGGATAGCAAGGATGGACGTCGTTCTTCTTTTGTCGTTTGTTTTCGTCCGTAGTCGGACCCTGCTCTTACTCTTGATGATTATGTAATGTTCTGATGTGACTCTGATGTAGCTTGTAGCGAGTGTAAGCCAACTCTTTATATATCTCTTCTTTTCAGTACATGTACTTGTAACGATATCCATTCTTGCGACACAACGAGATGCGCTTCTATCCCCAACGAGGCCTCCGTGCCAAAATGAGGATAGGGTCGCATCTTGGGCGTGACAAATGGCCTCCTCGGAACCCCCGCATCCCATTTAAACCCCCACGAAGCGTCGTGGGGAGGGGATCCGGTGCGCTCCGGACCCCCATTAATCCCGTGTATTACGTGCGGTAACGCTTCCCTAAGCCCAACCGCCGCGGAGTAAATCCGCAGAGGATCCCCCGCGCGGAGGCCGAGGGAGCGACGTGGCGGGACCCAGGGCCCAGGCCCGGTCCCGTCATCAGTAATCACCATCATTACGCGAGGCGGGGCCTGGCACGTGGCGTTCTCCGAGCGAATTGCAACGAGGCCGAGGCATCGCTTTGAAGCCAAATGGTTTCGAAGCCGGCGCCCTTCGTCACGAGTAGCGGCAAAAATATCAAGACAAAATTGACAAGCCGATGAGGCCGCCCACCCGCAAGCGGCAGGACTCGCCAGCTTCGGGGACTATTGTCGGGGGGATAACCGCGGGGTAGGCTCATGAGGCCTGTTTCTTCATTTCCGGCCCAAAGGACATGAATGTATATAGATTCCCAAGGCCCAAGTCTTCTGGCCGGCTAGGCTGCACCTATCGGCTAGAGGACGAGGCGGCCATCCCTCTGGCCGGCCAGGCAACCCCCGCCGGCTAGAGTCAAGGCGGCTACCTCTTCTGAGCCGGCCTGGTCCCGCCAGCCTGGCTAGGAATGAGGTGGCCGCACACAAGCCGGTCGAAGATCACAAGTCACATCAGATCGTAGGTCAGGATAAGACCTTACGATTAAAGGTAGCTACAGGTCAGCACAGGTACTGGATCGGGGCGCCTCGCATGTACGAGCATCGGCGGCCACGCCGCTGACCTACCCCGGCTCTGATCCATCACCTAGCATAGTGTCGGACCGTCACACTCCCACTCCATTACTGCACTCGGCGTGGGGAACAGTGGAGGCGGCCGTACTACCTGCCCATGACGAGTCTCGCGGGGCGACTCTTGACATACAACGCGTGCTCAGCGTCAACCTTACGCGAGAGCCTCATTGGCCAACCGGCGGGTCCCACTGCCAATCGAGACCATGCAGCCGGCGGGCCCCTCAAGCGACAAGACAAGACTCTTGTGGGCCCCTGGACAGCCGGCAAGGCTGCCAGCCGGGTCCGACACTTGTACCCTTTATCCATATTGTAGGCCGGCGGGTTCGTCTATAAAACCCCCCGGTCGCCCTCCATGCAGGGGGTCGATGATTCCACACTCACACAACACTGCACGCTCACCAACCACACAGAGAGAGACAGAGACGAGCCGGCTGCTCCCCTATTCCTCCTCCCAACACAGCTCTAGGAGCAACATTGTACTCTGTTCATACTCATCAAACACTCCGGCAGGATTAGGGGTATTATCTCTACGGAGAGCCCTGAACCTGGGTACATCGTACGTCCCATGCGTGTACCAACTTCGTTCCCAGCGTCCACCTTTGTCCCTTCGGTTCTCACCGACTTTAGCCTATCTATGACATATGTTGTGAGTACTCACCGACATTTGAAAAGTGTTAATCATGTATTTTAAAAATTCTAAAATGTACTGATATATAAAAAATGTAAAATGTGAATGTAAAGAGTATACACGAAAGCAGTATCAGTTAATCATGTATTTAAGAAATATTAAACATGTTTAAGAAATTCTCCTGATCCATACGAAAAACATACAATAAAACCAATAAAAATTGACAGAAAAACAAATGAACAAAAGAAAATGAAGAGAACCAATATAAAATATAAAAACCGTGAAACGGAGAAAGCAAAAAAATTTGTAGAAGGAAAACACTTTTAAATACATGAACTAAACAAACAAATGGATGCATAAACAAAGCAATACCAAAATACTAAAACAACTGTGAAAAATAAAAATAAAACGGGTTGAAGAAAACCTTAGGGAAATAAAGAAAATAGAAAAACAAACAAAGTAATTAAAGCAAGAAAAGACAGAAGAAACGAACAAAGCACTGGGAACGCATTTAAGTGGGCCGCCTAGCTACTGTAGTGTGCATGGTAAATACTCTGGCGAAGGTATGTATACATTATATAAGTACTTCTTTCAACTATCACTTCTACCTTCTCAGGTTGTGATAAGTGTTATATTGGATGTGTGTCGCCTGTCGCAATCTGGAAGTTTTTTCTGTTTTCGTAGATCCGTATTTTTAAAACATTTTATCTTCAATCATGCATCAAAATCTTGAATTGTTTTTATTGTTGGATTCCTCGCGTCGAAAACTACAAAAGTAGATCTCATGTTGATAAACTTTAACCAAAAAATAGAAAAAAAACTGATGAAAAAAACATGCCTTCCGTAAAAGAAGAAAAACACTTTTTTCTACGTCCCGAAAGGAACGGTCGTGCCTCTCATCGAAGCAAATACGTGCCTCTTACAGAAGAAAAATCATGTTTATCACGAAAAAACAGAAATCTTGTTTTATTCATTTTAGAGAGATATGATCGTGCCTCTCGTAAAAGCAAATCCGTGCCTCTCGCGAAAGAAAGAAAAGAGAAAACATGTTTTTTTTCGTTTCCGATAGGCACGACCCCGCCTCTCGTGAAAGAAAATCCGTGCCTCTCACGGAAGCAGAACCGTACCTCTCGCGAACAAAAAAAAACAAAAAACACATTTTTTTTCGTTCCCGAGAGGCACGGAACCATGGCTTTCAAGGAGAAAAAAAACATGTTTTCCGTTTTCGAAGGCCCAACCGTGCCTCTCAGGT
This sequence comes from Hordeum vulgare subsp. vulgare, assembly GCF_904849725.1. Lineage (NCBI taxonomy): Eukaryota > Viridiplantae > Streptophyta > Magnoliopsida > Poales > Poaceae > Hordeum > Hordeum vulgare. The sequence continues at coordinate 532,207,542 of NC_058522.1, read as the reverse complement.
AAGCAAATCTGTGCCTCTCATGCAAGAAAAATCGTATTTTTCAAGAAAGGAAAAAGACAAAATGCATTTTTTTGTAATTTTTTTTGTTCAAAAGCTAAGAAAGACCAACGAAAACCCGGAACACGGAGAAAACCCCAAAAAAAAGAACATAAAAAAACAGAAAAGGCATGCGAAAAAAATCCAAAGAAAACGCTTAGAACCCTACACGATGGTGGCGGCCGAGTGCACACCAAATGACGGCGCATGGGAATGATCGTTGGGAGCCTCCCGAAGAAAAGCTCGCCAACTAGTTGCTCTCTACATCTTGTCGTAAGCAAGATATATCTTCAGCATGAAGTGGGGCCCGTGAGCGGTAGGTCCTATTCTGCACAAAATGCATAGAATAACAAGAAATTCCGTACGTCACCTATTCCTTCCAATTGTTTGGTCTCGCTCATTTAGGTATTCCTGAGAAGAATTTCCCGCCAGATTTTGGAAAGTTCTAGAACCATGCCAAAATATATTTTTGTCTTTCTTTTCTCTCAAATTTGCTTCTTACTTTGTAAATTTTGAATTATTATTAAAGTCGCAAATCGGTACTCCCCTATCTAGGAGTAGTGTCTGAATTTGCGTTTAAAACATAATTGGAATATGTTTTTAAATTCGTGAATTATTATTGTCATTTTCACAACTATCTCTTTAAATCTTGATTTTTTTTGAATTTTCAAAGGGTTTTGAATTTTTTATTATTCTATAAAATTAATGAACATTTTTTGTGAGAATTTTCTGAATTAGCACACATTTTTTGAAATCCGGAACTATTTGTATCTTCCAATAGTTGAAAATTGTGGAACGTTTCTTGAAATGCAAAATATTTTTTGTTTGTGCGATATCGTTTTACATATGGAAAATTATTTAACCCATCGTTTTTGTAAAGGGTTAAGCTTTCAGTTTTTGCTCAACATGGCAACGGGTAACCCCAATCCGCAAACCCGGCGGGTAGAAACCGAATTAAGGTAAGGATTTAAATAAAGTAAATACCCATTGGTTCATAAAATGATAAAGAAGTGTACCCATCAGGTAAGACGGGCGCGAGTACGAGAAGGCAATACCCCTACCCCAAAACTCATATACTAATTCTTTGTAACAGTTAGGTCCCGTGTGTTATTCACTAAAAAGAAGAAGAAAAACCAGCCATCTACCCTAGACTAACGGCAACCGCTAACCTCGACCCAAAATGCTCTCCCCTTACCATGTGCATGATCTTTGTTAAATGTGTTGATTTTGTTTTGTGAATTCACAATTATGTATCTGATTTTGTTGATCTTATTCTTATATAGTCTTTTTCATTTGATCGTTTCAAAGTAGAGGTTGTAGAAGTATCTTCAATAAACTGAAAATAGAGAAAATTGTGACCCTCTTGTTTCTCGTCTAATTGGAGAAAAGAATATATGTGAATGTTTCTCCAAATAGTACTCATCCATAAATGTAGTCGGACATTATTTAGTGCCATCTAGTTCATATTTATTGTTGTCCACTTATGAAAGTCAATACTCTTTCCGATCCATATTGGTTGTTGCTCAAACGGATGTATCACGTGTGTTTCGATGCTAGATGCATCTGTTTGAGCAATAAATAATATGAATCAAAGGGAGTACCATTCTTTTTGTTCAATCGCACAACAAATTGTGATATATATATGGAATGAATCAGAGAGAGAGAGAGAAACTCTATTCATCACCCAGGGTGTAGAATAGTTTATCCTTCATCCGAGATAATCTTAAGATCAATTCACCAAAAAATACATTTGAAATACCAATAGTTACATTCATATTGAAGCAATAGTTACATTTAAATTTGACAAAAGAAAAACAAAAACATAGGTTACAATACCAGAAAAAATTGAATATCTTATATTTTTTGCACTATTTTTATATGTTCGTAATTTTACGTGACGTAAAATATTTTTACATTGATTATATTTTTTTACGGACTTTTTTTACGTACAAAATAAGACAAAATTTAAGGAACGTAAAATTACAGTGCATTGATATTAAAAATAGAGGGGGTGAAAAATAACTTTTCCGGACGAATAGCGCGACCCTATAAAGAGAGAGAAAGTTTATTCATCAATCAGGATACAGAATAAGTTATTCTTCATCCAGATAATCTTACGACCGTTTCATAAATAAATTACAGTTGGAATATCAATAGTTACATTTATACTCATTCATTACGTAAAATTTGATATAAAAAATAAAATATATAGGTTATAAGACCAGAAATAACTGCATTTAATGTATATTTTATACTGCGTTTTTATGTTTGTAATTTTACGTGACACAAAATAATTTTTATGGTGACTATAATTTTTATTATGATCTTTTTTTACGTATGAAATAAGAGAAAATTTATGAAACATAAAATTATGATGCATTAATGTTCTTCACTCAGGTAACGAATAGTCAATCTCTCTTTCTCTCTCTCTCTCTCTCTCTCTCTCTCTCTCTCTCTCATATATATATATATATATATATAAATTCTATTCATCATCCAGGATGCAGAATAGTTTATTCATCACGCGAGATAATCTTACGATCAACTTAAAATACAAATATTTACATTTATATTGAATCACTACGTAAAATTTGACAAAACAAAAACAAAAATATAGGTCACAATACCAAAACAAATTGAGTTTATTGTATTTTTTTCATTATTTTTGCATGGTCATAATTTTACGTGACATAAAATATTTTTACATTGATTATATTTTTTATGTTTTTTACATATAAAATAAGACAAAATTTATGGAACGAAAAATTACAGTGCATTGATATGAAAATAGAGGGGGTAAAGAATAATTATTCCTCATCCAGGGTGACGAATAGTCTCTCTCTATGTGTGTGTGTGCGCGCGCGTGTGCGTGTGCTCGTATATGTGTGGAAGTATTTTGTGATGCTACCGGTGCATCGGACTCATGTTTCACATTTAAATCATTAAAACCTTCTAAAAAACAATTAGTACATGATTCAACGTTAACGTAGATTGTCACCAAATGCTTAAACGCTTAAATGCTCACGCACCACCGCTCGTTGGTCAGCCCATGGAAAAGAGGTGAGCAATCGCCTCGGACACGCTGTTTTCCCGGCTCGCTGGCCACAGTTGACCGGTCCACGTTTGACCGCTGACATTTTGGGGAAATGTTTTTTCCTTTAAAGCATAGGAATTTTCTAAATAATCATGCATTCAATAAAAATCATACTTTTGAAAAAAGTTCACAAACTAGAAAAAATGAACAAATTCAAAAAAGTCATGGATTTGAAAAAAGATGAACTCAAAAACGTACAAGGGTTCAAAAAGGTTTATGAGATTCAAAAAAAGTTCGGGTATTTGAAAAAAACTTCATCAACTTTGAATGTTTTTCTTAGATGTTTGGAAAAAAGTTCTGTGATTAAAAAGTTCACTGATTTAAAAAAATCAAGTATTTTGAAAAAACATGTTTCTAAATCTGAATATATTCATGCATTTGAAAAAAGTTAACATATTCAAAAAAATATCACATGTTCAAAAAGGTTTACGAATTTGAAGATTTTTTGAATTTGAAAATAACTCACACATTTTAAAATAGAAAAAAGAAAAAGCAAAAAAGAAAAGGAAAAATTATAAAAAGAGAAAAAACCGAGTAAAACCGCTCAAAAAATCAAAAGCTTCCGAGAACGAGTGTGTGAAACTACGCTCGCTTGTAGTGTGATGTAAGCTCTCCTCGCGTAAAAGTTTTCCCAGATCGCGACATTAAGAGCATCTTCAATAGTTTGTATGTAGTCTTGTTGGTAAAATTATCCATATCATCAATTAACAAGGGATCATATAACTATTTTAATGGTTGCATCTAAATTATCTAATAGGAAAAGAGGGAATAGATGCAATTGATCTTTATGTAACCTTGGAGCTTGTGCAAGAGCTGTTGGTTAATCTACATATAACTTTTCTCTCTCTCCTCATTTATTTATTGCCGCATCATCATATATTCTAGGTGGCAAAATTTATCAACAACTATCCTACAACCATTGAAAATGCCCTAATAGCCCAATCTATCGTATCGCTAGTTCCCTCTATCGCATCGCTGGTTTCGTTCACTTCGCTTTTTTGTTGTCGTTTTATTTATTCTTATTTCTTCGGCTTTATTTGTTTCATTCTTAGGATTTTTTGATTTTGTTGTGTTTTAACCATTTTTCTTAGTTCCTTTATCGGTATCAACTGGTTATTTCCCTTCTTTTTTGTTTCTTTCTTCATTTTCGCTAGTTTTTCCTTTTCTTTATTTTTCATTTTTTTTTCTTCCGTTTTCTTTTTTCTCTCTTGTTTTTTTTCTTTTTTCTTGGTTTTTTGTTTATTATTATTTTGCATTTATTTTCTTTGGGTTATTTCATTTTTCTTATTTCTTCCATTTCTTTATTTCTTTTCTTCGACATTTTTTTTCTTTGTTTTCTCTTGTTTCTTTGTTTCAATTTCCTTTTATTTTTTTGGGTTTTCAATACACACATAACATTTTTAGTATACATTACGTAATTCTTTACAAAAAAGTTTAACATTTTTTGTAATTAATTATTTTATTTGGTAAATCATATAGTTTCTCATTCCTACTTTTTACATACACATTGTACATTTCTGGTATATATCTAGTACATTTTTTAAATAAATATTTAACTTTTTCTAAATTTATGTTTAGTACTTTTAATGGATGGTCAATATGTTTTTTATGCACAGTTTAAAAATATTTCAAATGCTTGGTTAAAAAAATTTAAATACAAGATTAACAGTTTTTTAATATAGATGAATATTTTTAATACATTTTAACATATTTTCAAATGATTGATTGCCATTTTCCAACACAAGACTAACATTTTTTAATACACGGCTAAAAAATAATATACACACTTACTATATCTTAAATGCTTGATTAATATTTTTTTCAAATACTTGTTCAATTCTTTTAAATGCTTTATTAACGTTTTCCTCATCATGTGCATGACTATGGAAAGAACTTTGAGGACACAATGTTGGAAGAAAACTTGTGTTGAATTGCCCAAAATCAATGTTATGCTACGAGATACATTCATCACGAGTTAATGGTAACTAACATAGAGAAAGTTAACGTTTGCATAATTCCTTAGACCATGAGAGTATCGAGTTCCTTCATGCTTGCTTCATGAACTTTGGGGATTTGTTAAATGTCATATGTAAGTGGGTGGCTATTACGGCGGCTTACGGTGTGATGGAAAAGTATGACAAGAAACTTGTTAGCTCAAGATTAGGATTTGCTCCTGCGTCGATTTAGAGATATTCTTAGGGCACACTCAGTGTTACGATATCCATCTTCGTCTGGCCATAGATAGTGTGATTTGATCACAAGGATGCTGAAATGCGGGAATGAGAAGAGAGAACAAAACGTCAACGAAGAAACTGGCATAGTGAACAAGTTATTGATTCACAAAGATACCACTAAATCTCACCTCGGGTATTTGTAACATATCGTGAAGTAACCAGAACAACATTCGGTAATTACAGGTTCACCCAAATATTCATCCGTGTGGGTGTAGGGATCAATATGGATGTCAATGGTTTCGCTATTGATCATTGATCGGAAAGAGTTCATGTCATATGTATACTTCACTGTACCTACACGGTCACATACTATAGGGTCAAATATCTATTGAGTACTACATAGGGAGACCAAGAGAAAGACACTGCAAAAGTTAAGTTTCAGAGACACTGAAAATGTTTAGAGAGAAAACCAAAAATGTTTTCGAACAAGTCCAAAACTATTTTAGGGTATGCCTTAAATGTTCTGGACCTTTGGGAATTTTTCGAGATTAAACGGTCATGGCAAAATCTTGTCCCATTCTAAGGGGACAAGATCCCATGAATCGTGGGATGATGCACGCAACAATATTGCCATGTTTCATGATTTTTTTTGTAAAGCCCCTTCACCATACCGAAAATCTCTTGGAACGCATACATAATTATTTTAGGGATGTCGTAAATGTTGCGATTGTGAAAAAATCTTGTCCCAATCTAAGAGAACAATATCCCACAAAATGTGGGATGATAGAGGCAATATTGTTGCCATGTTTCATGTATTTTTTGGAATACCACCTTTTGGGGATTTACCTAGAAGGTGTGTAGGATGATGTGGGGCGGTGGGCCCCTAAAGATGGGCCCCACAGGGTGGCTGGTTGGAGGATCTCCCTTTCCCCCCTTTTGTGGCTTTTTGTGGAAAATATCCAAGGATGTTTTGGTCTTTTCCCTCTATCCTGTACACCTTGTTTCCCACTATAAATAGAGGTGGAGAGGGCTCTCCATTTCATTCCAAGTTCTCTCTCAACACATGCCATGCAATGATGTGGGTTTCTATTTTTCTACACACGAAATGGTTTCGTATGCTTAAAGGTTGTCTAGTCTTCGATAGGGTCTAGTTCTAGACGACAAAGCCTTCCAGGATAGTTGACACTAGATGTGTCCAACCTGGTGGAGAGATTGTAGCTTCGATCTTAGTTCAAGAGACACGCCAAGGTTATGTCAAGGTTCTGTTCGAGAGCTACCCCAAGGAACTATCCGAGATTTTGTCCGAGATCCTCCCGGAGGGTTGTTCGTGGGACCTTTTGAGGAGTTGTCTGAGGGAGAACATCCTTGTGGTTGGGAGGTTGTAAAATCTTAGCTCCGAGAATCTGCACACGCGATCTTCACCAACTCTACTTCCGTTGCACTATGAGTTGGTAACAATCAGATCAAACCTTGTATGCATCTTCATAGTGATCCTGGGTTGATACGTAGGTCAGATTTTTTTGTTTTCTATTGTGTTCATCTACAGTGGTATCAAAGACGTGCTATACATAGATGCAGGTTACGGTCTATAATACATGAGATGTATGGGTATTGCACAACATAATTTTGTAGTAGATGAGATCTATTACTGAAAATTATTTGTGTTGGTAGTAGATGAAATCTACTATATTATGTTATTGTGCTTCCCTTGAATTAGCGTATTTCTCATCTTGACGACATCGTAATATTTTTTCTACAAAGTTCTAGAAATCCGCGATCATTGACACACCACTGAAGTGATTCAGTTCTTTGGGTTCCACCATAGTTAAAGAAAGATGAAACTTAGCAGACTAAAAAGGACAATGCATATATGATGTGCACGGGGTTCTGGCAGATGATGAAGTTTAGTATCAGGCTTGAGATCTTTTACCTTGTGTTTCATACGCCCCACAAAATTAATCTAGTGTCTTGAATAATCATACTTGATGATGAATGTTAGTAGCTGCAGTTTGTTTCAGAACCTTAAAAGGGACATAAAATAAACTATGCACAAACCGATTAGAGGTGTCTAACTTGGTTTTGCAGGAAGGCATGTGATGTGGTATTTAATGAGATTAATTATGAGATGCCAATAAGATATAATTAATTAACATGACATGTGTGTCATGATTTGGCATGATGGCTGGAGCCACATGACTGTCACTTTCATGACCTGCATGTCAACCTTGTTGTAATGCATTAATTCTAAAACATATAGTGACAACAATATTTTTTGATGAATCCTCAAAATGGTGACAAGTTTTGCGAAGGAGGACACCGACACAAATGCTCCAGACAAAGAAAAATAAAGTCTTCTCCGTCCGAAAGGGCTATGCCATATCATGCTATTATAAATTGCCTAGGAATGTTATTCCTTCTAATGCACCCTTTTTATTGCGTGGTGGTCACTTCTAGGGTGATCTCTCACTGAAAATATCACGTATTTAGTATTCTACCAAGTGTAGCACCCACACAACATGTATCTTTTTGGGGTGCCGCTCTTGGAAATATACGCTAGAGGCAATAATAAATTGGTTATTATCATATTTTTTGTTCATGATAATCGTTTATTATCCATGCTATAATTGTATTGATTTGAAACTCAGATACATGTGTGGATACATAGACAACACGGTGTCCCTAGTAAGCCTCTACTAAACTATCTCGTTCATAAATGATGGTTAAAGTTTCCTAACCATAGACATGAGTTGTCATTTGATAATGAGATCACATCATTATGAGAATGATGTGATGGACAAGACCAACCGTAAGCATAGCATTTGATTGTATGACTAAGTTTATTGCTATTGCTTTATGCATGTCAAGTAAGTGTTCCTAAGACCATGAGATCATGCAACTCCCTCACACCGGAGGAATACCTTATGTGTATCAAACGTCATAACGTAAATGCGTGATCATAAAGATGTTCTACAGGTATCTACGAGGGTGCCTGTTGGGTTGGCATGGATCAAGACTCGGATTTGTCATTCCGTAATGACGAAGAGTTATCTCTCGGCTAGGGAGTTAGTCACGGGATCTTGTATTACGGAATGAGTAAAGAGACTTGCCAGTAATGAGATTGAACTATGTATGGAAATACCGATGATCGTATCTCGGGCAATTAACATACCGTTGAACAAAGGGAACTGCATACATGATTGATTGAATCCTGGACATCGTGTTCAACCGATAAGGATGTTTGTGGGATATGTAGGAACCAATAGGGGCATCCATTTCCTGCTATTGGTTATTGAACGTAGAGGTGTCTCGTTCATGTGTGCATAGTTCTCAAACCCGCAGGGTCCATAGGCTTAACATCCGATAACGTTATAGTATTGTTGAGTTATATATATTGGTGACCGAAGGTTGTTCACGGTCCCATATGAGATCTCAGACATGACGAGGAGCTTTGGAATGGTCTGGAGGTAAAGATTCATATATGGAAAGTTGGTATTCGAGTTTCGAAAAAGTTCTAGGGTTTACCTTTTTTGTGACAGAGATGCCGAAAGTGTTCTGGGGGTTCACCGGGAGGATCCACCTACCTTGGAGGGTCCTATGGGCTAAGAGAGAGCGCACAAGCCCCTGGTGGGATGGGTGCCCCTCCCACCAAAAGGCCCATGTGGCCAAAGGGCTAGGGCAACCCAAGGGTGGGTGCCACCCCTTGCCTTGGCTGGCAAGGCAGCCGCACTTTGGCCGCCACCCCTTGCCTTGGCTGGCAAGGCAGCCGCACTTTGGCCGCCACCCCTCCTAGGTAAAACCCTAGGTCGTCCTCCTCCATCCCTTCCCCTATGTATATATGAGAGGAGAGGGAGGCAACCAACACACCAATCCTTGGCATCGCCCTCCCTCTTTCTCTAGTAGTTCTTCTCCTCCGCCGCGTCGCGACATAGTTCTCGAACCCGCACAGTCTGCACACTTAAGGTTCGATGACGTTTCGTATTATTGAGTTATGTGTGTTGGTGAATGAAGGTTGTTTGGAGTCCCGTATGAGATCCCGGACGTCACGAGGAGCTCTGGAACGGTCCGTAGGTAAAGATTTATATATAGGAAAGTGGTATTTGGATTCCGAAAAGGTTTCGATCATTTTCGATAGTGTACCGGGAGTGACGAATGGGTTCTCGGGGTCCGTCGGGAGGGGCCCTCCCACCCCCGGGGGGCACATGGGCCCAAGAGGTGTGTGCACCAGCCCTTGGTGGGCTAGGAAGCCGGCCCCATAAGGGGCCAATGCGCCCATTAGAAAAAAGGTGGAGGGTGGAGGAGTCCTTGTTGGAGTAGGACTCCTCCCCACACCCACCTCCTTGTAGGAGGTTTACTCCACCTCCATGGGCACCGGCCAAATGCCCTAGGGGAAACCCTAGTACGCCTCCTCCCACCCCTTCCTCCTATATATAGTGGATGTTTTGAGGGCAGCCACCACCTGAAAAAGCCACGTGATGCCCTCTCTTCTCTAGATCGTCTCCCTCCTCTAGATTAGTTCAGTAGAGCTTGGCGAAGCCGTGCCGGATTAGTTCACCACCACCACCACACCGTTGTGCTGCCGAAGAACTCATCTACCACTCCACCCTCGCTTGCTGGATCAAGGAGGTGGAGATCGTCATCGAGTTGTACGTATGCTGAACGCGGAGGTGCCGTCCGTTCAGCACTGCATCATGATTGGGTTGCGGGACGGCTTGTGATTTGGATCGCGAAGACGTTCGACTACATCAACCACGTTTCTTAAGCTTCCCGCTTAGCAATCTACAAGGGTATGTGGATCTGATCTCTCCTCTCGTAGATGCTTGTCACCATGGATAGATCTTGTATGTGCGTAGGAGATTTTTTGTTTCCCATGCAATGTTCCGCAACACTTTATAAGAAAGGTCTTGTTGTAGCTCAAGCATATCATGACCCACAGCTCGGATAGGATCCTTGAAGCAGCGACGGAGTTGTGACACATGGAAGACATCGCGAACCTAAGAAAGGTTTGACGGTTTCTCCAATTGATATGCCACCTTTCCACGCCTTTCGAGAACACTGAATGGACCAATATAGCGAGGAACTAGCTTGCCCTTGATCCCAAAGTGGTGTGCACCCCTCATTGGTGTGAAACGAAGATAAGCCTTTTCGCCGGGTTGATAGACTATATGTTGGTGATGACGGTGATACCAACTCTTTTGACGAGACTCGGCAACCTTCAGATTCTCATGAATAACACAGACTTGACTTCGGCATGTTGGATAATATCTGGGCCGATGAGTGATCGTTCCCTAGTTTCTGACCAATTTAGAGGAGTTCGACACTTTCGTCCATACAACACTTTAAAGGGGGCCATCTTCAAACTAGCTTGATAGCTATTTTTGTAGGAGAACTCACCACACGGGAGAGATTCCTCCCATTTCTTGCCGAAATAAATGACACAAGCTCGAAGCATGTCTTCGAGAATCTGGTCGACTCGTTCAACTTGTCACTGGGATTGAGGATGAAAAGCGATGCTAAAGGACACATGAGTTCCCATAGCCTTGTGGAAACTTTCCCAGAATCTTGAAGTGATTAAGGTGCCACAGTCTGAGCTAATTACCAACGGAATATCATGAAGTGAAACAACTGTGGACATCTATAGTTCTGCCAACTGACTAGAAGTGATGGTTTCCTTGACGGCGAGAAAACATGCAACTTTGGATAGTCGGTCAATGACGACAAGTATAACATCATTACCTTTCTACGATCTGGGAAAACCGGTGACAAAGTCCATTTCGACATGGTCCCATTTCCATTCAAGAATAGAAATGGGTTGCAGAGTTCCAGCAGGCCTTTGATGTTCTGCTTTGACTTGACGACAAATGCCACATTGTGCAACATAGCGGTCAATGTCATGTTTCATGTTTGACCACCATAACCTTTGACGGATGTCTTGGTACATCTTGTTACTACCCGGATGAATAGGCAACGTTGTATCATGAGCTTCTTTCATCACCTTCCCAGTCATATTCAGGTTTTCCCTCTGACTTGGAACGAATAGGCGACCCTTGTAATACAAGTCGCCATCATCAGCAACAGTGAAGCAAGAGGGTTTACCTTCTGCAAGATAGCCTTTAATATTTTTGACTTCATCATCATAGTATTGAATAGTTTTGATGTCGCCCATGAGATTTGGTTTAGCAACGAGGTTATTAAGGGAACCCTGATTGGCAACACGGAGGTTCATCTTGCGAAACTCTTTAGGAGGTGGAGCAAGATAATCCTGAGGAACAATATGAAGGTTCAGCTTGCGGAATTCTTCTTGAAGGGTCTGAACCTTATGAACCTGGACGTGGTTGTAGTATGACTTAAGGCTCAAGGCATCAGCCAATACATTAGCTTTGCCAGGTGTATAAGAAATTCCCAAGTTGAAATCTGCTATGCTCTCCATCCATCTCTGTTGATAGAGGTTCAGATCCGGCTGAATAAACAGGTACTTCAGACTTTGGTGATCAGTGTAGATCTCATGACGATTACTGAGAAGATAATGTCGCTATAAAAATAATGAATACATAACTGGAGCAAGTTTAAGGTCATGAACTGTGTTGGGGATATTATCTGTTGGGTAACCCGCCCTAGTTGGGCCGGGTCACCAAAGCTGGCGACTCATCTCCAAGTGGTTTTGGCCTTGGCCCAGCAAGGTCGGAAGTCGTATGGCGGTTCAGGACCTTCGGGAGGATTCCATAGTAGAGAAGGTCTCCAAGTCTTGGAAAGATGGCGACTTAGAGATCGGAAGAGTCACGATTTGTGTAAAGGAAAGGACCCTTGTAAACCCTAAGGACTCGACCTGTATATAAAGGCGAGTCCCAGGGAAGGAGAGGGAAAGTTAGAAATCATCGAGTGCTAGGTCAGGCGAGTTACGCCCCCTTGTAATCGAAACATTATCAATACAAACTCGAAGCAGGACGTAGGCTTTTACCTCCTCACGAGGGGCCGAGCCTGGGTAAATCTCTGTCTCGCTCCCACATAACCCCTTTGAGTCGCCTCCAAGGTGTGATGGCTCCAACACTAAGTCCTTTCATGAGGACATCTGCCGTGAAAAAACCACGACAGTTGGCGCCCACCATGGAGCCTGCGCACGGTGGAGTTGAGTTCTCAAAGGGAGCCCTACCAGGGTCCAGGAGCTACGCAGCGGGGCTCATGACTCGGAGCCGCCGCGGGAAGTACTACATCAACAACTTGCTATGGGGGCCCGAGGCCGATTCGACCGAATCTGGTTACAGGGTCCCCTTCGGCAAGATCAGCATCTTCGTCGGCATGATTGGATCGCCCATGCCTGAGCCGGAGACCTCCTCCGACATCGTCGAGCCGGCCAGGTACGTCCGCCCTGTCGTGACGCCAAACCTAACCCGTCGGTCTTTGTTGGGTTCACGCAGGGATCTGAGGAACTAGAACAATCAGCGACCCAGGAGACCACGCCGGTCAACACTGATGACGAATCGTCCATGGGCGATTCAGATTAAATCCAGTCTCTACACGGGGGCTGCCTTGGGGGCTTGTCACTGGCCATGGACCCCAAAGTTCTTGACCGCACTCGCCGTCAGATCGCCATTTACATGGCAGGGGCGACTCAACCCTCGCCAAACCTGGCAGGCGGAGATGGAACTGGCGAAACGTCTAGAAGCCCGGTCGCGATCTTGGTGGATTTAACAGCGGAAATAACAAGGCTCATGGCGACCCCCATAACATCGGAAAACCAGGACGCGGTAAACACATAACTGACGAAGCTAAGAGAAGGGGTGGCAAAGGCTCAGCGGGACGCTGAGGTGGAGGCCGCCAAGATCGAGACCCGGCAGACTCAAGTTACCGCTCAGGTAGCTCGCTTGAATACCGAAAACTGGCGGCTCGAAAGGCATCAGCGCGCATCTGACGACGTCCATCAGCGGAGGCATCAAGGTCGTTTTCCCCCTGATCTCAACCCGACCCGTCTGTTCGACACTCCACGAACTCCCGGGGCAGGAGCCGCCCAGGGGGGAGGGCCGGGCCAGCCACCGAACCCGCCGTTTTAACCAGCTGTGGATCGCGTTCCCCAATTCTAGACACCTCAAGGTCACTTTTCCAACCCGGTGGACAACGTCCTTGCCGCAACTCGCCATTTCGAATCCCTTCCGATTCACGGCAACACTCCGGCCGAGATAGAGGCAAGGAACACCATTGAGATGTTGAAGACGACGGTGGTTCAAAACGCCCAGTTCTCACACAGCCTAGATCGGATGCATTCCACTCCCCAGGCAAGCCGCACCAGGAGTCGGCCAGAGGACCAGCCTGCTATAGCCAGCGAACCGCGACCCTTTCCCCAGGTCAACTCACCTAATCATCGAGACCCGCTGGGTCGGGATCACCCGGACACTCAAGTCGCCCCAGCGCCTCTTGTTGGAAGCGGCAGACAAGTGGGGGTGCCGTGTTTGGCCCCCGCCCTTCGCAAAGAGCGAATGCCCAAGGATTTTAAAGGGCCAAGAAAGGTGCCTAATTACACTCCGGACCTTGAGCCGGTGTCGTGGGTCGAGAGTTACGAAATCGCCATGGACATGCTCGATGTAAGCGAAGCAGTCTGCGCCAGATACTTCACAATGATGCTCGAAGGGACGACGCATACTTGGTTAAAGAACTTGCCCCCCACAATTCCATCCAGACTTGGGCTGAATTAAAAGAGCGTTTCATCAAAAACTTCCGAGGAACCTGCAAACGCCCGATGACAATAGTCGATTTACAGCACTGCGTCCAACGCCCGGATGAGTCGGCCCACCGCTGGTTGCGGCGGGTCGCGGAAATCATTCACTCGTCGGACGGTATTTCGGCGGCTCAGGCTGTGCTGATCCTTGAGCAGAATTGCCACTACGAGCCCTTGGTGCAGAAGTTAGGGCGACTCAAGCGAAAGGTCCAAGACATGGGGGAGCTAATGGACACCCTCACTAGGTACGCTGAGGCGGACGACACCAAAGATCCCGGAGAGGATGGTGGCAAAGCCAATTCGCCAAGAAAAGGCGAGTCATCCAAAAATCATACCCGGTTCCAGGGACGCCCCCGCCATAATCACAGAGCGAATAGCAAGAGAAGGCAGCAGGAAGAGTCTTCGTACTTAGTCGCCAACACCAACACCAATAATGGTAATCAGCGCCAGAAAAAGAATAGGGGTTACAGTGGCAAAAAGCCGCGCAACTATAATGAGTTACTCAAGGGCCCCTGCCCGCACCACGCCATGGCAGACGGACCGGTGACTCATTCCTGGGAGGACTGTTATGTGATGCGGGAGTTTCGGGCGGTGGCGATCAAAAAAGGGCAAGGCGGTGACCCGGACCAACGGCAGGAACAGTTTGGCGCACCTAATCAACGCCAGAGCCCCTTCGGAGGCTTCCCCGAACCCGGGGCTCAGGGTGGCTCGCAGCCACGCAGTGGCCAGTATCCGGTGCATCACCAACGATGGTATAACCCGCCTGGAGTTTTTCAACAACCACCCCCACAGGGGGCTTCGCTCGGGCAGGACGACAATGGCAGCTTCCGCAACAACCCCAAGCAGTTAAGCAATGGGCAGTACCACGTTTTCACCACCAATGCCTGCAGGCATGATAAAAAGGTGAGTTACCGAGCGTACAGTGTATCTGAGCCGGCACTCCCTAGATACCTCCACTGGTCCGAGCAGACTATATCATGGAGTAGGGAGGATCACCCGCCAAGAGTTGACAATCCCGGCGACTTAGCATTGGTCGTGGCTCCCCAAGTTGGAGGATATACTTTATCGAAGGTACTGATGGATGGTGGCAGCAACATCAACATATTATACTTCGACACCTTCCAAAGGATGAACCTGTTGGAGAAAGATTTGATGCCCTCAACCACAGTATTCCACGGGATTGTCCCAGGTAAATCGACGTATCCCATAGGCCGAGTTAGGCTCACAGTTGCGTTTCGAACAACGTCTAACTACAGGAGTGAGTCGCTTATGTTTGAGGTGGTTAAGTTAAACAACCCCTATCATGCGCTGTTTGGGCGACCGGCTTACGCCCGGTTCATGGCTCGCCCCTGCTACGTTTACCTTAAACTCAAGATGCGTGGTCCTAAAGTACCCATCACGGTTGATGGTGATAGGAGGATTGCGGGAGAGTGTGAAGAAGGGGATGCGGCTTACGCAGAAGTCGCCTATGCTGCGAAAGAGCTTAAATATCACCAGGCCAATGTTGATCCGGCTGATATGTCACCTTTAAAGAAGCCAACGACAGACGCTGAGCCGCCCCTCAAGTTCAAACCAACAGATGACACTAAGATAGTGGATTTCGTCCCTGCGACTCAACCAAGCAGTTCACTATTGGGACGGGTCTGGACACCAAATAGGAAAGCACGCTCATCGAATTCATCCGTGAGAATCGGGACATCTTCGCATGGAAACCTTCTGACATGCTTGGTGTGCCGAGAGAATTCGCTGAGCACCATCTTAATGTTGACCCAAAAGCAAAACCGATTCAGCAATATCTTCGTAGGTTCAATGAGGAACGACGTAAGGCAATCGGGGAGGAAGTTGCCCGCCTCTTGGCCGCCGGTTTCATCGTAGAGGTCTTCCACCCCAAATGGTTGGCTAACCCGGTCCTGGTGCTCAAAAAGAACGGTACCTTCCGTATGTGCATTGATTACACGGATCTTAGCAGAGCTTGTCCAAAGGATCCTTTCGCCCTTCCCCGCATCGATCAAATTATTGATTCAGTGGCGGGATGCGAACGTTTGTGCTTCCTGGACGCTTATTCCGGATATCACCAAATCAAGATGGCCGTGGAAGATTAGGAGAAAACAGCTTTTATAACCCCATTTGGGGCTTTTTGCTATGTGTCCATGCCATTTGGACTCAAGAGTGCAGGGCAACTTATCAGCGCTGCATCCAAAATTGCCTCCGTGGCGAAATCGGACGCAACGTCCATGCCTATGTTGATGACATTGTGGTTAAAACTCATAGGAAGGAAATGCTACTGGGAGACCTCAAGGAAACTTTTGATAATCTGCGGGTATATCAGATGAAGCTTAATCCCACCAAGTGTGACTTTGGTGTTCCTGCAGGGAAATTGTTGGGTTTTTTGGTATCTGAGCGCGACATTGAAGCTAACCCGAACAAGATCGAGGCGGTTACTTCCCTTGGGAAACCAGCGAATATTAATCAAGTCCAACGGATGGCGGGCTGTATTGCGGCTTTAAGTCGCTTCATAAGTCGTCTGGAAGAAAAAGCTATTCCCCTTTATCAATTGCTTAGGAAATCTGACCATTTTGTTTAGACAGACGAAGCCAATGAAGCCTTCGAAGTCTTAAAACGGCAGCTGGTCAACCCACCGGTCTTGGCCGCCCCGACTGAGAAAGAGCCCATGCTTTTGTATATTGCGGCAAACTCCAAAGCGGTGAGTGTGGCGGTGGTCGTCGAAAGGAAAGAGGAAGGGAAGGAATATCCTGTGCAGCGCCCGGTGTATTTCATCAGCGAGGTGCTAACCCTTTCCAAGCAGCGGTACCCACACTGGAAGAAGTTAGTTTATGGGGTCTTTATGGCGAGCCGGAAGCTCAAACGTTATTTCCAAGAGCATCCCATCACGGTGGTTAGCTCCGCTCCCCTCGGGGACATCATCCAGAATCGGGAGGCGCCACGGCGAATCGCCAAGTGGGCGATCGAACTTGGGCCGCACCACCTGCGATACACCCCTCGCACGGCTATCAAGTCTCAGGCCTTGGTTGATTTCGTCAATGATTGGACCGAGTTACAGATCCCGGAAGACAGGCCTAACCTCACATACTGGACTATTTATTTTGACGGATCTAGACAGTGGGAAGGCTCGGGGGCTGGCGTGGTGCTGATATCGCCTCAAGGAGACAAATTCTGCTATGTGCTCCGACTCATGTTTCCATGTACCAACAACGCTGCGGAATACGAAGCTTTGCTTCATGGCTTGTGACTCGCCAAGGAGATGAACCTTACGCGGGTCAAATGTTTTGGTGATTTTGATTTGGTGGCTCAACAAGTTTCAGGTACTTGGGATTCTCGGGACCCCTTGATGGCGGCTTACAGGAGGGCTGTTTCTGATGTGGCGGATCACTTCCATGGCTATCAGATCGATCACATCGACCGGCGCCTTAACGAAGCAACTGATGCCCTTTCACGTCTCGGTTCCCAGCGCAAGCTGGTTCCCCCCAATGTATTTCTAGATACTCTGCATAATCCTTCCGTAAGGTTGCCCTCGGAGGAGGAGTTGGCAATACCAGGCCCTGAGTCTCGGTTCGTGGCGGCTCTCCATGTTATGCCGGATTGGGTTCTTCCATATCTGGCCTATCTCGCCCGAGGTGAGTTACCTACGGATGAAGTATTGGCTCGCCAAATTGTTCGGCGAAGCAAATCCATGGTGATCATCAATGGCGAATTATATAAACGAAGCACTTCCGGGGTTTTCCAATGATGTTTTTCCTCCGAAGAAGGGTGCATAATTCTAAATGACATTCATTCCGGAGATTGTGGGCATCATGCCGGGTCACGCTCCTTGGTTTCAAAAGCGTTCCGTCATGGTTTCTTCTGGTTGACGGCCCATGCAGACGTAGAAGAGATAGTTCGCCGATGTGATGGATGCCAGCGTTATGGACGACAGGCCCATGTGCCGGCTCAAGAACTAAGGATGATACCCATCACGTGGCCTTTCGCGGTCTGGGGGTTAGACATGGTTGGCCCCTTTAAGATGTCGTCCAACAAGAAAACTCATCTGCTGGTGGCGGTTGATAAGTTCACCAAGTGGGTTGAAGCAGAACCTGTTGGAGCTTGCGATGCGGAGACATCAGTCAAATTCTTGAAAAAATTGATCTTCCGGTTCGGATATCCACACAACATTATTACTAATAATGGCACTAATCTGTCTCAAGGAGCAATGCAGGAGTTTTGCCGTCATGAGCACATCCGGCTTGATGTTTCTGCGGTAGCTCACCCGCAATCTTATGGACAGGCGGAGCGGGCGAATCAGGAAGTTTTGCGAGGAATTAAACCCCGACTCATGGTTCCCTTGGAACGTACCCCGGGGTGTTGGGTTGAGGAGTTGCCTTCAATACTATGGAGCATCCGGACCACCCCGAACCGTTCTACGGGTTTTACTCCCTTCTTTCTGGTATATGGAGCAGAAGCCGTTCTTCCCACTGACATTAGGCATGACTCGCCCAGAGTTGCCGCTTATGTGGAACAGGACAACGAGTTGGCGCGTCAAGACTCTTTGGACGCCTTGGAGGAAGCACGCGATTTGGCTGCAGCCCGATCGGCCATTTATCAGCAGGACTTATGGCGTTATCACACCCGCCGGGTCAAGAGCCGAACTTTTCAGGAGGGCGACTTAGTGCTTCGACTGATACAGGATCGTACTGGCATGCATAAGTTATCACCACCTTGGGAAGGACCGTTTGTCGTCAGCAAAACCCTTCGCAACAGGTCCTACTATCTGGTGGATCTACGGCCTGATCGGACAACCACGGAGGCTGAGTCAACTCGCCCCTGGAAAATAGCTCACTTGCGGCCCTATTATACTTGAGCTATTAGCTCTACATTTTGTATGTTTTTCATTTCTTATAAAGCAATAAAATTAATGCCTCCCAGCTTGGGGACTTTCCTGCTAATTCATCTTATTGAAAGGTATGGATCTTTATTTTTATTCATCGATAAGTCGCCCAAACATGGACGCTATTCATACCAAAGAGCTTAAGTCGCCACGATGCGCTTATTACAAAACTGGGTATCGATAAGCCAAAGAGGATCGAAGTCGCCACAAGCGCGCGATTCAAACATAGGCGCCTTCTGTGATTTTGTGGATTAGGCCGACTTACTTGAGGGCAGTTTGTTCTCAAGTCGTTTTGTGGTAATAGCGTATACGCTTCTACAATCCTATGACGGTCTTTTCCCTTAATCATAGGTCACCTGGGGGCTTCCTCTCACTAAGATCAGCCTTACTACCCATTTGGCCTGCGAAAAATTACCGCATTACAAATGGTTATACTGGTTTGTGTGTTGGCCGAATCGCCATATGGACCCATGAACTCTTGGCGAGTTATTCCGCTCATGGACCCTGAACTCACCTTGGTTAAAACATGTCTGGTACCGGCTAGCGCCTCACATGGAAAATAGAGAAACCATTGGTTCATTGAACCCGCTTCACTGAAGCTTGACTCGTGCCTGATCAGCCGGTCTAAATACTTGAGCTTTTGATACAAAAGTCTCCCTCGGGTAGCACTTGAGTTTATTTAACTCGTCCTATCCTGTCGCGACCTGATGAGCCGACGAAATTGTTATTTTTTACCTTCCTGGCACTGCCACAAGGTCTTTCAGATTTTTTTCTGACTCGCCTCAAATATCTTGGGTCGATTATTATTTATTATCATCCATTACTCACCGAGATGGTTTGATATATGTTTTCAAGCCTAACAGGTTGATGATCAAAATCATTCTAGCAATGGCGGGTCAAGCATCATAAAAACGCCTCGACGACGGGTCAAGCATTTTAAAGCGCCTTAAGGGCGAAATAAGCGTTTTTCAAGACATCACAGAAGCAGTTTGATCCCTAAAAAGACTTATTACATGGCTCTTATGGCCAAATCTATGATGTTTTATTCTCCTGATGTCCTCGGATCAGCCTGTTGCGAGCTCTGGCCGACTTCAATTTGCAAGTCGCCCAGTACCCAGTTACACTTGGATAACGCGGCGAACTCATCTTCATCATTCAGCATTGATGAGAGATCCACTTCCAAGTCAAAAGGATTCTTGGGTCGACGCGGAGTTAAACTGGTCGTTACAAAGGTTGGCGGGTTAACTTTCTTGTTCTTGTTGTCATAGGCGGCTTGGTATTTTGATAAATCCAAGCTTGCAGCAAGCTGAGTCGCTGCCAAGCGGGATTCTTTGACAACACGCTGGTAATCTTCTTCAGCAAATTCTGACCCGTCATCCTTGAGCTGAGGAAAGCCCGCCACTACTTCTTCTGGGTTTATTTCTGGAGCATACGCCAAACACCGACTCAGCGTAGTCAATGCTCCTTTTCGGGCGGCAGACCGAGTGAGCTCACCAATTTGAGGAGGAAGAGTAGATAAGCAGCCAAGCATCTTCTTTATTAATGTTATGGGTTCCTTGGCACCCATCACTGCTTTCACGGTTAGCATACTTCCGGTATACAGTTGCTCCGTCAACGTATAAATCGCCTTCAGCATCAAGACACAATCATTCTGAAGATTGGCGGCTCTTGGACCTGTGTAAGAGGTAATGATGGTCAGCGATTTCTACAAGCTATTTATTTACAAAGTGCAAGGTCAAGGGTTGGTTTTTACCAAAGACGGCTTGCGCCATGTTGGAGATATGTCGCTTTAAGTCGGCCAGCTCTTGTAGCACGGTATCCAATTTAGCTTCAGCTTTTCCTGCTCGCCTTATTAGGGCATCTTGATCGGCTTGAGCCTTTTTTAAGTCGGCTTTTAGCTTCTCCATCTCCGATAAGATCAGTTGACACTTCTCTTCTGATTTTGCCCGGGCATCCTGCTGATCTGTTAAATTTTTCTTCAAATCGCCAAATGCTGATTCAGTTTGGGTAAGTGATTCCTGTCGAAATATATAGTCAAGGGGCAAGTCCCAGAATTATTGCAAGCAACATCCCTGACACTTGGGGGCTAATGTATAACTTTTTAGACAAATTATACAGTATCAAGACGCGGTTCATCTTTTTATAGATGACCCGACCCTTGGGGGTTACAGGTCGAAAGTTTTTCTTCAATTATCAAGACCCGACTCATCTTTTTACAGATGACCCGGCCCTTGGGGGTTAGAGGTTGAAAGTTTTCTTCAATTATCAAGACCCGACTCATCTTTTTACAGATGACCCGGCCCTTGGGGTTATAGGTCGAAAGTTTTTTCTTCAATTATCAAGACCCGACTCATCTTTTTACTGATGACCCGACCCTTGGGGGTTAATGAGGATAATACAGTGTGCAATAAGACGTACCTCATGTTTGTTCTTCAGCATAAGAAGCAGACTTTTTTCCATCTCATAACTCGCCTTCAGGCGACTTGCAAAGCCAGAGCAAAGTTCTTTGAAATCAAGATTCTCATACTGGGAGAGCTTAGCCTTGGAAAGTTCATGCTCAAAAGCAGGTTGAGCTGATGATGATACATGCTTCGATAAAACTACTGTGGCCGGCTTAGAGAAGCGAGTGCCGGTGATGACTACAGCGTCTGGGTCTTCTGCTGTTTTCAATGGACTTGGCGGGTTAGGCGTTTCCATGGTTTCCTTTGGCGAGCTTGGGAGATCCACTTGATCTTCAGGTTTGTCTTGGTCCGGGTTATCTTGGATCGGCGCCGATTTTTCAATAGGCTCCGAAGCTGTAATGGGAGTTGACCCGCCAGCTTTCCTTTTCTTCGCCTGTGCCCTAAGAGGAGAAGGGGGTGCGTTTAAAAGAATAGATATTACCACCATCAGATCAAAGATAAATGTTGTCAAAGGCTTACCCAGGGACATGGATCATTGGTGGAAGTGCCGACATCACTGAGTCGCCGCATGTGGGAGGAGAACTCTACAAAAATAATGCTTCAAAGATGTAAGCGAGTTACAAACACGAACCAAAAGGATATGAAGAAGTGTTATTAAAAGATACCTCATTTTGCCTTTTTTTGGTTCTTGTTGGTAACCCGGACACCAAGTCTCCAGAATGACTCCGAGTTTCCCGATTTGAAGTATGTTGCGCTTTCTTCAAAAGGAAATTTGGGTCCAAACAAGCATTTGGGTGTGAGAAGGGAACTTTCCCACAAATTCGCCTCGCCGGCTTAGGTGGAGGAGAAGATGAGTCGGAGGAAACAGAAATTACCTCTACGGAGTCTTCCTGGCTTTTCATTGTCCTCATTCTACACAAGAGATACACAGGCGTAAACACAAAACTATCAGTAATGGATGGCGAGTTAAAGAGGATGGATTTTTTACCTCTGAAAGTACGTCGCCGACTTAGGATTCATTGGCTTCAGATGGCTCAGTGACGGCGGCTTTGCCCTTGCCCTTGGACTTCTTCTTTGGAAGCGGCTTAGCTTGCTTCATGGCCATCTTTTTTGGCCTCTTGGACCAGAATTTATCACCTTTCTGAAATGGCATATTTTATAAGAGGTCATAGTTCAAGTAAGATGGAAGGAATAAAGCAAAAACGGGTTAAGTTATTTACCTTTGGTGCCGGGTTGATCTTGCAGAACGGCTTAAGACCTATTTGGCCGCATTTTGCCGCAGGTTCGCCGGTCAACTTCTTGATGATGGTTACAATCACTACTAGGAAAAGGGCTATAGATGATATAGATACTAATGGCGCACCACACAAGCAGTGCGCCACTACTATATAGTAGTGGCGCACCATGTGAGGTGTGCCATTAGTGTGATGGACACTAATGGCGCACCACACACTCGGTGCGCCACTACTATACTTTTTTTTTTTGCAAAACTACTAATGGCGCACCAGCAGCTGGTGCGCCATTAGTAACCAGGGTTACTAATGGCGCATCTGTTAGTAGTGCGCCACTACTATAGTTTTTTTTTGTTTTTTTTGCAAACTACTAATGGCACACCACAGCTAGTGCGCCATTAGTAACCAGTGTTACTAATGGTGCATCTGTTGGTGGTGCGCCACTACTATACTTTTTTTTGCAGAACTACTAATGGCGCACCAGAGGAGGTGCGCCATTAGTAACCAGGGTTACTAATGGCGCATATGTAGGTGGTGCGCCATTAGTAACCTGGGACCAACTAGATATTTTGGACAGCCACCTACCACACTCACTTTCCCCACTTTCATTCTCTCCACCTCCTCCTCCAAGCTTGTCTCGGGTGCCTCCTCCTCCTCACCTCATTTGCATCATAGATTCACCCAAATTAAGTGGTTACATTACCTTTTTTGATAGGTAATTAAGGGGAAAGATTTTATGCTGTAGATCTACTTTTTTCTCCCACCAACAACGTGCACATGCACTTTTTTGGCCTAGCTAGATCTACGTATGTTTGTGGTGTTGCATATGTTTGTGGTGTTGCATATATGTTTGTGTTTGCACGTACCGATATTTGAAATGCGATAGTTGCCAATATTTTCCCGGAATGTTGATTCATTTCCGTTTCGGCGAGAATTTGGCACTATGCATTCTTTTTTGTCCTATTTTTAGGCAAAGTCATGCCAAAAAAAAATTTGGTTCTAAAATATCGTTTTGCTCTACCCCGCAGGCGACCATGGTCTGCACGATGACTGAAGGCATCGTGAATAGGTTTTTGAGATCCGCGAAGGCCGAGATGCTTCAAAAGAACGAGACAGAGATAAGATGTCCGTGTCGAAGATGCAAGCTGAAGAGCCTTATGGACCCGGATTTCGTAAAGGCGCGGGACCACCTGCTCTTGCGTGGTTTCATGGATGGCTATCGATGGCAAGGTGATGAAGATGATTATGAAGTCATCCATGGGGGCCGGGAAAGAAATGAGGAAGGGCATGAGCAAGACAACCGCGGCGAGGGCGGGCGAGAAGACGAAGAATCTCCAGGACACAGTCATCATGTAGAAGATGCCGGACATGATGATGAGGAAGATGCCGGAGCAGACGAAGGGCATGATCATGAAGATGAAGATGCCGGAGCAGACGACGATGGACCATCGATGGCCTGGGTGCAGGACCCTCATATTCAAGAGTTGCTTCTCAAGCAGACGGATAACGCAAGAGCTACCGCCCGAGAGAAAGCCAAGCTGGATCAACTGGAGATAGACGCGGTTACTCCATTGTATGAAGGATGCAGGCCCGAGGATACCCGCCTGAAAGTAACGCTCATGGCTGTGTAGATGAAGGTAAAACACAAAATGATCGACGCATGCTTCGACGAGAACATGTCATTCTGGCACGAACGTCTTCCCAAGGGGAACAAGTGCCCGACCAGTTTCGAGGAGGCGAAGAAAATCGTGTGTCCTCTGGATTTACCGCACGTGAAATACCATGTGTGCATGAACAATTGCATCATTTATCGGGACAAGCACGCGAAGTCTACCATATGTCCGGTGTGCGGCGTCAGTCGATACAAGAATAGGAAGAAAGCTCCTCGAAAAGTGGTGTGGTACTTTCCGATCACTCCTCGTCTGCAACGGTATTTCACGGACCCTAAGGTAGCAACGCTCCTGCGTTGGCACGCGGATAGGGAGGAGAAAAAGCGAGAAGATGACGGAAATGATCCGGAGATAAATAAAAAATATAAGATGCTGAGTCACCCTAAGGATGCGAGCCAGTGGCAAGCGTTGAACTACGAATACCCAGAATTTGGGGACGATCCAAGGAACATCGTGCTGGGCGCGAGCACCGATGGAGTCAATCCGTTTGGCAGCCAGAGAAGCACACATAGCACCTGGCCTGTGTTTGTGTGGATGTACAACCTTCCCCCCCGGTTGTGCATGAAGAGGAAGTACATTCACATGAGTATGCTAATTGAAGGGCCGAAACAACCAGGGAACGACATCAATCTATATCTAGGGCTGCTGAAAGAGGAGCTAGACACGCTGTGGAAAACACCAGCCAATACGTGGGACGCCGCAGAGAAAGAATATTTCCCTATGAGAGCCGCATTGCTCACGACGGTGCACGACTATCTCGGTTACGGATATGTCGCGGGGCAGGTGGTCCACGGATTTTCTGGATGCGTCAGGTGCATGGATGACACAATGTATCGCCAGCTAGATAGAGATCCCGGGTCTTCAAAAACCGTGTTCATGGGACATCGAAGGTGGCTTCGCGACGATGACTCATGGAGAAAACGCAAGGATCTGTTCGATGGTGAAACCGAACCCCGAAGACGCTCCCTTATGAGGAGCGGCGACGAAATATACAAGTTGTTGAAAAATTGGAAAGAGTGCCCACCGTCGGGAAAGGCGCCAGAGCCGGGAAAGAAGCGAAAGGCGCCAGAGCCGCTACTGAAGGTATGGAAAACGAGGTCTGTTTTCTGGGACTTGCCGTACTGGAAGATCCTCCATGTGCCTCACAGCCTTGATGTCATGCATATCACGAAGAACGTGTGCGAGAGTCTGCTTGGTACCCTTCTCAAGATGCCAGAGAGGACCAAAGATGGACCAAAAACAAGGGCAGACTTGAAATCAATGGGCATCAGGGAGGAGCTTCACGCTAATAATGATGATGATGATGAGGCGAAGCAGGACACGAAAAGTCGTCGCAAAGGCAAAAAGTCCAAGAAGACAGGAAATGACTTCCCTCCCGCGTGCTTCACTCTAAGTCAGGAGGAGATCGTTCAGTTTTTCACTTGCCTCGTAGGAGTAAAACTTCCTTACGGTTACGCGGGGAAGATAAGCAGATACCTAGACTCAGCGAAGCAGAAGTTTAGCGGGATGAAGTCTCACGAATATCACGTGCTGATGACGCAGATACTTCCAGTTGCAATCCGTGGGATCATGGACGCGCACGTCCGTGAAACGCTATTTGGCCTATGCAACTTTTTCGACGTCATCTCTCGGAAGTCGGTTGGCGTGAGGCAACTCAGAAGGCTACAGGAAGAGATCGTGGTGATACTATGCGAGCTTGAGATGTACTTCCCGCCCGCATTCTTCGACGTTATGGTGCATCTGCTGGTCCATATCGTGGAGGATATCATCCAACTCGGGCCAACGTTCCTGCACAGCATGATGCCGTTCGAAAGGATGAATGGTGTCATCAAAGGATACGTCCGCAACATGTCACGTCCAAAGGGAAGCATAGCCAGGGGCTTTCTGACCGAAGAGTGCATCTCCTACTGCATGAATTATCTAGGCATCGAGAACCCCGTTGGTCTGCCCGTCAATAGGCACCTCGGCAGGTTCGCGGGATGGGGTCACCGTGAGGGTCGCCGCGAAATGCATGTCGACTTCGAGGGTCGACTCGCCGACTTTGAAAGAGCAAACCTAGTCGTGCTACAACACATAGACGTGGTCGATCCTTGGGTCGTAGAGCACAAAACCTTTATTGAAAAGACGTACAATGACCGAGGCCAACAGAGGACGAACGGAGATATAATCAAAGAGCACAACTCATGTTTCACGCGTTGGTTCAAGCAGAAGCTTCTGTCGTACCCTTTACATGAGGATTCTTCCGTGGAAGAACAACTCATATTCGCCTTGTCACAGGGCGCCGAGCACAACCTGATGACGTATGAGGCGTACGATACCAACGGCTACACATTCTACACCGAGGGAAAGGACATGAAGAGCGATGGTTATCAGAACTCCAGGGTAACGATGGAATCCTACACCGGTAACGACAAGGACAGATACTACGGAAGGATCGAGGAGATCTGGGAGCTGAGCTACGCTGGAGAGAAGGTCTCGAAGTTCCGTGTCAGATGGGCCAAGAGCGTCATAAAAGAAGACCGGTATTTCACCACCATGGTTATACCCGAAGCCAAATCCAAGACCGCGGGCGCAAACGTCACCGCGAAAAATGAGCCATGGGTACTAGCTTCCCAAGTGGACCAATGCTTCTTCATTACCGACCCGCCAAAGCCCAGTCGTGTTGTCATGAGGAGAGGCAAAAGGAAGATCATCGGAATGGATGGAGTCGCCAATGAGCAAGACTTCGACAAGTACGGCGACCCAAAGATGGAACATGACGACGATGATGAAGTACCAGCATAGACCACAAGAAGAAGCAGGACCACCCTACCTAAAGGACGTCCGTTCAAGAGAAGAACTCCATTTACGAAAAATAAGGGCAAGAAGATTGTGAACAAATAGCTAGCTAAGATCGATTGTATTTAAATTGTAGCCTTCATTTCTCGATTGTATTTCGACATTTTCAAATTTGATGATATTTTTTCATATTCAATATGAAAAAATATTGAATATTCATGAGGACACTCGATCTCGATCCCCTCCATCTCGATCGCTATCACCCCTCGCAAGATCCCCTTCGCCGCCGAGCACCCTCCCCCGCTCCACCACCGCCGCTGTCGGCATACTTACCACTAGAACACCTATTCACAAGATTCAACTCCTCTTCATAGGCATCTACTTGCAAACATAAAAAAATACTAAGCACTAGATGTTGTTGTGAGGCACTAGATATTCATAGGCATCTAATTGCAAACATAAAAAAAATACTAGGCATCTACTTGCAAACATAAAAAAAATACTAGGCACTTCTCAATCCAAGGTGCAACCAGCACAAGAAAACAATGCATAGAAAAAAAGGAAAAAAAGCAGGGGGGAAGAGGATTCGAACCCTCCACCTCCTGCTAGGAGGCAAAACCCACGCACCACTACGCTGCTACTTCGGAGGTTAACAACATAGAGAAGGCGCACCTCATATACATGCGCCATTACTATATAAAAAACATTCTAATGGCGCACCGCTCGGGGTGCGCCATTCCTAAGCCGGCTGCCCTCGCGCCCTCCTCTCTTCTCCCGCGGCCTCCCCCTACCCCCTTTCCATCGCCCAGCAGCGCCCGCCGTCTCACCGAACCCTACCTCCGCCGCCGCGGAGGGCCACCACCTCCCCGACCTCACCGTCCTCGGCCGCCACCTCAAGTCCCCCTACAAGACCCACGTCGTCCTCGTCCTCTCCACCGACGGTGCCCCTTCCTCTGCATCCTGCTGCGTGTCCCTACCAGATCCTCCACGGGCTCGTCGGGCTGGTGAGGTCGCTGGTGTCGGCGACGCTGCCGCAGATCGGGTCGCGCCTCTTCGTCACCTGGGGCATCCTCTGGAGTTTCCCCGAGGTGCGGTCTTCTTCTCCATGGGCCATGCCGCATCTCTCTCTTCTTCTTGCTGCCTGCATACCTCATCCTCTGTTTTCCTTGCTCTGTTTTCTTGGTTTGCTCTGCAGACCAGGACATATATTCTAGTGAGCTCATTGGTACGCGATGCAGACAAACACTACTCAAAACAACAAACACCAAAAAGACAGACGACTTGGATTATAAACACATAGTTTACTGAATTGGTAGCAACATGTGAAATTATTACCACATGAATAGCCTGTGAGATGACAAGAGTGCAGCATCTACTGCTGATGCTTCTTCTTGAGCGATGTCGGCCTATATCTTACACTCGCCCAGCAGATGTCTTTATTTTACCTTCAAGGAGATAATCCCCATGTCGTTCTGAACTGTTTGTTAGATTTCTGGACATGGGTCATCCTGTAGCTTATTTTCCTGAGTTGTAATGGACCCTGCTGTCTGTTTGTGTTTATTTTCTGACGGGTGCCATCTAGTCCTGGGCTACGCTCTAGCTCTAGTTTGGTTACTTGTCTTGGGATGTGGTTCACCCCTGAGTGGGGTTAGCCTTACTCTCACTAGTTTCCTTTGTATGCACTGATGTAGTTTATCAAGGGGGAACCCCTTTTGCTCAAAAGAAAAAAATGAATACCCTGTGGGAGCGAAAGGAAACTTGAAATACTGTAATTGGTGCAGAAGTTTCTCTTGATGTGTACTCTGGGTGCAGAAAAAAAATGAAGTCTTCTATTACTTTAGTGTTTGCCACGTGGCCACATCTTCTCTTTCAAGTTTATCTAGACTGCCATGGGGATCAAGTGTTGCAGCTAGTAGTACTGAAAACATCACTGCACCAACAAGTGCCCCGACTCTTCAACTGTATGAGTTTGGTAATTGTTCTTGGTATGCATGCCCCTGAATCCTGATAATCTAGGAATTACAGCTCTTCAAATTAACTGTGTTAGGATTGAGACGCGATGCACCATCTTACTGAAAAATGTGCTCCTGGTATAATGCAATGCCTGTCAGGATAGAGTTTGTCATGGTGTTTCTGTGGTGTATACCGCTCGAGCTCACAGGGATCCCTCCATCCCACTCTCCCATTTCTTCATTTCCCTTTCTATATTCCCTCGCCATCTCTTTTCACCTCTACCCTGTACCTACTAGGTATGAAAATGCCCGCTCAGCATAACAGCTTTAGTGGGCAAATCTGAATAACATGCGTGTATAGTTATATCAACTGTCAACTGTCAATACATGTGCTCCTTGCAAATAAATTTAATAACTTATGTAGCAGTATGGTTTATACTTGTCACGTGCACATGCCGATGTTTACAGCTTGATGAATAAATTTACTCGCGGAAGAGAAGGCAATATTAACACTGAGCTATGTATGTGTATATGCAGCCAAGACAAGTAGCGATCCACTACGACGACCCCATTCGCTGCAGGTGTTCTTTCGTTCCTTCTATAGTACAGCTAGTATAAAATCGAATACGCTATTATATTATGTACGGAGCTAGTACCTGATTATGAGGTCATGCATGCAACAATCTGTACACATGATTATTTCCAGAATTTTATACACTGCCCACGTTGTAAAACTAGCAAATAAATAGCCCATAGGAGGGGAAATTAAAACGTTTATGTGCGTAAGCATGATAGATCCTGATCGAATGGGAGGCTGAGGGTAGGCTCACCAGTGGTTAGGTTGCAGGCGTCGCTGGAGAAGTCAAGCGCAGTGACGCAGTCGGTGTGTCCCCTGAGGGTGTTGAGGTCGAAGTGGTGGTGCTTCTTGGCCGCCTCCTGGAAGAAAACACACAATTCAGCTGAGACCACACTCACCGCACATTCCAATATTTATATGGAACTATGAATGTCTACATTTCAACAGAAAGTGCAGGAATGGATGAACTATGAAGATTATGTTCTCCTAGGATACACTCCGAATCGAATCTATTGGACTGTAATCGGAGACACCACTGACAAAAAGATATGGCAGGGTATGTCCAGCATGAAACATGGAAGTATCCCAAGATAGAAACAGAGGTTGCTGGTAGAAACTTAAAATGGAAACCCACTGGCTGTTGGTTCAACCCCATTGGGAAGATTAATATGTTGAACGTTTGAGAGAGCAGTGAATGAAGACAGCAAAAAAATCATATTGTACAAACAAGACGTGAATTGAGGTGTAGATTAAATGTGACCTGGTTTTTGTTGAACAGATATGGTCCCCTTAGTGTTGGGCCTGCTATTGTAGGTTCTTGTTTTTTGCTGCATCAGTGATCAGTCCATGGTCTCATGCTGAATCCTTTGATTGTTCTTGATCCATGATCTGCCTTATGGTTGTGTCATTCTCTGTTTTACTCTTTTGCTAAGTTGTAGTGCATCCAGATGTTAGCATTGTGGTGCTAGTTTGCTGGGTTTTGTTTCCGACCATCGTGTCGTGATGATTTTGCAGGTACCCCGAGAGGCCCTTGAGTTTGCTGGAATGTTGATTAACTTCCGTTCCGGCAAATTCGGGTACTCCATATGTCCTATTTTCAGCAAAGGTCATGCTGAAATTTTCCGTGAATTTTAGCATGACTTTGCTAAAAATAGGACATATGGGGTACTTGCGACTAATGCAGGGGCCGGGGTATCTTAGTACTTAATTAAGTAGGATCAACTGCCCCTTTATTCTTGCTGCATTAAACCATAGGTGGCAATAGAGCCAAGTGATTAGGCCCAACTTCCCTTTTCTTGATAGGGTATATTATTAGAAGATACCCATATATATCAGTCAACCTAGGGTGCCTCGGCATTGATAAACCCTGAATGATGAAAACTTAACTTAGCATTTAGGGTGCCTCAGCGTCGACAAACCCTAAATTATAAAACTTTGGATTTTAGGGTGCCTCGGTGTCAATAAAAACCTAAATGATGAAAGCTTAGGCTTTTAGGGTGCCTCGGCGTCGACAAACCCTAAATGATAAAAGCTTAGCTTTCAGGATGCCTCGGTGTCGACAAACCCTAAATGATGAGACCATGATCTTGTTCCTTGACAATAACCAACTTTTTGACCAAACTTTTTTCCTATTTAGAGCGAAACATGGCCCACAACGATGAGGCCGGCGGTTCAGGCAAGCCATTCTAGGAGCTGTCCCAGGAGATGGAGGAAGAACCTCACCGCTATGAGGACGCCGCGGAAGACACCGATCCCGAGTACACAACCCCTAGTGGCGTCGGGGATGACACCACTGATGGTGCCGCCGAGGATGCCACCACTGATGATGGCAGCGCACGCACATATGGCAGCCAATCGAAGAGGCAACGGAAGGACCGACGCCCGAACGTGCTCAGCACCGTAAAGGAGGAATTTACTGAAGTGAACTCCGACGGGTATCCAACGAATGATACAAGTTCCCCGGTGACGTCGCAAACACACGCCTCTCAAGGAATAAAGTGAACAGTGCGGCCCTCACGAAGATGAGCAAGGCCCTGTCTACTTGGAGAAGCATGGTGAAGAGAATGATTGACAAAGGTGATAGTTATGAGAAGATCAAGGCAAAAAATCCTTCGATCAGCGAAGATGACTACAAGGAGTTCAAGATCAAGTGCGAGAGCAAGGCAACCGCAGAATCAAGTCAATGGGGGAAAGAAATGCGGGAGTTGAACTTAGGGGTCCACCAACTCGGTCCCGGCGGTTACACAGTGGCAGTACCTATATGGGACAAGGAGGACGCGGAGCGTTCCGAGCAAGGCCTACCACCCCGCTTCGAGAAATACGGTGACAAGCAGACCAGGAACTATGTCACGGCCCGATACAAGGTGGATCCAGTAACAAAGGATCTTACCACGGATGCGAAGACTAGGGCGCTTGAGCGTGTTCTCGTAAGGAATACACCCCACGTAATTAGCTCCATATGGTTGCATTCTAATTAATGAAGCCAAATTTCTAAAAGGTTCATTCCTTCCGCAGGACACTGAAAGCAGTAGCACAGGGTCGTCTCAGAGCTCCCATTGGGACACCAATTTAAATAGGGCGTTTAACATAATGAAAAACAAGGATAAGTCCAGTAAGCCGTCGTCATCTGGTCGTGTGGCCGACAAAGGCTTGTCCACGAAATGGTCGTCATACTATAACGTTGGTGGGCGAAAGGAGAGAAATACCAACTTGGAAAGCCAGTCGCGCGAGGTTGAAGAACTCAAGGCAAAAGTGGCGCGGATTCCGGAGATGGTCCAAGAGCTAGTGCAACACCAAGTGGGAGGGGTGATCACCGCCATT
Source organism: Hordeum vulgare subsp. vulgare (assembly GCF_904849725.1). Lineage (NCBI taxonomy): Eukaryota > Viridiplantae > Streptophyta > Magnoliopsida > Poales > Poaceae > Hordeum > Hordeum vulgare. The sequence continues at coordinate 532,175,218 of NC_058522.1, read as the reverse complement.
GTGCCTACCTTGATTGAGGGGCTACATGCGTGGATTGCGGGCGGCCAACAGGGGCCACCCCCGATTCCTAGCTTCACGGCCAGCAACTCGCACAGTGCGTAGGCGACGCCATTGGTGTCTCCGGCGCCGGCGCCATTGGTGTCTCCGGCGCCGGCCGGCACCTCGGCAGCAAGCGGCCCCTCCGTCACTTGCACGCCCGCTGTTGGCGGTGCCTCGACATTAGCCGAGCTCGACGCCATCATGGTAACTAAGCCTCTCTCGGCCGATGACTTCATCTCCTTGCCTTTGACTGGGCATCCCCTGACGCCCTACATGTTTTCGCAGGGCATCGGCGCCGACGTTCCATGCACTCTCCTGCACTTCATGGGCGGCGAGTTGATCGATGTCGCCAAGGGCAGAATCGTTCAACCGAGCAACCCCATGTTCCACGGTAAACCGATGCCACCCACCACGTATAGGGTTCAACTGGTTCGGGTGCTGCCAGGCTGCGACGACTTGTTACCTCTGTTCCACCCCGCTGGGGCCGACAAAGATGATGTGATGACCCTCAGCGCCTGCTTAAGCTGGCCCTTGCTTTGGCCGAAGAGCCAGATTCGTTTGGGGCGGGGGACACCACCCCACAGACAACACCGCCAGTCGTGCCGGCGCCAAGCCATGGCAAGACCGCCGCAACGCTACCAGACATGCATATGGCACAGGTTCCGGATGACGAAGATGACGACGATGGTACATTTACCAAGGTCAATAAGTACTTTGCCGAACATGGGTACGGTGAGGAATTCTTGGGGCCTCCTTCTCAAGAACCCAACCCTGCAAAAGACGACCGCGATCTAGCTGGTACCGCGGAGAAACCCAATTGCAACAGGCGTTGTCTGGCGTTTAGTTTTGAGGAGACGCCTCCAGCTGCCGCCTTCACCGAGCCTCAGATAGCCGAGGTGCGAAATATTATCAGCCCCAACACACTCAAGAAGGTGGTCTCTGAGTAGATGAACTCGATCCCATTACATCAGCAGAAGAAGGGACGGAAAAGAAAGACTAACAAGGGTGCGAGCCAGCCAGCACTGAGTACGATCCGTGCTCTGGACGGGCCACGTTCACCTAAGGATATCTCGAGGAGGGTGCATGTGGTGGGTAGGTCGATGCTACCGACTAATCTGCTCAATGCTGCAACCGGTGCTATGCGGAGTCTGCATGACAGTGTTCTTTGTTTGGAGAAGCGGATTCTCTCCGAGAATAATGTGGAATACCCGGTTTTCGTGGCCAAGGTGCTAGAGGGCAAGGGCTTTGTCGATAGCGCCATCGGGGGTATGATCGTCCTGCGGTTTGCTGACATCTTCGCTATGTTTAACCTTCATCCGCTGCACTACACCTTCGTTCGGCTATTTTCGCTGAGTATGGAGATGCAGATCATTAGAGACAAGACCCCGGACCTAGTGATAGTCGACCCCTTCTATATGTGTGCCAAGATCTTGGGCAGCGCTGGGGACCGGCAAGTCGCGAGTTCATACCTCGAAGGCGTCATTCTGGCAAACTCAGAAAAGGATAACTTCCTCGTGCCTTACTTTCCCTGGTAAGTTATCCCCTCATCGCCACGTAACATATGATTTCTTAGATTTTGATCGTCCTTTTTTTTCTAACATTCCGTGTTTTGTGCAGTGACACACGTTGCACACTCATCCTCTTAAGCCTGAAATATTCCACGGCCACGTATTTCGACTCGGACTGTCAGTCAAAAAAAGACTACACAAATATCAAGAAAGTTCTTCATGAAGCTCTTCCCGGCTACGCCATATCTGGAGGCACCTTCAGCAGGACAAGTCTCAGGCATGGCAAGCACGTGTTCACCCACAATACGACGTTCGCCTGCGTCAAGCAGCCGCCTAGCAGTCAGAAGGATGCCTACTACGCCCTCCATCACATGCGGGCGATCATACGGGACAGTAATCACCTTCGGCTACCAAATAATCTCAAAGATTGGACCGCACGCTTGTCGGCAATCCAGGATGCGGACATCAGACAAGAATTATTTCGCATCCAGTCGGAGTTTGCGGAAATCATCCATCAAGATGTCCTTCGTACCTCGGGGCAGTTCTACCTCAGATCTCCGCTGTCCAATAGTGAGATAGATACGATGCTACAAATGCAGGCTGACAACGACCGCAATTCCATGACTATCACGAAAGACGGCGGCTTCATCCACGTTCCCGTGAATCGCTACTAATTCATGTTGCAATATTAAACTTTAATGAACTGGTATGTCTCTTTGGTTTGGATAGTCGTTCAACTTATAAATAATCGATGCTATTTATTAGTAGGACCATGAATCGTGTTGTTATAGTTGTAATATTAAACTTTAATGAACTTGTATGTCTCTGTGAATTGCTACTAACGTTTTGTTTGGCTAGTGCATAGAGATGCCGTCGTATGTCGTCTACAAGGGTAAGGTTTCCGGAGTCTACGACGACTGGGAGGAGTGTCGGAGACAGGTTCACTGATTCAGCGGTAACAGTTACAAAGGGTACACCACAAGGGCGGAGGCGGAAGTTAGATACGCGCGCTATCTAGCGGGAGAGAGGAGGGAGCGTTGGAGGAACCAGATGAAGACCAGTTTCATTGCGATTATGCTCATCGTGATGACCGCAGCTCTCTTCTATGTGATGGTAGTTTAGATGGTCGATATCGACTTGTAATGTGAAGACAAACTCACTACTCGCGGTCTCGAGACTTGTAATGTTCTAACTTTGTTCGGTATTTTAAATTCGGAGACTAATATGATGAATTGTATCCGGAGACTAATCTTCTATTGTATTCGATAAATCTGTTGTTTATATGTTGTGCTATCTATATTCTGTGCAATAATATATTTTGTAATCTGTGCAAATATCAGAAAAAATAAAATAAATACCTAATATTCATACTAGTGGCGCATCACTCAGCACACTAGTGGCGCACTTCAAAAGCACACTAGTGGCGCATCGTCAACTAGTGCGCCATTAGTAAGCCAGAGCATATGGGTAAATATGGCCCTGGGAGGCATACTAATGGCACACCATAAGCTATACTAATGGTGCACCAGGATCTATACTAATGGCGCACCAGGATCTATACTAATGGTGCACCGGGATCTATACTAATGGCGCACTACTTGGTGCGCCATTAGTATGCCAGATACTAATGGCGCACCGTGAGCAATACTAATGGCGCACTGCCTGGTGCGCCATTAGTATACCAGATACTAATGGCGCACTTGTGGTGCGCCATTAGTAAAAAAAATCTAATGGCGTGATGCTAGTGGCGCACCTATAGTGCGCCATTAGTAGCCAAAATAGGTGCGCCATTAGCAAGCCTTTTCCTAGTAGTGAATATCACTTTCTGTCAGAGCCGTGTGGAAGTAGCACTGGGGGTGATCCAGGGTGTCGTCAAAATCACACATTAACCCGTCCCGGCGACTTAAGGGGAGGATACGCCATTCAACCCAGCAGCGGATCAATTCAACCCCAGTAAGGCCGTTGTTTGTCAGAGATCTTAACTCGGACAGCACTGGGATAAAGTCTGACTCTTCTTCTTCGGTGAGCTTATCTGGGAGTTTGAAATTTGTTGGAAGGCGATCTTCCCTATAACCGAGAAGCTTGTTCTCGCCCTCAGGCGAAGTCTCCTGGCAGTAAAACCAAGACTCGCCCCAGCCTTTGGGATGGCTTGGCATGGCGAGTGACGGGAATGAACTATCCCTACGGCGTTGAACATTGACACCTCCAAGCTCCAAGCTAGGGCCATTGGAAAATTCTATTTGTCAATTCAAATGGAAGAAGTACGAGAATAAAGGAACCGGGGGTTCCATTCGCAAGTAGGCCTCACAGAACACTTGGAACTGGCATAAATTGCTTATCGAGTTGGGCCCTAAATCCTGGAGGCGGACATTCATAAAGGTCATGGCATCTCTGAGGAATTTCGATCCGGGCGGCTTAAAGCCCCGTTCAAGGTGTTCAACAAAAACAACTATCTCCCCCTCCTTCGGGTTGGGGATCTCCTCTCCTAACCCGGAACGCCAACCGATAACCTCTTGAGGGTCCAGATTCTCCGTTTTTACATAGTTGTTAAGGAGAGCATCGTCAACCTTGGTTGGGAGCCAATCACTTTTGAAAACAATGCCCATGCTACAAAGGGATAAAATTACGGGTAAATTGACACGCCAAGCATCTACTAAAAATGGTGAAACAAGTTCATTTGACTCGCCAAACAATTTGCCTGATGGCTGAGGGAGGTTTTTGACCCGCCGATAAAGGTCCGGGTCAGGATGCCAGGGCGACTTATGAAACCTTTACTACTTAAAGGAGAGGTGTTGAGCTCCAGTAGTATTTGCCAAGATGGTAAAGTATGAAATTATAAACAGGTTTCACTCGACAAGCGATAAATTATGGATCTATTGGACAGACAGAAATGAATGCGAAAAGGTATGAATAAAACGTCATGTGACTAAGGTGGGAACAATACTGTTGATCTGGTGAAATCTTTCCTAAGTATGCAAATTAAGGCCGAACAACTACAGGTATGGAAAGCATTGCTGTATTCGCTACCATCACCGCCAACTAGTCGGGAATTACGAAGCAGTTCGAGATATTCCAAAAACACAGTGGGCATGAACCTCGAGAAACCTGGATCTGCCTTCAATGGCGGGATGCTGACCTGGTAAAATGCGGCTGGGGGCGTCCGAAGAAGGATTTGCCGCGAGCGTTGCGCGTTCAGCAGCTTCCGGACGGCGGCGAAGATCTCGGACGGTGACGAAGATCTCAGGCGGCGACGAGGTGCTCGATGGCGGCGAGGCGTTTGACGGCGACGAAATGCTCGGCCACGACGAGGTGCTCGGCGGCGACGAAGTTTTCTGGCGGCGTCGAAGCTTTCAGACGACGTCGAAGTCTGCGGGTGGAGGCGGAGCTCTCGGGTGGTGATGAGGCTCTCGGTGCGATGGCAAGGAAGAGAAGGGCGACAAGATGGGTAGGTGAAATGTGCCCTGTCCCTTCCTCCCGCCTATTTATCAGGTCGGGCGCTAGGATCGAGGCGCCACGAGCGGGAACTGCCAAAAGATAAGGATTCACCATGATGGCGCCCCGAAATTTTCGGGATAGCGATACCGAAGGATCCGTTGGAGATTACGTCATCATCTCTTCCGAGATTCAAGGGATAAGAAGGCGCCAACAAGAAGTGGTTTGGCGATTTGAGTTTTTCCGCAGCAGATGGCGGTTTAAGTGTATGGTGCATAAGAAGAGTGAGATGAATCGCCCCTAACTAAGTGAGGATATTGGCATGAAAGAAATTCAATTCAATCTGAGGCCTAATGTTAGGGATATTATCTGTTGGGTAACCCGCCCTAGTTGGGCCGGGTCACCCAAGCTGGCGACTCATCTCCAAGTGGTTTTGGCCTTGGCCCAGCGAGGCCGGAAGTCGTATGGCGGTTCAGGACCTTCGGGAGGAGTCCATAGTAGAGAAGGTCTCCAAGTCTTGGAAAGATGGCGACTTAGAGATCGGAAGAGTCACGATTTGTGTAAAGAAAAGGACCCTTGTAAACCCTAAGGACTCGACCTGTATATAAAGGCGAGTCCAACGGAAGGAGAGGGCAAGTTAGAAATCATCGAGTTCTAGGTCAGGCGAGTTACGCCCCCTTGTAATCGAAACATTATCAATACAAACTCGAAGCAGGACGTAGGCTTTTACCTCCTCACGAGGGGCCGAACCTGGGTAAATCTCTGTCTCGCTCCCACATAACCCCTTTGAGTCGCCACCAAGGTGCGATGGCTCCAACACTAAGTCCTTTCACGAGGACATCTGCCGTGACAAAACCACGACAAACTGGATAGCAACCTTCATCAGCACGCAACTTTCGTGAGCCATAGGCAATCACTCTGTGCTCTTGTATTAGGACACAACCCAATCCTTGACGAGAAGCGTCACAATAAATGATAAAATCCTTGCGAGTATCCAAAGGAGCAAGCACTCGACCAGATGTCAGTTTGTCCTTGAGTGTGTGGGAAATTTCATGGCATTTATTTGTCCACTCATATTTCACACCTTTATGAAGCAGATTGGTCAAGGGTTTGGCAATCTTACAGAAATTCTCGACGAAACAACGACAATAGCTGGCTAGTGCGAGAAAATTTCTGACTTGCTTGACATTCTTCGAGGGAATCTAGTCAAGAAAAGGCTAGACTCGTTTTGGATTGACCGCAATACCATCCTTGGAGATCGCATGACCGAGGTAAGTCACTTCGTCCAACCAGAATTCACACTTGGAATACTTGGCATGTAGGTGATGCTCCCGGAGTTTTTCCAGTACAAGACGAAGATGCTCAACATGCTCTTCTTTATTCTTGGAGTACACCAGGATATCATCCAGATAAACCACAACGAATTTGTCGAGGTTGTCCATGAAGATATAATTCATCAACCGAGAGAAGATTGTTGGAGCATTGGTTAAGCCGAAGGACATGACAGTGTACTTGTCTGAACCATATCGAGTAACGAAGGCGGTTTTTGGGATATCCTATTCGCGAACACGGATCTGGTCCATTAAATACAGTGCAATTTTTGGCACTGCGACAAAAAGTCTCAGACTTATTTGAATAAATTTGGAAATTTTTATAATTCAAAGGTATTCAATTTATTGTTTTTGCCTCTCTTATAGTTATTTGAGGCAACAAAATACTTGATAAAATGGTGGTTCATATTTTATAATTACTAGGTGAATATTTGCAAAGCCACCATGATTTTAGTTTTCATGTTTGGCAAAATATTTAATCCACTTATTATTATTTGAACATTGTATTTCAAAAGGAATTTGAAATGAGATATGATTGAGATGTGATCAAACACTGTTTTAGTAAAATGTATTAGCTTAATCTTGACCATCACTGTAGCTTAATTACAATGATCACTATAGCATGAATCCAGGGGTGTCCCAAATTGGTATGAGAGCCGACCCTTGTAGTTACATGAACATGTGAGGTTTAGGTGCTGGATTGGACGCAGATACATGTGACCCATTATGGCACATGACATCACACATGTGCCGAATTGGACACACATACATGTGGCAAGAGGGAATGTTCCTGATGGTCCGACGTGGATGTCAGTTCCTTTGAGTGGGGGTGTATGTGAGAGCCTGGCTCAATAGGAATGACAGACTACTCATGTCAACAAGGAATTCCTTCTTTTTCGAGAGGCGATTCAAAAAGAACTCCAAAGTATGCAGGAAGACTAGTGTTGATTGTGGCGCCATCCTAGATCTCGCCAGGCTTAAAGGCCATGAACCGATAGCTATGGTCGGGGCATTATAGTCGCCGCCAACATCCCACTTCAAAAAGGCAAGGAGGAGGCCGCCGCACAACAAGCTCGGTGGGGGGAAACCATGGGCGATGGACGGAGTCGACGCCTAACTAGCTCGACAACCAGCACTCTTGCTGCTCTAGGCCGCGAGGAGGTCAATGGCTCTGACTACATGGGAGATCTTGATTTCGTATGGATATTGACCCACAATATGGATAGGAGTTTTAAAAATGTGGCGCCAAACCCAGTGAAGAATCAGGTTTCCGAAGACCACACTCTAGATGGAGGATCCAAGATCCCCAAAGAGTGGGAGCATAAGGACAGTGAGAATCCCTAATATAGATGAACGAATAACAAGCCATAATATGATATCCTAATAATAGCATATGAAAGATTGTTAGTCTCCAACTCGTGAGTGTGAGAAATTAGAGAATCACAACCTTAAAATTATTTTGTGAACTTGCTATGTCTGGTTGTAATATAAACTTGCTATGTTCGATGTTGAAATATCTACGTACTGTTGATCATGTTGCATGAGGTTGCTTGGATTTGAGAACTCGGTTATAAAAGGGACTACTACACACACAAAAAATGAGGGGTGATCGAATGATGTCTATGGACAGACATATGTGATATTAGGTTAGTCTAGTTTAAACCCGTTCATATGCCGGGCAAGGCTGGGTTTCAAAAAGCCTGAACCCAGAGGTTCAAGCCCGAGCTCGGCCCGAAACCCCAAAATGCACACTTTTCAAGCCCGAACTCAACTTTAAGCCCCAAAACTTGGCTCGAATGACGTTTATCAGTGCAGTTACGTGTAAGCTCGGGTCAAAGCCTGAAAGACCAACCCGAAAAGTGCAAAAATGAAAGCCTAAGCCTCGCCCAAATATACTTTCGGGCTGCAAAACAAAACCCGAGCCCGACCCGACCTGGGTTAATCTGGCCGGGCTCGGGCCGGGTCGTCTGGCCGGGCTCGGGCCGGCTCGTCGGACTGGGCTGGCCATGAACAGGTTTAGTCTGATTGTATAGATGTTTCAAGGCTGCCGATTTTTCTTGGTTTTCAACCGATCAACTAACCGTTTTCTAAAGATTGGATCAAGCCACATCATGTCGATTGATTAAGAGGCAACCACATATCAAATCAATTTGTTTAGGGATATTTACATTTGTGCCCCTAACTCAAACTCACTACTCACATTTATCATTAGCATTTTGATGTGTTTAAATTTGCCCCTAAAAGGCATTTTAAGTCACTAGAATGCCCATCTGGTGAAAGTAGTTTGACAGTTACTTTGGAAATTCCTAACAAATTCATACGAAATCAAGAAAATGCAAATAAAGTATCAAAATGTTTGGAGAAACATTACCTATATGTGCATGTAATTTGCATTCATGACAAAAGCATTGTTTAAAGCTTTTTAGGGTTTTTAACATTAAAAACTATTTACGGTGAATGCAAAGAAATGCACATATATGTGATGAACGTAAATGACATGCGTGTATAGATGATATTTTATGAACATGTTGATATCCAATTTGCAATCTTCGGGGTTCATATAAATTTTTGAAATAATGGTCAAATGACTTTGACCAAACGAAAGGGCATTCTGACGACCTAAAATGCTTTTTTAAAATAAATTTGATGAGATTAAAAAGTTAAGAATAAATGTGAGTAGTGGATTTCAGTTAGAGCCACAAAATGTAGTAAATGCCTCGTCTATTTGTTTATTTTCCGTTGGGTAACACCGCTAGTAATTAGTCAAGACGGTTGCATCACACTACTCCCAGACTCGGTAGAGCTAGTCGCCGGGCTTGTGCATGCAAAAAAGCAAGCCCTTCCTTCTTGACTTTGCGCAGCGACGCGCTCGCCATTTGGCAGAGGAGCCGGCCGACCACGGTACCAAGCTACTCCTGCCGCTAGCGAATAGGATGAACCCGAATGATTAGTGTAGGTAAAAGACGCTGGACTTTAAATCCGGCGGCGGTCCTGAATGGCGCGACGACACCGTCGTAAATTCAGAGGCGGCGCGACGACACCGTCGTAAATTCAGAGGCCTGGCGGCCACAGTGGCGTGGAAGCCTTTACAGCATGCACGGTCACAGTGCAGGCTGGGGCCTTCTTCTCCCTCCTCGTCAATATCCGCACTTTATTAGACCCGGAGATCCACTTGGGAGGCACACGATCTCTACGCTACGTATGTGGCGCACGGCGGCCACCTCCCGATAAACCCCACGTCTCTTTCGCGGCCGCCGCCGTGTGGAGTCCGTGCGCTCACGTCTGCTGGCTGCTCTGTGGAGTCAATTCGCCGTGACCCGCCGCCGGGGAAAGTCTCTGTGGAACTCAGCTACTACCCTCACATACAGATACAGATACAGCAAGCCAGTCAATTCGCGGCCGCCGCCGTGTGTACTACCCTCACATACAGATACAGCAAGCCAGGGAGTTCAGTTTGTTGCAGACTTGCACTCTTGCAGTACCGGCAATTATTATGAATAAAATCTGTAGCGCCGGAACAACAGTAGAGTATGAGCCGCCGGTTGTACCAGCATACTCATTACTCCTAAGTACCCGGTACCTATTTGTCGATTGCACGGTACCGGGTACTTAGGAGTAATCATTACTACGGTCTGGACATTCTGATTTCTGCAGCAGTGGTTTTCTGAACCAAACCGAGCCAGACATACTGATTAACATCTTTGAAAAACCCGATATATCCAGCGGGAAAAGATGGTACAATCCACTCCGTACAAGACAAGAAAGCAGAATCGTTATCGAATTTCAACCCACTAACGAATGTCCCGGGCTCGTTATCCTGATCCGTTGTCAGCTGATCTCTGGATCCCACGGTCGACCTCGGTTGGGGCCGGCCGGTGAAGCCAACGGGTTACACGTAAACCACGCAGCGGCGGCACCCAGAGATCCAGCACGCACGATTGAATTCGAACCAACAAAAGCAGGATCCGACATAGATGGGGAACGGGATGCAGGGCGGCGGCGCAGGCATAGATCCTCTTCCAATCGCATCCAGAAAAGAAGGAGCAAATCTAGGAAGCGGACGAAATTTTCTACTCGCAGCAATGCCACGCAGCAAAAGGCACCAAAAAGGCGACCAGGTTTCCACTCCGGTCTGCTCCGGTGACAAAGTCGCAGTCATCGAGCAGCTCATGTTCAGGAGAGGCCGAAACAGAGAATACGTACGTACGCCTGAATGCAATGTACGTACCGCATCCTTGGAGCACAGAAGGTTCAGGAGGGAACACTGGCACACTGCTCTGGAACGAGCAGGCCGGATCAGAGTGAGGAGAAAAAACCTACATGGTCTAATTAAGAAAGAAGAAACTGAAAAAGAAGCTAAAACTCTCTGGGGTCGACGAAGATGGAGCGCCCGGGCTCCGCCTTGGTCCAGTCGCCGAGCGGGCCGTGGCTGTAGCCGTCGGCGAGCCGCTTGATGCACCAGAGGTCCTCGGCGCCTAGGCGCTCCCAGTGTGGCACGCCGGCGCGCACGGGCTCCAGAGCGGCGACCTCGGTGGCCACCACGCCGCAGCCGCCGTGCCGTGCCATGTTGTGCGCGTGCCGGCACAGCGCGCGCACCAGCCGCGGCGCGTCCGTCCCGGCGCCGCCCAGGCCGTAGAGGAAGTAGAGCCCGAACGGCGCGAAGAGGTTCGGAATGGAGGGTATCCGGAGCCACGGCGCCGCTCTGTCCACCAGCCGTGTCGCGCCGGCCGCGGCGCGCATCAGTCGAGGCGCTCCGCGTACCTCTAAGCGGAAGGCCTCCATGCAGTTCCACACGCTCAGCACCGCCCACGACGCCGGCGGCGCGGCGAGGAACGCCTCGACGTCCCCGTCCCACCTGGACCCCGCGGGAATCGCCAGGAATGTGCCGAGCGACAGTGCGTTGGTCAGCACGGCGTCGATGTCGGCGGGGAAGAACTCGACGGCGGCGAAGTGCCAGCGGTAGAGGCGCTCTGCGTCGCGGGGCTCGAGGCGCACGATGGAGGCGCGGCGCGAGGGCTTGAGGGCGTGGCGGAACACCGGGTGGACGAGCAACGACGGCGTGCGGAACTTGGTGTAGCCGCAGCGGGAGGTGAAGAGGCGCACGGACGCCTCGTTGTCCTGCTCCGTGGCCATGTACGAGTACTCGGCGCCCTTCTGCCGGAACCATTGCTCCATCCTCTCCACGAGCATCCTCCCCACCCCTTTCCTCCTGCGCGGCATAGCCCATAGCGTTCCAAGTCAGAAACTGGTTGGGAAGAAGTTGCATGCTTCTTTCTTTCTTTCTTGATGGTGACGTACCGATGGTTGGGCGAGACGCGGAGGCCGAGGATGTAGGCGACCTTGGTGTAGATGGGGTCCTTGGAGTGGGAGCCGCCGGAGACGACGGACTTGACGCAGCCGCGGACGAGGCCGATTACCTCCGCGCCGCCGTCGCCGGTTGCCGTCTCCGCGACCTTTCCATATCAGGGCAGTTCAAACATGCGTTTCGAGTTAATTAGTTTTCGAGGCGGGGGGGTGGGCCAACGCCAAAGCGACAGGGAATTAAACGGGAGGAGGAAAAAGGCAAAACGGATATACGGTACAGAACGCGAACGGAAAACGCAGTACGCAGGTACGTGTACGTACCAGCATGAGGAAGTCCGGCGAGTTGCGAATGCGGCAGAGCGGGTCGCCGAGGAGGTCCGTGAAGAGGCACATCTCGCCGCCGCCGCCGCTGGAGCCCACCTCGCACTCCCGCTCCACCTCCTCCACTCCGCCGCGGTCGCGGACGTCGTCGTACTCCCGCACCATCACCACCGGTTCCTCCTCCACCGCCGCCTCAGCCATGATCGAGCTCACTCACTCACTCACTCACTATCCTGAGTCCTGACTGCAAAGATGGCCAGCAGGTTCGAGCTCGGTAGAAAGGGAGATGATGGAGGAGCGGAGGCTGGCGATTTGGATATATAGCTAGACGGCGGAGAAGGCGGGGAGGGGGGGGCCCGGAGGAGGGGGGAGGGCGCGGGTGTGAATCACGTGAGAGCGGGGGAAGGCGGAGGCGCTCTTTCGCGTGCCTGCCGCCGTCGCAGTTACTACTTCCCCACCACCACCAGCGCCCCCGCGCACTGAGAAATGGTTAGGAATCGGTACCGGTACGGCCGATTCGGAGAGGAGTAGCCACCACTATGGCTTCTTAAAAGTTGTGGAGGCCAAGGGTTTAAATTCGGCAGTAAAGGCTGTGGAGCTCCGAGCGAGTCGCATGCATCGATCGGGCCCGGCCGTAGGCTTTTCAATTGGCGACGATGAGGAAGGAAGGAAGACGGAGAGGAGAGGAGAGGAGAGCGGGAGTGTGGCTGCCTACACTGCTTTGGTCCTGGGAAGTGATACTGCGGAGTACACTGGTCGTTGCTCGTTGGTTGCTGCTGTGACGGGGCTGCGCGGCTGCTACTTATATTGAGCAGCGAGCTGGGGTCACCGGGCAAAGGGATGGGTGGGCTGAACGAACACTTCCTACCAAAGTCCATTTCTACTCCCACAGCTCATTCAAGCTCACGTGAACAGTGAATTCTGAAAGAAAGTTCGACAAAACTGAATTTTATTGGGTGCAAACTTTGACAAGTGTTCTCAGCGCTTTCATATTTTCATCCCGAAATAACATTTGGGAAACTCGTGAAAAAAAAACAGCACTCCAAACTGCTTTTGAAAATAGCATTTTTGGAGTGTCGAACTGTCGATCCTGTTTTCTTAACCACGACTTCCTATTTCAGGATGAAAATGTGCAACACTGAGAACATTTGTCAAAATTTTAACCCAATAAAATTCAGATTTTTACTATTTTTTTAATTTAACTGTTCATTAGGGAGCATATGAGCTCGGCACTAGATACTCCACATCGGTCCGCCTACTCCTACTCCGCTTAGTGATGATGACAGTATGAACATCATTTTGTGGTGAAAGGAAAGAAAAAAAAAACATTGGATTGGAGATGCATGACCCTAATTTTTATTATTATTTTATGTTTTGTAAGTTGTCGGTGTAAATTTTGTAACTTTAGGGACCCCGAGATACATCTTACATCATATTTTTAGGGTTAAAAAATCTAAAGCCCTCGGGTACATCGAATCCCGATTAAACGTGTGGCAATTACTCGCTCCAGCATGACAATTTTTATAACGATTTATTAGACCACATGACAATTTTCACTTTACAAAATGACAAATCTTAATACACGATTCATTTCAAAAAATTAACAATCCTTTTACACAATTATGGCAAACTTATCTATTTTCGCATGGAAAATCTAGGAGTTTGCTAAGAAAAGTTTAACATGTAACGTCAGATTCTTAACATTTTTGTAACTTTATCGATCCTCTCTCTGGTAGTGGAACGATAACGTCCAAAAGGCTTTCAGTGAGAAGAACGATTGTTTCAGATGCCTATATCTCATTAGGAGTGCGGATAATATAAAGAAGTACAAGATGACAAAGAAGACCGCAAAGCGAATTGTGAGTGAACCAAGGGGTCGGACGTATGAGGACCTCTACCAGAGGTTAGACACTAAGGAAGGCGAAAGGGACATCTATAAGATGGCCAAGATCAGAGCAAAGAAGACGATGGATGTTGACCAAGTCAAATGCATCAAGGGCGGAGCACACCAACTCCTGGTGAAGGATGAGGAGATTAAGCATGGATGGCAGGAGTACTTCGACAAATTGTTCAATGGGGAGAATGAGAGCTCTAGATTAAATTGGACGACAACTTTGATGATACTAGCAGGCGTTTTGTGCGGTGAATCCAGGAGTTCGAGGTAAAGGAGGCTTCAAAGCGGATCAAAGGAGGCAAGGCAATGGGCCCTGATTGTATCCCCGTTGAGGTGTGGAGAGGCCTCGGAGACATATCGATAGTAATGGCTAACCAAACTCTTCAACCTCATTTTTCGAGCAAACAAGATGCCAGAATAATGGAGACGAAGTATATTAGTACCAATCTTCAAGGGGGTGTCCATAGTTGTACTTATTATCGTGGAATTAAGCTGATTTCATGACTGGGAGGTCAACCATGGAAGCCATTTTCTTGGTACGACAACTTATGAAGAGATACAGGGAGCAAAAGAAGAACCTCCTTATGGTGTTCATTGACTTGGAGAAGGCCTATGATAAGATATCGCAGAATCTCATGTGGTGGGCCTTGGAGAAACACAAAGTCCCAACAAAGTACATTACGATCATAAAGGACATGTACAATAATATTGTGACAAGTGTTCAAACAATTGATGGCGACATCGATGACTTCCCGATTAAAATAGGACTGCACTAGAGGTCAGCCTCGAGCCCTTATCTTTTTTGCCTTGATGTGGACAAGGTCGCAAGGGATATATAAGGAGATATCTCATGATGTATGCTCTTTGCGGGTGATGTGGTGCTAGTCGATTATAGTCGTACAGGTCAATAGGAAGTTAGATATATGGAGACAAACCTTGGAATCGAAAGGTTTTAGACTTAGTAGAACTACAACGAGTACTACTAGGCACGAGGAGGAGGAGGAGGAGGTTAGCCTTGATGGGCGGGTGGTACCTCAGAAGGACACCTTTTATTATTTGGGGTCAATGCTGCAGAAAAACGGGGATACCGATAAAGATGTTAATCATTGAATCAAAGCCGGATGGATGAAGTGGCACCAAGCTTCTGGTATTCTCTGTGACAAGAGAGTGCCACAAAAGCTAAAAGGCAAGTTCTATAGGACGGCGGTTTGACTCACAATGTTGTATGGCGCCAAGTGTTGGTCGACTAGGCGACATGTGCAGCAGTTAGGTGTGTCGAAAATGGCATGTTAAGATGGATGTGTGGCCACAGAAGGAAGGAACGAGTCCAGAATGATGATTGTAAGTGCATCTAGGTCCACCCCTTGTTGGTTTTGGAGTATGGAAGATAAATGTGGTTGAGGGACTAATGTGTTTGTCAGAGTTTACAGGATAACACGGATAGAAGTCTCGGGAGATTCGGTTTAGCCGTCGAAGACGACCCCTAAAAATGTCCGAAGACATAGATGATGGACGAAGCCATTGGTGGTATGGGAAGATAATCGCTTGAAGATAATGGAATGCGAAGACGAAGTCTTTTGGTAGTTTTGTTTCTTCTTTCCCGAGTCATAGGAACTACCGTACTATTAAGTGGAGTCTATGTGATTGAAGTCACACGCTCATGTGATGCTCAACCCAAAGTACCAATGTATTCGAGTGAAAACAATGAGAGGAAATCTCTTCCAGAGTTGGTTGAGTCAGCATTGTTTGTAGCCCAAGTGATGTTTCCACGTGTGCCTTTGAAATCTGACCATTGGAACACGTGTCAGTTGGCCATTGACACGGGATCATTTCTGTCATATCATGTCGGGTTATCTATTGGCTATAAATAGCTACCACCTCCACCATAAGTTGGTGGTTGTTGAGAGTTAGATGCGACTGTTGTCGTTTTGAAGCAACCCACCTCGAATACATTGAGAGAGAGAGAGAGAGAGCTATCATGCACTACTGCAAAAACATGCATTAACAACGGTGCCCCAAAAACTCTTGGTCGTTAAACACCCCGGTACAGTCCCGCACATTAAAATCAGCCTATATAATACATTCAACAACCACCTGTAGGTAAGCGGTCATGGTTGTTGTGATATGGGTTTGCAAGTATAACCCTCCGTAACAGCGAACATCTTTTAATCTGTTAGGATCCATCCCCGTGCATCTTTCTCTGCTCCTCCGCTGCTCTCTTCTCAATCCACGTCATGGCCATGATCCATAGATCGCATCTCCTTTCTGCTCTACAGCTATCGGGGCTGCAGGCCTGCAGCCCGCACCTCGCCGGTCGCCTCGACCTGCAGCCCGCACCTCGCCGGTCGCCACGACCCCGGTTTGTCCCCGCTGCCATCTGTACTTCGCCGGTAGCCTCGACGCTGACGCGCCTGTGCTGCCGCTTGCACACCGCGAGTTTCTTCTACCCCGGCGTCCGCGCTCCCGCCTCCATGTCGCCGGTAGCCTTGAGCCCTTGACCCATGTGCGCTTGCACTATCGCCTTGTCATAGCCATTCACTCCACTGCTGCAGGTTGATTGGTATTCCCCATTCCTCTGGTTTTTTGCTGCTGATCCTGATTACTAACCATGTAGATAGAATTTCGTATTTATGTTTTGAGACATTGTGATGAAGTTCAACTATATACCAGTTATTGATTCGTCGTTAACTTACTAACTACATAGTCAACTAATTTTTGCATGCCCATATCAATTCAGCTTTGTATTACTGTAGCAAGTACCCGAGTGGTCAAGATGGATGTTCACTGCAACCATTTACCACCATGTGGAACCAGAAGTTCAATCAATGTTTCAAAGAGAAGGTAAGACAAAAGATTCCAGAATAAAGTGTGTATGTACATACGTATGCACGTACATTTCAGTTATCTCTGTGTGAAGATGTTAACATAGCTATTTATCTATCCATATGTAGCTACCTTGCAGGAACACTATAACAGTGAGCTCACCGAAGACATTTTGACACTGTTGCCTGGTCCATTGGAACAGGTAACATCTTTTACCATCTCACATGGATGAATTCAGATATTGTGTTCAAAGTCAGAGATAAACTCCTCTGCACACAGAACAGTGTGGTGGTTGTACTCTCATGAGAACATGATAATTGTAATACAGTAGAATATTATAGCATATTGACACAGATAGTCGAGCTGCAATATTCAGGTGGAAGGCGTGTGAGATTATTCTGTTGCAACTGGATTGACGTATTTAGCAAAGAGCATGGTATGAAGAAATACAACAAGCATGGAACTGTTAGTCTTAACCTGCAGAGTTCGCTTGATAGATGAGCCTTCCGTTCTCACTAGTCAAGTTTCTCAAGTGTTTTTTTAATGACAATTTTATAAAAGGATTGCACACGGTTCTGAAAAATCCATCACGTCATGCTTATAATGTACCACATGGATAGTCCGATGATGAAGCCTATGAACCTGAATCTGACAATGGCGATGAAGACGACTTGCTTCAAAATTTAACGACAACATAATGTAGAATGAGAACAACATGATGCCACTAGTTTTTATGCAAGTCTAATCTGTATTAATCGATGTGCTTTATATTTTAGCTTTTACCTTATTAATAAACAATGACACAAGTAGTTATGTACTTACTTTATTTGATTTAGCACCCCACAATTCATTTTTAATACAGCAACATTCAATTATTTAATTTAACTATACTTTTTACAGCCTTTGTGCACACATCAAACTAACACTATATGTATAGGTTATCACACGTATGGAAAATTGACAGGAATTGCTCGAGAAAGATGCTACTCCCAGTTGAATAAGTCTGGAATGACTTTAACTTCTCTTGTTTTTTATTTCCAATAATATAATATAAGTGTGATTTGTCTTGCATTTTATTTGAACTTATAATAGCCATTTACCTATGTTCGTACAGGGAGAAAAGGAAACTAAGAGACACAAAAGAAGGTACAACCTTTGCCGATTCTACAACCTCCGACAATCATGTAAGACTTAATTTAACTCTAATAACTTCTATGATGAACAAAAAGTGTACAATTCGTACTTAGACATAAATGTTGATGCAAATAACATACTATTGGCGCTTCCTGCATAAATTAAGACCAAAGTTCAGTTGAATCTTGGTCTTTCTAATGATAAAATCATGCCGAAATGTGACTCATCTAAGTGGCGTGATCACGTAGTTATTTCTGGTGGTGGAATTAGAGCAAGAGATTTGCGAGGATCGGCATTAAGTAAGGCCGAATTGGTTTCTAAACTTTGAGCTTTTGAGCAAGCAAAACAGGTACTTGACGAAAAGTTCAATGGTATGATGCAAGAAGTCAGACATTAAGCGTATCGTGTATGGTAGATCTCTAAGTGACAGATCTCATGAAAGCCAACATGATCAAGTAAGCTAGATCTCTAAGTGACAGATCTCATGAAAGCCAACATGATCAAGTAAGCTGTTCATACATTGATATATGTTATTATACTTTGTGCCAACTTATTTACATGGACTGATTTCCATAAATTGCTCAACATTTTGTAGGAATGATGGTCCACACTGTGATATACATAAGTATGAGGAGGCATTGCAATCGCTGATGTAGAAATAAATCCATTCAAGCAAGTATATATTAGGAGGGATTGCAATTGCTGATGTAGAATATTACCCATTCAAACAATGGCCGAGATAGATATGATCAATTATATTGATCATATAATTAGGAGTGTTTTTGACTCATTTTTTTTTCAGAATTGTATGTCGGAATATTGGTATTTCCATCAATAAAACAGCTATGATACTTTCAATTCAGATTCTTTTGTGTCTATTATTGTGTATGTTAATATTGAAATGTTGGATGATGAATAAAGTGATCGCTGAATGGAAAGCTACACTAAATACAAGTGGTTCTGATGGATAAGTGTGAAGAGAGTGGTCGTTAATGATAGTTTGTTAGCATGATATCATTATTAGCGATGAAAAAAGCGGTTGTTAATACTACAATTGTGGTCGTTATTGCATTGGGATTGACGACGACACACCATCCCGTCGTTACAAGAATAACGACCACAAAAGGTATGTGGTCGTTATACTTTTAACGACGGAGCCTACAACGACCAGCAAATTTTGGTCGTCAATGAACTTTAACGACCACAATCCAACCTATAACGACCACATATGCCATCGTTAAAAACCGTTTTCCTAGTAGTGATGCGAGGATAAACCAAAACACCTAGTGCCAATGTGTTTGAGAATCAACGAAATCGTTCTGTTATGAGAACTCAAGACTTATTACACTTGAAGACTGTGATCTTCCACGCGGTTAGGCGTCTAGGTCTAGAACATCCTAGAGTCATTGTGGATTGTCGGGTGACCAAGTCTGTACGGGGTTCGTGAGTATCCACTGAAAACTTACCATAGTTATTGGGTGTTGTCTAAGTGATCTCGGCTCAAGGGGAACAAGGTGAAGACGAGGTCTTCCGAGTTGAATCTCAGCCTCCCCAACTAGATGTACAATTGCCACAACAACTAGAACTGGTCCAACAAATCTCGAGTCTTTGTCAAGCAACTGGTTCTATCTTTCCACTCCTTTACTTACAAATGTGCAATGCAAAGCCAATGCTTGATTTCTCTAGTGTGAATACATTCATAATGTCTTATCAGTGTTTGTCTTCGTACTACTCTAATTTATCTTTGGTTCACTTCTGTTTGTATGATGACTATGATGTACATGTCTGAATGTACTCATGACTCTACATGCCAAGCTTAGATCCTTGATTTTTATCCCTACTTGATCCTAAAATCGTTTCCGCTCATTTTGAAGACATTTATTGTTTCAAAGCTTTTCATAAAAATCACCTATTCACCCCCTCCAGTCGAGAACTAGCACTTTTAATGATATGCGATATAGAGTTGGGGTAGCACCGATTGAGGAGAAGCTTGTCCAACATCGGCTCACATGGTTTGGGCATATTCATCGCAAGCCTCCAGAAGCTCCAGTGCATAGCGGATGGCTAAAGCATGCTGATAATACGAAAAGAGGTCGGGCTAGACCGAACTTGACATGGGAGGAGTCTCTAAAGAGAGATCTCAAGTACTGGAGTATCACCAAAAAACTAGCCATGACAGGGGTGCCTGGAAGCTTGCTATCCATGTACGAGAACCATGAGTTGGTCGCGAGATCTGATGGGTTTCACCTCTAGCATAGCCCAACTTGTTTGGGACTAAAGGTTTTGTTGTTGTTATATTGATGCTCTCTCTCACAGAAACAAACCTTTTTGGTGGGTCCAAAACAACAAACTTACATGTGTTTGTAAGTTTTGTAACAAGTCAGTGGGGATATCCATGCAGATAAGCCCATTTGCCTGAACTTATGACATCTATCCCTATTGCAAATCAAGTTGTTTTTTCCTATACTTTCATCACAACGGTTGTAACTGTCGTTACCATGAGGCATCTCCCACATAGGCACCTATGGCACTAGGAGTGCATATTGCTAGTGAGAGAAGTGTTGTATGGGAGTTTGGTTGCCCGATTTTGCAGAATATCGAGTAAAAAACACTAGCATTTTTTTTCATTCACAACCCACTATCCACTTTGACCACTAAAACATGACTTAGTTTATTTACCCCATCTCGCGTCCGGAAGGTTTTTTTGATTTGGATATCGACACAATTTTCAAACCCAACTTTGATCACTAAGATTTATTATACCAAATTGTAGTAAAAACAAGGGGCCACATAGACTATTTTGAGGTGGTATGCTAGTCTATTCTCAGGTGGTATGCTAAATGCATGATCAACTAATGTAGCTAGTGTGACTAAAGCAACAACTATTGGCTTTTGAAGTGCAATATATTCACTCCTATAAACAGTCAAGCTGGTGGTAATGGTTCGTTTCCCATAATTCATACACACAAACTCTCTAATTTAATACAAATGGTTGAGACCGATACGAGATTGCTGCCACCCACTTGCATATATTGTGGATCCCTCAACAACCTCTAAAATTTGTAAAGTAATTTGAAAAGCACATGGATACAACACACCTCCCATTTCAAAAAGATGCACAAATAGGTTGGAAAGAATTACTAAGCCAAACCAATAGAACACATGTGCATGTGATAGTTAAAGTAATTTGATGTGTACTTTGTTGTTTCACCACCATGCTAGAACAACACGACAATGGGGTAAGCCATTAGGAGCCCCTTCCAATCTATTTTTGAACTTAAGCACCTTACATCATTTGGGGTTGTGCATGAAAAATAATGACTAGTTTAGTGAGAGGTATTCAGAATGTAAGATTTTGCCAAATCTCAAGAAGATCTTCAATAAGTTAGTTTGATTACTTATTTCCCAATGAAGCCATGCAACTAATCAGTCAAATAGGACTAAGTTCATCCAAATTCGTGACAAGGGACCACTAGTCCCCCATAATTTGGATTTTACGACTCTAGTGTTTGTGTGGGTTATTCTCGATTTGAACTGTGTGTCAAAGATCTTTTAGCTTTAGATTGCTTCCTAATGCACGGGTCGCATACAACCTTAGCAGGTTAAAGGTAGCTACAATAGTTGAGTGAGGCTAGTTAGACTCCCATATTTGATCTGCAATGTCAAGAATGTGCCACTCATGGGCACGAACTCCTCCGCAGGGTATGTGCCTATCATATCGTCTTAAAGGCAGGTGTATGTCTTTTAAGTGTGTACCAACATATGTTTCCCGTGTCACCTATAAAATAAAATAAAATATATATTGCATAATTATTTTTTAAGTTAATCATATGTATAATTTTATAAGTATATTATGTAAACATTTTTGAACACATTTCTGCTAATAATTCGTACTAGGTTATGCTAAAATTAGGAAGTAATCCAAAGATGTGTTTGATTTTAATTGCGTTTGTATGTAAGGGTTAAGGCTCATAGCAGCTATAGGTTTAGGGCATTACAGTTGTGCGGTCAATCTTCTCTTAAGACCTGAAGTAGAAATTTTATTCTGGACGGGAGAGAAAGAGACAGAATAATTATTCAACGGGAAGACCTGACTTGTAATTTTCCTTTGTCAATATCGTGTTGTCAAGCAATTTTTATTCAATTTTAATCAATGCATATTAATACTGATGCAAGAATTAATTACATATCTTTTAGAAAACATTGATTACAACTATATGTATGCATAACACATACATCACCACAAGCATGCATCGATACAACGAGAAGATATAGAAAGGTTGTGAATGCAACCTTGAGATGGTATTTGAAAACGTGTCACCTAATCCTTGTTGTCCAATTTGGTGCTAAAATGGTTTTTTGTTGTAGATTCGTTTTTAATATGAAATAAAAAGAGAATGAATTTGTTTTACTTTGAATTTAGTTTGTCCTTGCATGTAGTGAAAACAATATTTTGTTGCCATCGTTTTCATTGTCAAATCTATCCATGCAGAGTCTGTTCGAAGATAACATATACATGACATGTCGACAATCAAACAAGGGTTTTGAAACAAAGAAATATTAGCTACTCCAATCGATCTCTTATTTAGGGCCAACTTAGAAAACTTAAAAATCCAAACCAACAGATGTGGATCTTTATGCCCCTCAAAAGGATAAAATTTCCTCATTGGTTACACATTTATTAGTGAGAATCTATACATGCACCTATGCATGTTCACTAGGCATTTAGCCGAAACCTAAACATCGAGGACCAGTGGAAGAGACAGCTAATGATTATGAACTTGCAAAGTGAATTTTACTAAAAATGTAGCTGACCCTTTTGGGTGAATAGGAGTACTAACTAACATGTAACATTGCGCCTTTTTCAGTAAGTTAGCTATGCATTAACACTTTACATAACTAGAATTACGCTATGCAAGTCAAACAAGGGTGTTTAGAAATATCGTAATCCACATCTTATCATGCTCTTGAATCTCTCGGGTTTAGTTACAATGAGTGCTCGACGCCCGTGCATAGCCAAAGAAAGGCGGATGCATCGGCTACATGTTTTAGCTCAACATTAGGAACGCCAATGCTATGTATACATCGAATTTCACTCCTAAACTCAAATTCAGTTTGTGGCCCATATCTGCATCACCTATTTACAATATTGTGGAACCAATGTTGGACAAAACAACATCATAAGCAGAGCGGTTTCATTCTAGAAACACCCCCACTTGCTATAATTACCAAGAGCGCGAACTATTTATAGATCTGGTCGTATTTTCTTTTTAACCTTTTGGTGTCCTTTGTATTGGCATGAGATATGATGAATAGATTGTAAGTTGCTCTCTCTTGAAAAAACGAGCATTCATGCATGCAGCTGAAAATTTAAAAAGCCAAAAGAAAATAGACGATTTAACTCGACGGGCAAATAAATAAATAAATAATTGGGAGGGGGGGGGGGGGTTGAGCCGCCAAGTGTAAACTGGAACAGAGAGAGCATTTCTTATGAAAATTTTAAGATGAAATTGTAAAAAAAATGTACAGATGACCTTGGACACGTGGACGAACACGGGCAGCCGGTTGAGGATGAGATGCCATTGGAGTAGATATGCGCAGTAAACCACAGTACAGCGCCGTCATTCTCATCCGCCATTCCTCTCCGACCCGTTGCTGTTAGGATTTAATGCATGAAATGATGCGCTCATAGAAATTCATCGCCCCACCTTCTAATCACAGCATCACTTCATCAGGCCTTCCATTTCCTGTCCACTCATTCTCTCATCAAAGCTGCCTTCAGTACCACCAGTAACTGAGATATAAATGACTGTAGACGAAAGTGACCAATAGTAACGCGCAGCAGCCACACTATGGTGACGAAAGCAAAGTTGTTGTTATGCTACTCCATCCATCTCAGTTTACAAGTCCGTCACATGTATGTAAGTCGTCAATTTGATCAATTTAATGAGAGACATATATAGATAAAAAAATATCATTACAAACTTTAGATGTTTTATTTTTTAATTATATAATTTTTATGTTAAACAATATATTTTATATAAATCAAATTGACGATGTAGGTACACGTTCATGTCTTCTAAACTGTGTCGAAGGAAGTACTATGCTCCAAGTCTTTTTTTATGTTGATATTAATAAACTCAATAATCTTGGATTTTGATAGCTTGGACAGCATGTCAAATCGTACATTTTTATGGCAAATTATGTTGGTGTGACGTTTTTTTTAAAAAAAAAAGGCATCGTCCCGGCCTCTGCATCGAGTGATGCATGCAGCCTTTTAAGTGAATAAGGTAAAATGAGTCCAAAGTTGGTGTGATGATGGCAAATTATTTTTGAAAGCAGGGCACCGATTTGTCAGGCTTGCTAAAGGAATTTGCTATATAAAACGTTCAGTTTGCCATGTTTTTCCGGCGAACATCAGTACAATAAGGTTACTGATAATCTTTCATCAAACTTACTCGATAATATGGTTTGCGGAACACTGACGGGTTTAGGCAAGTTTGCTCTCTTGAACGGGACTTGACAATGACCGATACTGGATAGCAGCA
This sequence comes from Hordeum vulgare subsp. vulgare, assembly GCF_904849725.1. Taxonomy (NCBI): domain Eukaryota; kingdom Viridiplantae; phylum Streptophyta; class Magnoliopsida; order Poales; family Poaceae; genus Hordeum; species Hordeum vulgare. Next base: position 532,150,884 of record NC_058522.1, on the reverse strand, counting down.
TAGTGTCTTAAATTTTCCATCCCTATTCATATGATTGAACTTTCGTAAATTTCTGAGACTGACTAATAGGGATGCTATGGATTTGCTTCGTGCAATTAGACTTCATCCAATCCTGTAGCAACTAGCCAGTGATTGTCTATCATCTTTTGACCGACATAGAAGCTAGCTTGGCTTACGATCGATACACTATTGGCGTTATCTTCTGCTTGTGGGCACGGTAGATATCATCGATCACTGACTGTCTTGTCGTATATCTGTGGATAGAGGCTGCGCATGCACTCGGATTTTTGTTCGTATTTTCTTGTTATGTTTTGTACAGTGCATAACGAGACTGTGAGAGGTGCTTTCTAGTGGTTGTGTACGAGGCGCTGTGGCTGATCGATGGCAATCACTGCCGTCTCTTTCGGTCACCCCTGCACGTAAGCTTTTGTGATGAGGCCCAGTTTCGGTCTTGATTCGTGGGGAGGAAGAGAGGAAAGGGTCACTGGTAGCAAGATATGAGCATTTCTCTCATTGTCGTATCTCAACGTTTTCCCTGAACGACCTTAATTTTATGTTTGTGCTAGAGAAAAAGGATAAATACGTTACTTTAGCATATCCAATGGTTCTTCATCGCTGGAGAAAATATCTCTCAATGTCTGGTGCGATGCGGAGATATATACTGAGAGGCTATGGGACGCGGATTTGTGAAACATGGTTCAGCGGGAACCCTTATAAATGGTAATTTTGGAACAAATACTAGAAAACAAAAAAAAAACTGATATATATTTTGTAACATTTAGGTCCACTAGTTTGTTTTCATATATAGTTTCACGAAGAAATGACATCCGTAGTATTCTGGGTAAAAATGATAAAATCGAAGCTATATCCGGAAAAAACGTTCAGAAGAATAGTAAGATCAGATTGTCACTAGTAGAAAAAGGGTCTTTTGTCCCGGTTCATAAGGGCCTCCTGTCCCGGTTTTGGAACCGGGACAAAAAGGTCGTTACTAATGCCCTTTACCTTTAGTCCCGGTTCTTACACAAACCGGGACAGGTGGGCCTCCACGTGGCCGCTGAAGCCAGGCCAGGCAGGGGGGCCTTTAGTCCCGGTTGATGACACCAACAGGGACCAAAAGGCATCCACGCGTCAGCACCTGGCTGGAGCTGATGTTTTTTTAAAGGGGCTGGTTTAGGGGTTAATTTAGGTTAATATTAGGTAGCTAATAGAGAAAAGTGTCCTCTTTTATATATCTCCGTGTTTGGTCACCCGTCGTGCTTTGTCGAACATATTTACAAAATGTAGACACGAATTACATGCACATATATGCATCTTTTTTTCACTATATCATTTCATATCATTTTCGTCGAATGGCAATAGTATTTTAATCGATCATCTAACAACTCATCATCAACTTAATCATATACCAAGTTATCATATGATACACATAAAATAAAACAGATAAACATCATAATATATATATAGTCATCATATGCATCATGCATTCTAATTAATCGATCATGTCAAGTAATAATATAAATTAGAATAACTTGTATCTCATAAGACCTAGTCCTCGCTCTTAGATATAATGTCATAAAACAGAATAACACATATGGCTCCATGATGAATCACAGAGATCCAACGGTCTCCAGCTTGTGGCTTGCGAACCTTCTATATTTCTCTCCATGCTTCAATTTGGAGTCTTTTTTATCTTGATTTGAAGTTAATCAAGTATGGAGCATAGAACTCCTCAGCGGGCTTCTAATTCTCATTTGACCTTGTGGGTCCATTAACAGAGGCACTACATCATGTGGCAGTTGCTGTTGAAGAACATAATAATAACCTAGTTAGCAATGTAATCAACACCATTTATGCAATAGTGGAGCGTACTTAATTAGGAAACTCTTACCAAGACATTTCGGCGAATGTCATCTGGACTCAACCTATGCACTAGTGGCATGTAAAATAAATAATTTTGGCCAATTCCAAAATGATACGGGAAGGTATCCCTAGAAGCCACAACACCAGCAACAAGAAAGTGGAGAAGATGGTCCTTCTCCTCCCAAGTTAGATGTGATCCATACGTGTAGTGTGTAGTGTCACTTAATTTTGTAATTCAGTCGAAGCAACGAAATAAGCTGTAAATTATAATTTAACAAATTTAGTATATAGATGAACACCAACTATTTCTAAATATAAATGCAAATTACTTCACATGGAGGTAAAACAGGAAGTATATCATCGACAACCACCCAAATTTTGTAATAATTTAATGTTTCAAAAATACTTAGAAATTTTGTAATTGTGCACAAGATGTGGCAATTATATAAACCATTCAAAACGACCACATGTGCTACGATCATTCAAAGGACAATTTGATTGTTGTTGTTGTTTGTACAACATGTAACATGATATAATTATAACTATGGCCCAATAACTACGAACCTGCAACGTGTGGTCAAAGTTTTAATAGACGATGAACACCACATGACATGTAAATGGCCACATGAAGGTAAAACAGGAAGCATATCATCGACAACCACCTAAATGTCGATGTTGTCTGGCATATTATCTTCAGGACGAAGATCGAAGTTGATTTCCATTCCCTTTTGAAATCCATATGCCTTGCAAAGATCTTTCCACTTTGGGCACCTAAATTCTGTTTGAAAAACTGAATTAAATACTTGGATAACAAATGTGTGACCATGTATAGTCCTCAGCTTAGCGCTCATCGTCTCAATTCTCTCGTGGTCTTCGAAACCGAGCCTCTCCAACACATATCTTCTTGCATGGCAAGGGAGGTACATATCGCCGTTCTCGTCAAGCTTCATGCTGAAGAACCTATCGTCCCGCAGGTGAGGCATGTCGCACATACCCCGAGAGTCACCGCAATATTCACACTCACAATATCCATCGTCAGACATTTCCTGTTTTAATGTGGTAAATGTGTGAAAACAACAATATAATCGTGACACACTATATATATCGAAAGAATTGAACATCTATATATAATAACTCTTCATGTTCGCATCATGCATCATCATATATAACAACAAGTCCTACTAGTTATCATCATCATACATAGTTAAATAAAGTGTGTCACGATTATATATAACAACAAGTCGACTCAATGCGGGAACTACTTCTATATATAGTTAAATAAATTAGTTTTATTAATTAAATCAACTAGTTCAACTACTAAGCACTTACTATAAATAAATAAAGTAGTAATTACTAAAAACAAACTACTTCTATATATAGTAAAATAAAGTAGTTTATTAAATCAACTAGCTAGTTCAACTATATAGGAAGCACTTACTATAAATAAAATAAAGTAGTACTTACTAAAAATAAACTAGTTTAACTATAGTTCTATTATTTTTCTAACTAATTATATTAAACACTTTCTCTTCTTATTTTTTCCTTTTTCCTCTATTCTAAATATGAACATATTCATAAATGACTTTGATCATGCACAATTTTCCTATACATACACAATATGAACATATACATAAATTGACAAAGAAAATACTATGAACAAAAAAATCATTAAAATTCTATGAACAAAATTAAAACAGAAAAAAATCATAAAAATTCTATGAACAGAAAAAAATGATAAGTCCATATAACAAGGTTTGAGATTGAAATTGAGATTGAGGTTGAAAGGTTTGTGGCCAACAGTATTCTCAAGTGTACATTGGCTATCACACACAAGTCCATATAACATGTTCTGTTTGCATTTTTTTTGTCTTTTTTCGTGATAGTTGTATATACATCAGTTTTCTTCAACATTTAGTATTTGTTGCATGTCTATTTCCGAGAAGTGTTCATGAAGCCGATGAACACTCCATCCACCAGGTTCATTCAAGATGTTCGGTACTCGGTTGAACTGACAATTTTTTTCTTCTCGTGCTGATCGAACCATGCCACATGCGGATCAAAGAATTATCAGCGTTCAAAATATGAACATATACATAAACTGACAAAAAATACTATGAACAAAAAATCATTAAAATTCTATGAACAAAATAACAACAGAAAAAATTCATAAAAATTCTATGAACAGAAAAAAAAACATAAAAATTTGACATATTCGATCTTTGCATATATATGAACATACAAACATGCATATTCAACAATAATATCACCAAAAAAATCTTTTAACTGAAAAAAAATCTTTGCTCACGGCGACAACGACGGCGATGGCAGGGTGTGGCGCGGCGCGGTGACGGTCGACGGTGATGCGCGGCGTGGGCCGGGGCGGGGCGGCGACGGGCAGGGGCCGGCGGCGTCGCGGGGCACGGGGCGCGGGGCGACGACGGCGACAGTGATGGCGAGGCGGCGAGACGGGCAACCTGGCGGCGTCAGGATCGAATGGAGAGAGGGGAGAGATCAAAATTTCTAAACTGTCGCTTATATAGCCCCACCTTTAGTCCCGGTTGGTGGCACCAACCGGGACCAAAGGTCTCTTCTCAGCAGCCCAAAGGGCGGGAAGCAGAGGCATTGGTATGGTATCATCATTTCACCCACATAGCATGTGCGAGAAAGTTGAGAGGGTTACGGCAAAAACTAGATGCACTTCGTGTACAAACGGACAATCTCTTTGGAAGTATGAGGGTTTCATATGGAAACTCGTCTGTTACAAAGGGATTTCATTTTTTTGAACTTATTTGAACTCCACAGTTTTTCTGTGTTTAAAATGCACCATTCAAAGCCACATCATCAATTTACAACCCTTTCTGACTTCATTTGTTATTTTGCATGCATTTAGTGATTATTTTGAGCTATAAGACCATGAAATTGAAAAGCATTTGAAATGAACTCTGAAAAGGTTCCAAGTTGGCATGGTATCATCATTTCACCCACATAGCATGTGCGAGAAAGTTGAGAGGGTTACGACAAAAACTGGATGCACTTCGTGTACAAAACGGACAATCTCTTTGGAAGTATCAGGGTTTCATACGGAAACTCGTCTGTTACAAAGGGATTTCATTTTTTGAACTTGTTTGAACTCCATAGTTTTTCCGTGTTCAAAATGCACCATTCAAAGCCACATCATCAATTTACAACACATTCTGACTTCATTTGTTATTTTTCATGCATTCGATGATCGTCGCCATTCCTTCTTTTCATAATGCATAACAAATATCTAGTACAAGGAGAAGAAGGAAAAGCGATCCCCACAACAAAAGTGGTTCCGCGGCACGCCACGTGGTTTCGCTGCACGCCACGTGGTTCTGCTGCACGCCACGTGGGACTAATGGTCTTTCATTTTTAAATGACTGTTTTAATCAAAAACAAATTTGTTACAAAAGGGATTTCATTTTTTGAACTTATTTGAACTGAAGACTTTTTGCATATATATGTGGTCGAAATGCAGGATACCATGAAGTTAGAAATGGCTAAACCATTTAAAAGTAGCAAATGAAGTTAGAAAGGGCTAAACCATTCAAATTTGGAAACTATAATGACACAAAGAGAAACTAGACATATATAAATTGGTCCAAGCAGTACATGATACTAGTCCAAACAGTACATAATAATAGCTACCATAGATATATATACAAGTGTTCGACGTTGAGAACACTACTCGTCTGAATCGTCTGAATCAGAATGTCCACCTTATTCGAGGTGACGCTGGCCATAGTTGACGACTCGAATCTTGCGGTACAACTCGTATGAAACGTATGCATCTTTTGCTGCATACTCAATGTTGATACGATCAAGTGGGGCCTTCTCCCAAAGTTTGTGCTGAGACGTTGGGAAATTGGTCTTCATATTACCATACTCCTCGTCGATCAAGGCAACTGCCATATGAGCCATCGAAGTCGTGACATGTCGAAGCCTGAATACCGTTTGGAGATCAATGAGGCAACCAGTTGGTATCTCAATATCGAAGCTGTACCTCATATTCAGCTTGTCGTTCGTTATGTCAACGGTAGCAAAAGTGATGCCGCTGCGAAGGAAGTCCATGAGTTCTGGACAATGCTTGTCACTACTGCAACATAAACAAATTAAAATGGAACAAATGTTACATACTGCTGCAATAAGGAAAAATGTTTCACTACAACTAAAGAGAAAATTATCTTTAGGATTCAAATGGAACATATTGCTATTCTATGCAATTTTCATATCCTATGAATTGATCAAAAAACCATAAATTAACTATGACATATATATATATATATTCTCCCACGGTTTTGCAAATATTCAATAAGCTAGACATATTGCATATTGCTATCCAATGGAACCTAGAGAGATCACTATAGCTATCCAATGGAACCTAGAGAGATCACTAGCTATATGCAATTTTCATGACTATGACATATCATATTGCTATCCAATGGAACCTAGAGAGATCACTAGCTATATGCAATTTTCATAACCTTGGATCGAAGAACGCCGCATAAAATTGTATCACTACAACTATGATTTCAACGGAACATATTGAACCAATCAGATTTTTCGTGGAACACTATTCGAATCAGGGTGTGTTCCCTTCAACTAATCAAAATTGTTTCACTACAACTATTTGAAGCGAACCAACTATGATTCCGATGGAACATATTAAACACTAGTTGATTCTAATAAGATTTTTTAGATTATGGAACACTATTCCAATCAGATTGTGTTCCCCTTCAACTAATCAAAATTGTTTCACTACAACTATTTGAAGGGAACCAACTATGATTGAAACAAATAAACTTACAATGTCATTACCTTGGATCAAAGAAAGCCTCAAAACTTACCTCGCCCATTGGAAGATCAAGACATGGTGTTTGAAACATAGTTGGATGATGGCAACACCGCGTTGATCGGCCGTGTACTCCAGATCAAGCCCCAAGAACTTCTCATGATCCACTGCGGCGTCAAGCCATTCCTTCAACTGTCTAAGAAAATGCGGCACGTCCCTGCTCTCGTTCGTGTACACGACATCGAGCTTAGTCTTGCCATGTGCGAGCACCTCTCCAAAGCGAGTTGGCATGGTGGAAGAAGAGAAGGGAAGAAGAGAGGGGAAGAACAGAGCGAGAGCGAGAGAGGAAGAAGAACACAGAAATGGCGACGCGACAGAGACTCTGCTTCGGTTGTGGTTTTGGGAAGCGGGATGCAAACCGTTTGGGCCTTTAGTCCCGGGTTGAGCCACCAACTGGGACTAAAGAGGGATACCAACGGTTGCCACCACTACGACAGGCCACGTGTCAGACCTTTAGTCCCGGGTTGAGCCACCAACCGGGACTAAAGGGGGATGCGAACGGTTGCCACCACCGCGGAACACCACGTGTCAGTCGCTGGATCTTTAGTCCTGGTTTTTGGCGCGATCCGGGGCTAATGCATCCAACCGAATCGGGGCTATTGCCCCGCTAGGGCCTGGCAGCTCGAACCGGGACCAATGCCTGGCATTGGTCCCGGTTTTAGTTTGAACCGGGGCTAATATGGTTTTGGGTTTCGACCGAAAGACCCATCTTCTACTAGTGTGTATTTTCTTAACTAACCCGGGTGTTATTCCTTCACGAAATTTCATGCGTTAATAGAATGGCCAACCAAGTCGGATGCCCCAAAATTTCAGGTTTGTATTTCTACATTTTCTAGTATTTGTTTTAAATTTACTATTTATGTGATGCGTGTGGAACCATGTTCACCTGTGTATTTTCAAGAAGTTTTGTACTTTTCCATTAGTGAGAAAGGGTGTGCATCCTCGTGTGGTCCTAAAGAAAAATAAAGGTGTGTTTAGTTTGAGGCCCAACTTTTGGCTCCCCACATAGTTATCCCCACCAAAGTTTGGAGTAGGCCATTAGTATGGATCATGTTTGGTTTCACACAACTTTTGGCTTCACACATCATTTTTTTGGTTAGCTAGTTGACATTTTTTGTCATATGCAGGCGGAAGTGCGGAACAACGATAACTTTGGTCGCCAAAATCTTGGCACGCCCAAATTTGACAAAGCTGCTTGGGGGTGCCATCCAAATAGTCCAAGTATACCTAGGGCCTTGGTAAGCTTCATCTTCCATGTCGAGTAATATTAGCTCAAATTTTCTCTCTTAAAAGTTAAGAAGCATTATGACCGATATGTAATGCACGATGTGTAGTCATAACTTCCAATGTCCTAGGGCAGCTAGGTTTTCACTGCCAACACATCTCCTCCATCGATAGATCATCCCCTTCTACTACTTCGTTGGCTACGTCATTGGGGGAGTGTGCGGAGACTTGGCTCTACGAGTGGAAGTTTTAGTTTCCCCCGGTCTTGTGGTTTGCTAGGTCTCCCTATAGGATGGCACGAACAAGATACCCGTTAACTATAGGATGGTATGAACTATCTTATCTTGTTTTCCTATATGCACACCATTTCAATATTTAAAAAAGACATTTGTGCATATCTTTGTTTTTGATCATTTTCAAAGTAGTTCACCTATGATTACCTCCCCAATCACATGTATGCTCAAGAGGCAAGAAAGATATTTGTACAACACCCATGGTATAATATCAAACTCTTCCTGAAGAGGGCGAACGATGGGTGGGCGATCATCCACATCATTGAAGGCTCGGTATCAGCCTTCCAGTTTAGCGGTTTTTCATATCAGATTCATCCGTCTATTTACCGTCTATGATGATACTTTCCAAAGATTTTAGATGTTACCTGTGAAATTTGGTGTTGTTGTGTAATGTGGTGTGGTGATCTAGCTATATGGTGTACTGAGGTGTGGTGAACTAGCTATATGTTGTCATGTACCGATGTCAATTATGAAATCCCGATGGCCATTACACTAATCTGAAATATATTATGTGTTTGATTACTAAAAGGATTAAAAATAATATGATAATAAGCATGCTTATTGGATTATTGGATTGCACACGGTTAGTTATTAAGCACCATGGACGATGACAACTAGAAACACACATAGTTCATAAAAAATAGTGAGGGATCTATGAACAACCACACAATTTGTCTTTCTAGACAATAGTTTGCGTTACGACACACCAGGTTGCAAAAGTTTCCAGCATGAAAATTGTGTGTGATTGATCTTCCTATGTCACACAGTTTTTACCCATGCATTGGGTGTGATATACTTTAATAATGCAAACGCTTCCGTCAAGGAAAGCGTTTGCCATGTCTCCACCTATCACAAACGAGTTCCCATGACACATCGTGTGTAATGCATTATACAAACACATACATTTGTTTTAAATACATTGTGTGGGATGTTCAACATATCTCACATGACTTTTTTGGCCTGCTTCTTTGTGATAGTTCTTCCGATTGCACACAAACACTTTCACTCTTAGTGTGTGTGATCCCTGGAGCTATTGTCTACGATTAATCTTGGTCATGTGGGATTGACACTAGTGGGGACACGGTCTATAGCCCCGGCCCGTAAGGGGCTTTAGTCCCGGTTCACCAACCGGGACTAAAGGGGCGGGACTAAAGGCCTAACCTTTTCGTCCCGGCCCTGTTACACCGGGACTAAAGGTGCTCCACGTGGGCGCCTCGTAGCGCCCCAGGGGCAGGCCCTTTAGTTCCGGTTCGTTAAATTGACCGGGATTAAAGATTTTCAGATTTTGCTGGTTTTTGGGTTTTTTATTTTTGAATGAAATTATTTTTGGGTTTTAGGGTTTTAGGGTTTAGGTGTTCGGGAGATTAACGTGATGCCTCGTTTGGTGTTCGGGAATTAATTTTCATATAATTTAAATAGAAATAATTATGCATATATATAAGATTAACTTATCTTACAAGCGAGCATATATATATATATAATTATATGCAGATCTGAATTATCGGGACTAGAGCCCGTCTATTCGATTACATGGACGAACATCAGTAATGGCCCCTATTTACACTAAATCGTCATTTGTCATCTATAGCTTCCTTTCCTCAGAAATCCCGCAAGCTCCTGTGCAACAGCAATCGCGCGTTGAATGTTCATTGCTTACGTCGAATCTGTGATCCTTGAGCTCAGAGGTAAACGTGCGAATGGTCTCGCAAACATAGTATCCGCATAGATGCGTTCCCCGTGGCTGCTGGTCGCACTTTACGAGAATAGAATATATATATAATCAAAATAATAATCTAGCATCATAAATGTATTGAAAATTAATAGAAGTATATCATACTACTACTTACGTGAGCCGCTCTAAAGGTCAGCTTCTCATGAAAGTTACCGGTAGTCACGCACTTGAACCGCTTCCAAACCCTGCCCGACAAGGATAATGATTTGCTAAGTTTTTCATTAATTGATATATCAGAAAATCATCGAAAGAGACCGATAGAGCGCAAGAATGATTAAAATTACCCTTGCAGCATGTCCTGCAGGCTTTGGAACTGTTCCAAGGGTCTCGATAATGGGTCGAAGGCATCAACTCTTCCCTTATCAATTTGAATGTCCAACAGAATTCAATGGAAGCTGCACATGTATATATATATATGTGTGTGTGTATGTGTCAGTAACTTATCAATTACACTTATAAGTGAATGGACACAACAGAGTAAAGACCCTCACCTGAAGTTGTATGGAAACAGTATGTGGTCACAGAAATTTTGATCTGTTAGAAACCTTAGAAGGTTTTCCTCCGTCTCCTTGGGTTTGTCAGTTAGCGTCGCTATATGTATTTTATCTGGGTCAATAAACCCAAGATCTAGGATGCTCTTACTTTTACACTTCAGAATCTTCATTCTGCATAATAGAGTACAAGTTATATAGAGACAATGAATTGAAATAACTAAACAAGTTATATGTAGACAACGAATTTAAAAACTTACAGACAATAGCAACTCATAAGCGATTTGTCGAGGGCGTCGTCATTGTACATCTGGAAGAGTTCATCAAAGTCGATATGGATTTCTTCAGAGCGGCCGTAGTACTCCCGTGGGACACTCAGCACGATCATCGTTCTTCCATTCTTTGATTCACTTAAGTACCATTTATGCAAGTAACGCATATTTGTTGGGAGATCATCTTTGCTGACCAAAGGCTCTTCCATGACAAACTGTGGCTTAGAGGCTACCACAGCCTTGGGTATCCTGTCGTCTTGGGAAGCCAGCAAATCTTCAACCGAGATACCACATTCATCCGCCAACTCCTTTGCTCTTTCAAAAGCTTGCCCCTGCACCGGAGGGGGAACATTCTCGGTTATCACCTTGAGGGGTGGGATCGACTGTTTTGCCTGTTGTCCAAGCTGAGGAACGTCTGATTTTTTCTTGCTTGTAGTTGAACTTGAATTGCTCCCACTTGCACTTGCACGTGAGCTGCTCTTTTTCACTTCCTTCTGCAATGTGCGTGTATAGTCATCAGGCTTATAGTGTAAGTCATACTGTGATAGAGTGGTTATGAAGTCTTTTGCCCATGCTATGTGCTTCTCGGTGTACTCCGGGCGGGGCTCGGGTTCCTTCCTTTTCATCTGCGCATCATGCTGTTCCTTTGCTATCCTGGCGTTTTCCTCGGGGGTACGATCATAAGGTCTGATAGGAAGATTAGCATGAGGTACCTTTGGGAGGGGCGACAGTTTGCGCTTTGGGGAGCTCCGTCGCTTAGAAATATTCGACGGAGCGTTCTTGCTGGCACGCTTCCGCTTAGTATCATGTGCGGGCGGCGGCGGAGACGGACGACCCAAGTCCGGCGGCAGTGATCGAGATGGACTCGTGTTGTGCTGGCCGACGTCATGTGGAGGGCTTGGAGGTAATGGAGGTGTAGGTGACCTGCGACGACTCGGAGGCGGTGTTGCCCTTGGGGCCGAGCCTGGAAGCTTGATGTAGTTCTTGTCCCATAGTTCTTGTCCCATAGGCTCCATCCAGGGGGTAGCCAGGACCGCCCGCTATCATTCTTCGTTCATCGTCGGGCGGGGCCTCAGATTCAGCCACGCTGCTTTTCCGCTTAGATGGGGCGCCGGTAATATCAAGTGCAGGATCTTCCTAGCGGGGTACTCCTCTAAGCTCATCAATCTGCTTCTGTTGCTCGTTAATCCTGACAACTATTTGAAGGGAACCAACTATGATTCCAATGGAACATATTAAACACTAGTTGATTCTAATACGATTTTTCAGATTATGGAACACTATTCCAATTAGATTGTGCTCCCCTTCAACTAATCAAAATTGTTTCACTACAACTATTTGAAGGGAACCAACTATGATTGAAACACAACATATTAAACACTAGTTGATTCTAATACGATTTTTCAGATTATGGAACACTATTCCAATTAGATTGTGCTCCCCTTCAACTAATCAAAGTTGTTTCACTACAACTATTTGAAGGGAACCAACTATGATTGAAACAAATAAACTTACAATGTCATTATCTTGGATCAAAGAAAGCCTCAAAACTTACCTCGCCCATTGGAAGATCAAGACATGGCGTGCGAAGCATAGTTGGATGACGGCAACACCGCGTTGATCGGCCGTGTACTCCAGATCAAGCCCCAAGAACTTCTCATGATCCGCTGCGTGGTCAAACCATCGTTCCTTCAACTGTTGAAGAAAAAACGGCACCTCCCTGCTCAGGTTCGTGTACACGACACGGAGCTTGGTCGTGCCATGTGCGAGCACCTCATGAAAGCTAGTTGGCATGGTGGAAGAAGAGAAGGGAAGAAGAGAGGAGAAGAACAGAGAGGGCGACGCGAGAGAGAAGAAGAAACAGAGAAATGGCGACTGTACGCTTCGGTTCGTGCTTTTCATCGCCCGAAACGACGCGGCATGCAAACCGTTTGGGTCTTTAGTCCTGGGTTGAGCCACCAACCGGGACTAAAGAGGTATACCAACCGTCGTCACCACTACGGCAGGCCACGTGTTAGTCCTTTAGTCCCGGGTTGAGCCACCAACCGGGACTAAAGGAGGATACGAACGGTTGCCACCACCACTGCCCACCGCGTAGCCCTTTAGTCCCGGTTTGGGACACGAACCAGGACTAAAGGATCCTTACGGGCCGGGACTAAAGCCTCGAGGGAGGCATTGAGAATTGAGGCGACGTGGCCGGGCCTTTAGTCCCGGCCCAGAGGCAGGCCGGGACTAAAGGATCCAGGCCAAAGGCCCGTTTTCCACTAGTGTGATCCCCTTACCGCCCACCTTAGCAAGGCGAGTCTTTAAACCGTGTAAGCAAATAGGGTAAGCCGTTTATATAGAAGGGCAAAACCTCTGTTACTTATGCTAAAATAGTTTAGAAATGCGAGGTATAACAACATATTGAGGGCATCAACCATTGCACCACTGCTGATCAGCTATCGATATATAGTGCTAGGCTTTATTTATGACTGTCAATGTTTGGAGTATATAAATACATAACCATGCCGTTATGAGTTTTTCAAATTAGACAGATATTCCATATTTCACCATTGTAGAACGAAAGGAGTATTATTGGGAGCATCTAGGTAACACTCCCTTGTTAGATTAGGCCAAATCCACATCTTGGACAGCGCGTGAAATCTTTGCAAAATCCCCGGTTGCTCCAAGGACTTCCCAACAGTCTCGCCAATCAAGCAAACGAGTGACTAGTCAAAGTACACGTCAAAGATTCTGCTCACAACTCTCGCATGCATGCAGAGTCTAGCGACCGGAGCAGATCAAAGGACAAGCTCAGGACAGCCGCCTCGTTCGGTCCATCGTCCCACATCGCTAGATTCTACATGTCTTATTTTATCAGACTCCCCATGAAACCGTTAGCGAGCTTACCAGACACGAGATCGAAAAATGGCTGTCGTTGTCGTCCTGGGAACGGAGAGAGTATCCCTCTGGAAAGCTCACACACTCACATGGACCATATGAGCCTCCAAATTTTAAAACCGCAAAGCATCGATCGGGCCGGCACCAGTAGGCAGCCAGCCAGCTGGGCGGCAGCCTCGCGCTAATCCCGGATTTGTGTCCTGAGAGCAAGTACAATAAGGTACAATCAGCAGACTGTAAGACATAAGATATTATATTTTTGCTGAGTTGGATGAGAGAGAAGAGGAGAGAGAAGGGAAGCGGGATCTTCGTAAAGAGACAGCTCTAACACGTGCTTCTAGGTACTTTGTGAGAATGAAAGGTGTGCCATATATGATAAAAATAGTACTCTTTTATAACTAACTATTGTACAAGCTAGCTATAAGATGGACTATAAGATAACTTATAGCGAGCAGTTGGCTATATTATTAACCATGCTCTGAGTAATCCTGTGGAACCCGCTCGAAATCCACACTGATTGAGACTTGAAAAATGGTAGTATACGATTGATCTCGTGGTGGTAGTACGTTTGACTCCAGTGTGCATGCGCTATATAGTCGCATGGCAAGCTACGTAGGACGTAGCTAGGTTACCTTTTTAAGTGGCTCGAGGCGGGCATGGATTAGGTTAATCCGGACGGTACTAATTGGGGTCCCGGATTGGAGCAGTGATGCATACTCGTAGCACACTACTGGCTACTACTGCCATGCATATATCGCCGCCCCAAGTGTCCGGGACCATGGCCGGCCAGCAGTAGCCAGTAGCTGCACTTGTCTAGTGCCAGTAGCTCTGACTGATCATGCATCGAGAACATCGATCGAAATTGACCCGGGAGCTCACGGAATCCGTCCGATCAATCACACACGCCACACTAGGACGTACACTACTATAGGCCAATACTATCGTTCAACTGATCGCAACGCAAAGTTAATGACACCCATGTCTCGCGGGCTTGGTCGGTCGATCGGTTCCAGCGCATGCGTGCCGTACTGCCAGTGTCTTGTTACACGTTTCTTTAGCACCACTACGGGTGCTAGCCACACTATCACATGTGTACACTCCACCGATGAATGCATATATAGTTTGGTTGCAAAACCCTAGGCTAATTTAAGCAGTCGGTATATATAGCTGTTAATTTACTCATCAGTAGTCATCGGCAGCTGCTAGCCAGTGCAGAGGGAGCGCGTACACACATGATCCGTCTGATTGTATAGGCCTGGCAAAGGTGATACGATCCGATTTGTCTCGGACTCGGACAAGACGATCGCATTGTGCCGGTCGATCCTCGGACAGTTTCCAATGATATGGCATGCAGGGGGGGACACGGCCGCAGCGCCAGCGTCCTCGTGTTCACGCCGGAGCTGGCATCGTACATACCTGGCTCGACCGCTCCCATTTGATTTGTTCCCCCGATCGAATTTTATCACGTTGTGCCGGCCGGGCCATGGACTGATTCGCTTCGATGATCGGGTTGGTCAAATTAATGGCCGTTTGTCGTTGTAGCAGCAGCTAGGGTAGAGCACGTAGTACTACGTGGATATGTTAACTTGCATGAGGCGGCCGGGCCAAATTATTGCAGTGTGCCTAACTGGCTAGCCCTACTGATGCAATCTCCCTAAAAAAAATCAACTACTGTTAAGCTCGTTGCCACATTCTGCGCCATGGAACTATCGAGCCGTGGCAACAAAAGTACTGCCGTCACTAGCTGGCTAACTCTGGACAGATCATGTTACTGTTCTCTCTTTTCGGTGAGAGAGATGGAGAGAGAGCCCAAGTATAATAGTGGATTAGGTGTCATGTTGGGATCAGAACAATCAATCAGCAGGCCGGGGCTGAGTAGTGATCAGTAGCAGGCATCATGAGACGAGACGCACGTCTTACTGTCATCCATGACGAGACGACGAATAGACGACCGACCGAGAAGACGTGCCAATTAATCGGGCCGACGACAATGCGATGTGATGCCCAGTCGCGACCGATGGTCGATAGAGATGGGCACGCACCGCCACCGGCATCCATCGGCCGCGCGCGCGCCCTTTACTCATAAGAACGTGGCCTCCATATCAGTGTATCCCACCGGCCTAGGCCGCTCGCCGTACGTAGCGTCGTACGTACGTCCTCGGCGGCCAGCCGGCCGCCCGGCACCGCCCTCTCGTTGGTTAATGCATGGGCTGCGGAGCTAGCCTTTCCCTGCCCGCGTAACCTACGTTCTGTAGCACGTAGCAAACTAGGGAAAGAACGTGTGCACATATTGATGCACTCGTCAGTCATCAGTCGTCACAAGGAAGAGAGACAAATGTGGAGAACGAACGTTTACGCCGCGTCCGCAGCGGCGAGTCGCGGGGGCTTCGCTAGCGACAGCGTACCGACGTGTAACGTACCGGCCGGTGGAACGTAATTCTCTACGGACCATCGTACACTTGTTCAGTCCTCGGTGCACCGGCCCCTCGCGGCACATATGCATGCGAGCATGCATGCCGCCTTTTGTCGGGATGGGTCAGTGTCCACCGCGTCGGCTAGCTCGATCGGAGAGAAATTCCTCGCACTGCTCGTGCAACAGCACCGTCAATCCGTCTTACTATCGTATACACTCTCTCTGTTTCAGAATATAAGCTTTTTTCATTAATGGACTACATGCAGATGAATATAGACATACTTTAAATTATGGATTTAGTCATTTTGCTTTGTATGTAGACCATAGTGAAATCTTTTTAAAATACTTATATTTATGATCGGAGGGAATACTTCATCCGTCTAAAAATATTTACCATAATGAATGCATATATCTTAATGTATTTTAGTTTTCAACACAAAAGGTAAAAATAAAGCGATAATGTCTTTGGGTATATGTCACTCCTGCTATTTACAAACGTTGGAAAGGGTTTGTGACTGGCAGGTGGCACTGGTACCGAGTTCCTTGAGCATGCTTTTTCCGGACTCCTGTTATTTACAAACGTTGAATGAAAAGTTTAATTAAATTATGTTTTCATATTCATGTTTCTTGTGATGAGGACTTTCATGCATTACCCAATTTGAATGCATCTCGAGGAGTTAAAAAAAGAGAAACATATGTTTTTGGTCTCTCAAGTTTTTCAAAAGTATAGACTTGGTCCATCAAGTTTTTTAGGTAGGCATTTGGTCTTTCAAATCACAAAACCGGATATATTTGGTCCAAAGCCAGTTTTGAGTAAGTTGACTGGGTTTGACCACATTGACTAGGTATAACTGATGAATAATAAGTTAAAAAAATTAGCAAACAAGGTGCGTGTAAATTTTGGTGGTCAAACATCATCCGAGGAGCACTAAAAATACATTTTTTTGGAGCCAATCTTTTTTTTGCGCCATGAGCTCCTCGAATGTCCAAACATCGCATAAATTTTCACGCACCTAGTGCACCCAAGCATCTCAGTTGCCACATAATTACAGATTTTTTATATATTTTTGTTTTTTTTAATTTACCATGCATCCGTCGAACCCAATCGACATGGTCAAACCCGGGCACCGTGGTCAATATCTGGATTTGGACAAAACTTATCGGGTTTTGATAACCAAATGTCTACCAAAAAATCTTGAAGGACCTAATCTATATTTTTATGAAACTCGAGGGACCAAAAACATACTCCTCTCTTAAAAGAATCTGTTGAGTTTGAACATTTCGTGAGACTTGCTCGTATATTTTGTACCCTCTATTTTGTCTGAAAATGTCATGACAACTTGGTTCTATATGTACGCCTTGATCATACGGGTCCGTTCCCAGATGGCCGAGCTTTTCTCAGCACAAGAGAGGGAGCATCGCAGCGAGAAACGACAAACCACCACCACCAACACCGGCCAACCACGCCGTACGTGTCGTGTCGACCGTAGTGTGAACCCGGACCCCTGGCGCTACTGCCGCGAACGGGTGGCCCGGCCGGATCGATCGAAGATTGGGCCGCACGGACGTACGTAGATGATGGGCGGCCGGGACCGGGTGTACCGTGCCAGGAGGAGAGACACTGGAGATGGGGCGCGTTGACTGTCTAGTCTATACCGTCCTCTCACTCCCGTGCATGCTCGTCCGGCATGCATGCACGAAACAAGTCATGCGTAGGGGCGGGCTCTGGGTGTTGCTGCGTGGTTGCTAATCCCTCGTGTGTAGGCTTTTGGGAGGGACCAGGCGGCAGTCCATGGCACGGACCGTCCGGCCCATGCCGAGGCGACTGTTCTCTGTGTGGGCGCATTTGGCACACCGGGGTATCCACGAAGGATCCCTGGTGCAATCAGCAAAAACCTTCATCCACACCAGGTTCAGGCCAATAGCCGGTCTCGTTTATTTTAAGATGATAAATCCAAACGTCAGATTTTTAACATTTGATTGGAGACAGAACGTCCACTGAAGCATTTGATCAAAACCCGAATCTTACATTATGTGTCACAGTGTCAGACCATGTCATTGTTTCTTTCCGTTACATTAAGCGCCCGTCGCGAACCTACTGTAAAGTGTAAAACGAGAGAAAGAAATAAATGATAGAACAGTTGCTTTCATTGATGAATTAAAGATATATATACCTTTGGCATAAAGGCGGCTACAAAGAGTCAGTTGCTACAAATAGCAACCGACATAGCAGGGGTTAACCCTTTAATTAATCTAATTAATTTATTTCTAACACCCCCCAATCAGCGTGTCTTGGATATATATTATCTTGATAAAGACTCCTCTTTGTATATGCCTTTGAGAATGTTCATCATCTTCGTGAAAGCCTTTGTATAATCTTAAAAGTCTCTCCCAGAAACCCCGTGGAAAAAAATATGAGGGGAATAGTGTAGATATGTTGCTAAAACTTCTTTAAACCCGGTGAGAAAATAATAAAGGGAAAATAGTGTAACATATAATGATTATTGTCTCTTAATAACTCAATCGAGAAAACCATTGAAGAGGAGAAAAATCATTTGTGAGTTTAGAGAACAATTAATATGTCTTAAATACTTACTTTAGAAACCGAGTAGGGGAAATATAAAATATGACATATGATCTTTGATATGATATTGCCTCATTAAAAACCTTTTACGAGAAAACTGATATAAAACTCATAAAGGAAAAGAGTACAACAATTATTATCTCATGATAATTAATGGGTTATGATTCTAGGAGTCCCCCCCCCCCCAAAATTTGCAAATCTCGAAAACGTCTCATACCAATTCCATGAATATATTTTTGGAATGTTGAATTTGGTAAAGACTTTGTGAACAAATCTGCTAGATTGTCACATGATTTGGTTTGCAAAATATCAATTCCTCCATCCTTCTTTAATGCATGAGGATAGAATAACTTAGGAGTAATGTGTTTTGTGATATTACTTTTCACATAATCCATTTGCATTTGAGCAATGCATGCTGCATTATCTTCATATGTAATAGTTGGTGATCCTAATGAACCAACACCACATGAAGTTTGAATATGGTTAATCATCCTGCAAAGCCATACACATTCTTTAGATGCTTCAAATAATGCAATAATTTCAGAATGATTAGTGGAAGTTGCTACGAGAGTTTGTTTTGTTGACTTCCATGAAAAAACAGTTCCACCATATAAGAATACGAAACCTGTTTGTGACCTTGCATTGTGTGGATCAGATAGATAGCCAACGTCAATATATCCTACCATAGTCATATCTTGGTTTTTCTGATAGAATAAGCCAAGATCTTTTGTACCATGTAAATATCTAAGGATATTCTTTACTCCCGTCCAATGACATTTTGTTGGAGCAGCGCTATGTCTAGCTAGTAAATTTACCGCAAATGCAATATCAGGCCTCGTGCAATTTGCAAGATACATTACGCACCAATTGCACTGAGATACGGGAACTCAGGTCCTAATATCTCTTCATCATCATCCCGAGGTCTAAAAGGATCTTTATTCATATCAAGGAATCTGACAACCATGGGTGTTTTGGTTGGATATGATTTATCCATATTAAATTTTTCCAAAACCTTTTGAATATAAACATGTTGGTATACTAAAATTCCTGAGGGAAGATGCTCAAGCTGTAAGCCTAAGAAGAATTTGGTCTTTCCCAAATCTTTCATCTCAAATTCTGCCATTAGATGATTGCTTGCTTCTTCTATATCAGGTGTACTCCCAATGATATTGAGGTCATCAACGTACACTGAGATGATGCAAAATCCATATGAGGACTTCTTTATAAATACACAAGGGCAATCATCATTGTTTGTGTAGCCTTTTTGAATAAGGAACCCACTCAGTCGGTTATACCACATTCTACCTGACTGTTTTAAGCCATATAGTGACTTTTGTAATTTTACACAATATGCGTTGCGATTTGCTTTTGGATTCGGCATTTTAAGTCATTCGGGGACCTTCATATATATGTCCTATTTGAGTGACCCATATAAGTATGTTGTCACTACACCCATCAACTGCATAGATAAATTCATTTGTACTGCCAAAGATATTAAGTATCGAAACGTTATTCCACTCATAACACGAGAGTATGTATCATCGTAATCGATGTCGGGTCTCTGCGTGAACCCTTGTGCTACAAGCCTCGCTTTCTATCTCACCACCTTATTGTTTTCATTCCTTTTTCGAACAAAAACCCATTTTGATCCAGCAGGGAAGACATTGTGAGGAGTAGGTATTACTGAGGAAAATACCTCTCTTTTGTTGAGCGAGCGCAGTTCTGCCTCAATTGCTTCCTTCCATTTAGGCTAATCAGGACGCTTGAGGCACTCCCTCACGGTCTTTGGTTCTGGATCCAGTTGAAGGGTTTCAGCAATTTCAGAGGCGAAATATATGTCGACAATTGTAGTCTCTCTATTATATGATTCTCCCGATTCTATATAGTTTATGGAGATTTCTTTTATACCTTCAGACTCTATGTGATTTTCCACAACAATAGAATCATGGTGTTCCGATGTCTCAGCTATTATGTTTTTATGCGCATTTATGCTAGGTTTAAGATGTTGAGCATCTGGTTGGCGTCCTTCAACTTGAGGTTGAATTGCATTTACTGGTAGAGGATTTGATTTCCTCTGTTTCCACGGAGGCTTTTGAGAAGCTATATTCCAGCCGACCAGATTTCTCCCCCTCTTACTCTCATTTGGGGTTTGAGTGGTTTTAGTTGGTACCTCCACTTTTTATGGTGCATTCACAACGGGAATATGTGATTTAGTGACACCTTTATGGTCAGTAAATGCATTCGGTAGATTATTTGCAATGTGTTGCAAACCTATGTTCCTCTGAACTTCAGTTTCAGATTCTTTAGTACGTGGATCTAAGGACTGGATGCCTATTACATTCCAATCTATTTCCTGGCATTCTTTGTGCTTTGATTCTCCCCCTAATGCCGGGAAATGGTCCTCATCAAAAATAGAATTAGCGTAACGGGCAGTAAACAGGTCCCGTGGAAGAGGTACAAGATATTTTATTATTGACGGAGAATTATAACCCACATAGACCCCTAGTTTTCTGTGGGCCCATGGATGTATGCTGCGGTGGTGATATCGGTACGTATACTGCGTAATCGAATTTTCATAGATAAGAAATACTTGGCTGAGTGCCACGTACTAGTTGCAGCGGGGAGGATTGTATGATATGTAGTTAGTCTGATTTGTATCAGATCTGCGGCGTGTAATACTGCATGTGCCCAACAAGATGCTGGTAATTTATAATTCTGTAATAGTGGTCGAACAATTAATTTTGCTCTTTTGATGAAAGATTCAGCCAAACCATTTTGAGTATGAACATAAGGCAGAGAATGTTCTAAATGAATGCCCATAGCCATGCAATAGTCATTGAATGCACGTGAAGAAAATTCAGCCGCATTATCCATAGGAATTGTTTTTATCCTATTTTCAGGATGATTTGCTCTTAAGTTGATAATTTGAGCAATTAGCTTGGCAAAAACATGATTTTGTGTGGACAATAGACACACATGTGACCATCTTGTAGATGCATCTATGAGTACCACGAAATACCTAAAAGGTCCTGATAGTGGTTGAATTGGACCATATATATCTCCTTGAATGCGTTCAAGAAAATCAAGTGACTCATTTTTTACTTTAAGATAAGATGGTTTTATAATTAATTTCCCAATTGCACATGCGGTGCACACAAAATCTAATGATTTGGGAAAAAATTTAGTTGGAAGGCTGTGACCAATAAAATTGTCAATAATTTTTCTCATCATCCCTATGCCTGGATGACCTAGGCGATCATGCCAAGTCTTGAATTTATTAAGGTCTTGAAAAATTATTTTGTACGCAACTTGTGATACGGGATTTATATAACTATAATATAATCCATATGAAAGTGAGGGGAATTTCTCAAGAATTTGTTCTCGGACCCATTACTCTTTGTTAAAAGCAAATGTTTATAATTATTTTCAGATATTGTTTCCAAATGGAAATTATTTGATCTCAGGTCTCTCAAACTTAGAAGGGTGTGTGTAGATCCAGGATACAATAATGCATCCTCAATTACAATTGTAGTACCCATAGGTAGAACGATGGCTCGTCCTGAACCAATAATCGACGCATCGCGACCGGCGATGGTCATAATATTCCCTTTTCTCTTAGTTAGAGTTTGGAAATATTTTATTTCCCCTAATATTGTGTTAGTGGTACAACTGTCCACCAAACATAATTCTTCTTCCATTGGATTATTTTCCCGTAAAATGTATATAGAGTAAGAGAATATTTTACAATGAGACTTTATTCATATTACTCACATATAAATATATATCTATACAAAGTATTCATATTACAATTACAAATATAAATATGACATTATGTTTGAATTACATAATAAGATTGGTCCGTAGGACTTTATTCTACTTAGAGTTATACAAATTATAACATCCATTATTACAATAAAATAACTGATAACATCAAATGAGTGATGTGGAGATTATATGAGATTCATATGCGTCTTGGGTGTATTCCATCATCATGTTGTCAACATCAAGAAGATCTTCATCCTTGTGCCTTGTTTCCTTAGGAGCGCTTTGAGAAGTGATAGCTTCAAGGTTTTGTTCTTGTTGTAAGGCATTGAAGTGAGCTTCGGCTTTTCCATGAACTTGTTTGCCTTTCCCAATGGATTTGAGGTATAAATCCGCTAGATGCTCGGGAGTTCGGCATTTGCTAGTACGATGGTTAATACATCCACACCTTTGACAAATCTCGGAGTTGGTGTTTCGGTCATTTTTCTTGAAATGACCTTTACCTTTAGATTGACCAAAGCTTTTCTGCTTGTTGTTCCTTTTCTACTTTCCATTGAATTTCTAGAAATTCCTTTTGTTGCCCCCATACTTTTTAGTAAACTGAGTGTTAGCATGTGCTTCAGGGAGTGACATTTAACCCGTTGGGGGTGTTTGATGATTCTTCATGAGAGGTTCATCATGTTTTTCAGCCTGAAGTAAAGTGTATATGAGTTCAGAATACTTTTTGTATTTTTGTTGACGGTACTATTGTTGTAGTACTCTCATCGAGGGGTGGAAAGTGCACAAGGTCTTCTCAATAAGATCTTCTTCAGAAATTGCTTGATTGCAAAACCTTAGTTTTGAGTTAACCTTGTGAACTGCAGTGTTATATGGTGCCACAGATTTGAAATCTTGAAACCTTATGAGGGACCATTTTCTATGTGCTTTCGATAGCATAATTGCTCTTTGTTGGTCATATCTCTCCTTGAGAGAGTTCCACAAAGCTTGTGGATCTTCTCCCATCAAATATTCCGACTTTAAGTCCGGATGGAGATGGTGCCTTAAGAAACTTAAAGTTGTATATTTGGCTACCGTGGGGTTTTCTCCGACGCCTTCAATGGGTGTGATGATAGTGGAACCGAGTTTACGACTTTCAAGGGCTATCTTTGCATCCATATCCCATGGTAAATAGTTACTACCATCTAGTTTAAGTTCATGAAATTCACGATGCATGACACCAGCCATTTCCTACATAATTTTAGTTTACTATGAGAGTAAAATATAAGTTACAACAAATGCTTTGGGGAAGCAAAATTTTCAAGTATAGTTGATGCTTTAAACTTGTATGTGTAGACCTAATTTATGTATATGACACTTTGAAGATTGTCACCGTTGGGGGTGTAGATCTCACAGTAGTGGAGAACATAGTCTCGTTTTGACCAGTAGATGTTCATATGTCCATTACCTTGTGTCATACTATATTTTACAAAAACACTTTGAAGGTAGTCATCTTGTCAAAAGACTAGACGTAGACCTCTCAGCAAGAGTGGATAATCTGCAAATTATGGAGTAGATCACACAATTACCTTGTGATTTGCAGAAATTCGAGGTAGTCACATCAATTCGCATATTCGGGAGAGCACTCGAAGATAGTCATTTTGCCAAAAGAATGGAGACAAAATGTAGATCTTTCAGCGATGAGGATAATCTGCAAAGTGCAGTAGATGCCTCATCTACCTTGTGATCCCAAAATTTGAATTGTAAAAAAAATGTTGTACTTAGAACTACATATTCTAAAAAAATAAAAAATGCTCAGGCAATCATATAGAATATGTACACATAGTGTGAGACTTTATTTTAGACGATATACAATCCAAGTATTCAAACGTATAATACAATACTAAATGAATATGATAAGTAGAGGTTCTTAATACAATAAGATATCACACTGAAATAAAAGGAAGAGGCTCCAGTGCAATATAGTAATACTATGATTAAACACAACACACTAATAGTCACTTTATTTAGGTACGTGGTGGAATTTCTTGGCCTGTAGGCCTTTTTGGAGAGGAACGTGGCTTGGTGCTGGCCCATGCACCACACACATCAGCAGATATGGGAGCAGAGAGCAGCACGCATCAGGGTTTCCCCACAGCGTCGCCACTCCCATTTCCATCGAGTCTGGTCTCACCATCTCACCACGCAAGCCCTACTCTCTCCATGGCGGCTTCTTCAAGGGAGGCGGGGTGTTCCCCGCACCGTCGCACGGCCACCGTCGCTGCTGCTTGCCCCGGCGGCGCCGGTGAGGCCGAGGGCCGCCGGAGACCACGCGCCCCGGACTACAGCGCGATTCTGGACCATGGCCGCGGTGAACTGCCGCAGGATGCGGAGCGCCTCTGGTGGAGGCGTGGGAGGGAGGGGTGTGATACGTCTCCGTCGTATCTACTTTTCCGAACTCTTTTGCCCTTGTTTGGGACTCTAATTTGCATGATTTGAATGGAACTAACCCGGACTCACGCTGTTTTCAGCAGAATTGCCATGGTGTTGTTTTTGTGCAGAAATGAAAGTTCTCGTAACGTCCTGAAAATTTACGGAGATTTTTTCTGGAATAAAAGAAAAATACCCACGCAAAGATCCACCGGAGGGGGCGTGCCAGTGGGCCACAAGCCCACAGGCCGCGGCCACCCCCTATGGTCGCGCCATGCAGGCTTGTGGGGCCCACGTGGTACCACCGCCCCCAATCTCAGCTCTCTATCTTCCGTTTCGCCTGGAAAAAAATCAGGGAGAAGGTTTCATCGCGTTTTGCGATACGGAGGCGCCGCCACATCTTGTTCTTCATCTGGAGGGCAGGTCTGGAGTCCGTTTTGGGCTCCAAAGAGGGGAAATCATCGCCATCGTCATCATCAACCTTTCTCCATCGACAATTCCATGAAGCTCTTCATCGTTCGTGAGTAATCTCATCGTAGGCTTGCTGAACGGTGATGAGTTGGATGAGATCTATCATGTAATCGAGTTAGTTTTGACGGGGATTGATCCCTAGTATCCAATATGTTCTAGATTGATGTTGCTACTACTTGGCTATGCTTAATGCTTGTCACTAGGGCCCGAGTGCCATGATTTCAGATCTGAACCTATTATGTTGTCGCCAATATATGTGTGTTTTAGATCCTATCTTGCAAGTTGTAGTCACCTACTATGTGTTATGACCCGGCAACCCCGGAGTGACAATAGCCGGAACTACTCCCGGAGATGACCATAGTATGAGGAGTTCATGTATTCACCGCGTGTTAATGCGTTGGTCCGGTTCTTTATTAAAAGGAGAACCTTAATATCCCGTAGTTTCCATTAGGACCCCGCTGCCACGGGAGGGATGGACAATACATGTCATGCAAGTTCTTTTCCCTAAGCACGTATGACTACATACGGAATACATGCCTACATTAGATTGACGAACGGGAGCTAGCCACATATCTCTCCATGTTATAGCTGTTACATGATGAATGACATCCGTCATACTCATCCATCACCGATCCACTGCCTACGAGTCTTTTACTACTGGTCCTCGCTACGTTACTTTGCCTAGGCTTGTCCCTTGCTACAAGAGGGATTGGGCCACTTTGCTGTTGCTGTCACTTTGTTGTTGCTGTCACTTTGCTACTGCTGTTACTTGTTACTTTGTTGTTGCTGCTACTACTGTTCCTTGCTAGCCCGTTGTTACTTGTTGCAAGACTTTGTTGGCGCCGTTGCCGAGGCTAGGTAAGCGGTATTAACATCCCGTCAACCAAGGCTTCTTCTGGCACTGTTGCTATCATATTACCTTGCTACTGATACTTTGCTTGCACACACTAATCTTTCTGGTGTGGTTGAATTGACAACTCAGCTGCTAATACTTGAGAATATTCTTTAGCTTCCCCTTGTGAGCGAATCAATAAATTTGGGTTGAATACTCCACCCTGGAAAACTGATGCAATCCCATACGCTTGTGGGACATCAGGGTGGTGCTGGAGGCGGGGGCGGAGTCGCCGGTGATGGTGGAGGCGGAGGTGTCGACGACGAGCCCTGGCTCTCTTCTTCTTCTTCCACCTTGATGGCGACATTCAAATCGGGAACGGCGGGGTAACCGTCTGTTTCCACTGCTTCCGGTGTCGAGGACGGTAGATCCGGGACGGGGCCGTATCCAGGGGGGAAGAGGTGCTCCGGCAGTTCCTCCGACGGCGTCGGTGACGACAGCTGCGGTGGTCCGCCCGTATGCGCCGGGCATGGACCGAACTCGTGTTGCAGGTAGTACGGGGGCCGGGGCAGCGAGGCGAGTTCACAAGGGAACATCTCCTCCTCTCCGAGAAATGGCGCCGACGGTCCTGCAAGTAACCATTCTAGCAGAGTGATGGGGAAGGCCGATGGTGGAGTAGCTTGTACGATGTAGTCGTCGGCGACGGCCGGAGCCAAAGGCCCGACCTGATGTATTGCAGGTATGTCTTCATTTGCAGCGGCGATAAGAGCGGAGGGTCCAGCTCGGTGCACCGTTGGTGCTTGCCCAAGTAGTGGGTTGTTGCCTCACCGGGCATAGCCACGGCGGCGGTTCTACCGATGGTTCCTGGCAAGAAAGCGGCGTCGATGACCACTCATTACACCAAGTCCATGACGGCGACGTGCGGTCTGGTGGTGATGAGTGCGAGGAAAGCGACGGCGACGGCTTTCCCACTGGATGTAGCAAGCGAAGGCAAAAGCAAGGGATGGGAGGGTCTCTCCTGCCATCTTCTTGCCTTTTTTCTTCTTGCCGCTTTCGGCAAAGCAAGTGTTGATAACGTGTAAAGTGTAAAACGAGAGAAGGAAACAAATGATGAAATAGTTGCTTTCATTGATGAATTGAGGATATATATATATCCCTGGTAGAAAGGCGGTTACAAAGAGGCAGTTGCTACAAGTAGCAACCGACATAGCACGGATTAAACCTTTAATTAATCTAATTAATTAACAGCAGCAGTGGGACAAACTCGTAGGCAATGGATCGGTGATTCGTTTGGATGACATTCATCATGCAACGGTTATAACACGAAGAGATATGTGGCTAGCTCCCGTTCGTCAATGTGATGTAGGCATGCATTCTGTGTGTAGTCATACGCGCTTAGGGAAAAGAACTTGCATGACATCTATTGTCCATCCCTCCCGTGGCAGCGGGGTCCAAATGGATACTACGGGATATTAAAGTTCTCCTTTTAATAAAGAACCGGATCAACGCATTAGCACTTGGTGAACACATGAACGCCTCAAACTATGGTCATCACCGGGAGTGGTTCCGGTTATTGTCACTTCGGGGTTGCAGGGTCATAACACATAGTAGGTAACTACAACTTGCAAGATCGGATCTAAAACACACATATATTGGTGACAACATAATAATTTCAGATCTGAAATCATGGCACTTGGGCCCTAGTGACAAGCATTAAGCATGGCAAAGTAGTAGTAACATCAATCTCAAAACATAGTGGATACTAGGGGTCAATCCCCGTCAAAACTAACTCGATTACATGATAGATCTCATCCTACTCATCACCGCCCAACGAGCCTACGAATAGATTACTCACGAACGATGAAGAGCTTCATGGAATTGGAGAGGGAAGAAGGTTGATGATGACGATGGCGACGATCTCCTTGATCCGGAGCCCAAAACGGACTCCAGATCTGCCCTCCAGATGAAGAACGGGATGTGGTGGCGCCTCTGGATCGAAAACGCGATGAAATCTTCTCTTCTGATTTTTTCCGGGACGGAAGGGAATAAATAGAGCTGAGTTTGGGGGCGGCAAAGCCACGTGGGCCCCAGAAGCTTGGTTGCCGCGGCCTGGGGGGCACGGCAACAGGGCTTGTGGCCCACTGGCCCATCCCCTCCGGTGGATCTTTGCGCAGGTATTTTTCATATTTTCCAGAAATATTCTTTGTAGATTTTCAGGACGTTCCGAGAACTTCCATTTCTGCACAAAAACAACACCATGCCAATTCTGCTGAAAACATCGTCAGTCCGGGTTAGTTCCATTCGAATCATGCAAATTAGAGTCCAAAACAAGGGCAAAAGAGTTTGGAAAAGTAGATACGATGGAGACGTATCAAACTCCCCCAAGCTTAAAACCTTGCTTGTCCTCAAGCAACTCAGTGGACAAACTGAAAGAGAAACAAAAACTTTGACAAACTCTGCTTGATCTTGTTGTTGCAACTATGTCTAACTCATAACCAGAATTTCAGCAAGATCACAAGTTAACCACATAAGCAAGTGACACATAGGTCTCACGGTAAACTAATATCAATGGCATAAACAGCTAGCGAGCAAATAATAACGAGTTTCAGATACCAACAATTCAATCAAAACAAGCATGAAGCAATATGAATAGGTGGTATCTCTCTAGCTCTTTCTGAGACCGCAAAACATAAATGCAGAGCACTTTCAAAGATCAAGGTCTGACTAAACATTCTAATTCATAGCAACGAAGATCCAGTCATAGTCATACTCAATATCAATCAAAAGCAAAGCATAAAAATGACAGAGGTGCTCTCTAATTGGTGCTTATATAAGAAGAGGATGACTCAACAGGAAAAAAAATAGACAAGCCCTTCGCAGAGGGAAGCAGTGATTTTGGGTGGCATGCTTTCATTGTCAACACAGTGACCAAGAGTTCTCAATACCTTCCATGCTATTCATGCTATAGGCGGTTCCCAAACAGGAAAGTAAGGTTTTAACTCCCCCACCACCAATCAATCACACTCCATGGCTAGCCGAATCCTCGGGTACCATCCATACTAACATCAATCCGAGGGGAGTCTTGTTTTATAGTTATGTTTTCAATTTAAGCGTGGATCTGGGCATTCCAATTACTGGCCCCTTTCTCGTGAATGACAGTGAATAAACACATGTCAAGGATAACATGCCTAACATGGAAGATACCAATAGCCCCCTGTCACCACATGAGCGGTTCGGGCATGCAAAACTGATTATTTCTTGAAGGTTTAGAGAATGGCACATGCAAATTTACTTGGAACGGCAGGTAGATACCGCAAATAGGTAGGTATGTTGGACTCTCATGGAAAAACTTTTGGGTTTATGGAAGTGGATGCACAAGCAGTATTTCGCTTAGTACAAGTGAAGGCTAGCAAAAGACTGGGAAGCGACCAACTAGAGAGCGACAACAGTCATCAAGATGCAATGAGTTTGACTAACATTAAGTGCAAGCATGAGCAGGATATAAATCACCATGAACACGAAGATCATAGAGGCTATGTTGATTTTGTTTCAACTACATGCATGAACATGCGCCAAGTCAAGCCACTTGAATCATTAAAAGGAGAATACCATCCTATCGTACTACATCATAGTCATCTCAAAATCTATGTTGGCATTCAAGACAAACCATTACAAGCCCCTAGCTAATTAAGCATGGCATCAGAAACTATGATGTCTAAGTTGTCATTGCAAACATGGTTCTCTTTCAATGAAGCTGAATCTGAGACGACAAGCAAGTCATATTTACAAAAACAAAATAGATAGAGTTCATACCAGCTTTTCCAGTCTCAGTCACTTCATCATATATCGTCATTATTGCCTTTCACTTGCACGATCGAACGATGTGAACAATAATAAGAGTGCTCGTGCATTGGACTAAGCTGAATCTGCAGGCAAACACAAAGGAGAAGACAAAGTAATACGGCTCTTTGAAAGCTAAACAGGTATGCATGCAAGAGCCACTAAACATTGTAACCAATATCTTCTACCTCGACCCAAAGAAAAAGAAAACTATTTACACGGGAAAGCTCCCAACAAGCAAAAGAAGAAAGGAAAATATTTTGGTGTTTTCTCAAAAGGACACAGAACAAGGAAACGGAAATAAACTAGCATGGATAATACAGTGGCAAAGTGTAAACACCGACTAACAAAGTGAAAGCATAAACATGAATGTAAAGTTGGTGCAAACACGTACTCCCCCAAGTTAGGCTTTTGGCCTAGCTTGGTATACTCCCAAGGACGGTCGTGGCGAAACCCAAAATCATAATCGGGGTTATACGGGAGCGCTGTAGCCACTGCCTGAATAGCTGCCTCACGGAGACGAGCAACCGTCACCTCCCTCTCATACTCCTCTGCCTCTCCTATGGTTATGTAGTATCTCCGTTTTACCTGAAAGTCAAAGAAAGCGGGAGCAGGAAGGGTAATATGGAAAACACGCTGCCGGTTAAATATCAATCGGTATAGGAGGGATTCATCATCCCTCTCAAGGAACTAGTAGCATGTCATAGCGACACGGTCAAGGAAAGCTGTATGGAGCGGGGTATCTCCTGTGCGGATGGGTACTCCAAGAAAATTGCTATGCGAGTGGCATAGATGCCGCCAAAGAAATCCCCATCAATAGCATTCTTATTCAGCCTCCTTGCTATAATAGCTCCCATGTTGAAGCTTTTGTCACCCGTCGCTGCGCTCTTAAGGATACTAAGGTCGGATGCGCATAGGTGACAATTTCAACCTTGCCGTTAATGCATCTACCTATGAAGAGGGCAAAGTAGTGCAAGGCAGGGAAATGAATGCTTCCTATGGTAGCTTGCGTGATGTCTCTAGTTTCTCCAGCAGTTATACTAGAGACAAAATCTCTAACCGAAGACTTAGCAGGATCTTTAAGATTACCCCCATCGGGTATCTTCCAAATCCTATTGAAATCCTCCAAATCCATGGCGTAGGATTTATCATACAGATCAAACAATATGGATGAGTCATGGCCAACTGAAAATTTAAATCTACGCATGAAAGAGGCAGTGAGCAAAGCATACTGTTCACATTTATCTGAGAAGAATTCTTCTAACCCGGCATTGCGGACAAGTGTATCAAACTCATCCTTGAAGCATGCTTCGATCATGAACTCATCGGAAGGCCATTCACATGGTTGTACCGGTGCGTCCCTTAGTTGATAAGGATCGGGCTCCCGAATAGAAAGATGGGGACCCTTCTTACTTGAGGAACCACCATGAAACTTCCTCCTGAACATAATTTATTTTTGCTGAAATTTTTGAAGTTCAAGAGAAAAGTGAATAAAGACCAACCACACCTTGTAGCAACTACTCCTACTAGTGCCTAGAGATCGTATCACACGCTAAAACTACTTGGGACCAGCTAAAATCAACATTTAAAGCTCAAGAACAGGGTCACCAAGGTAGCAAGAATACACGAAGGATAAAGCACTAGAGCAAAAACAAATTGGACCAATGGAGGAGTCACTTACCAAGGAGTAATTTCCCCAAAACGGTTTGGAGAATGGTGCTTTGAGCAAGGAGATCAAAAATCACAGCCAAATGAGCAAGAACAGGGGTTTGAGCTGCGAA
Organism: Hordeum vulgare subsp. vulgare; assembly: GCF_904849725.1. Taxonomy (NCBI): domain Eukaryota; kingdom Viridiplantae; phylum Streptophyta; class Magnoliopsida; order Poales; family Poaceae; genus Hordeum; species Hordeum vulgare. The sequence continues at coordinate 532,119,167 of NC_058522.1, read as the reverse complement.
ACGATTTTTTCTGGAGGTAGAAGAAGAGGATGGGAGCTGGAATGAGTGGAGGGGGTCCCTGTGGGCCCCACAAGCTTGCTTACCGCGGCCAGGGGGTAGCCCGCGGTGACAGGGCTTGTGGCCCACTGGTGTGGCCCCGAGGCCAGCTCTCAGTCCCAGTATTTTTAAAATATTCCTGAAAAAATCATACTAGATTTTCAGGACCATCGGAGAACTTTTATTTTCGAGGTACTTTTCTCCGGGACGCCAAAACAGAAAAATGGAAAAACTAAACTAAATCTATCATTTTTCTTCTAAGCAACACAAAGTGAAAGTTTAAAACAGAGGTATGTGACTCTTTGATTCATCCATTTCATGGTCATCGAAAGAAATCCGTCAATGGGGTTGATCAAATCCTCATGACAAAACTTTTCCAAATCGCAAAAGGAAACGGAGAATTGTCGAATAGCCACTAAGTCACCTCAATGGGGATATGAATCTCCCCAACAAGCAAATCATACTTCATCTTGACACGAGGAACACGGCATTCAAAGCTCCCAATAAGAATCGATGAATTTTTTCGATAGCATTGATGCAATGTACTTGATATCGTTTCTTCGGAAAGTGCACTGTATGCTCATTACCGTTGACATGGAAAGTGACATTGCCTTTGTTGCAATCTATAACAGCCCCTGCCGTGTTTAAAAAGGGTCTTCCGAGGATGACAGCCATGGCATCGTCCTCGGGAATATCCAAGATAACAAAGTATGTTAAGATAGTGGTGTTAGCAATCACAACAAGCACATCCTCACAAATGCCGACGGGGAAAGCAGTTTATTTGTCGGCCATTTGCAGAGAAATTCCAGTTGTGTCAACTTATCCAGTTCAAGTCTACGATAAAGAGAGAGAGGCATAACACTAACACCGGCTCCAAGGTCACATAAGGCAGTTCTTACGTAGTTTCCTTTAATGGAGCAAGGTATAGTGGGCACTCCGGGATCACCAAGTTTCTTAGGATTTCCACCTTTGAAAGTGTAATTGGCGAGCATGGTGGAGATCTCAAGATCTGGTATCTTCCGTTTATTGGTCACGATGTCTTTCATGTACTTGGCATATGGAGACATTTTGAGCATATCAATTAACCGCATCTGCAGAAAGACGGGTCTCAACATTTCAATAAAGCACTCAAAATCCTCATCATCCTTTTTCTTGGATGGCTTAGGAGGAAAGGGCATAGGTCTCTGAACCCATGGCTCCCTTTCTTTACCATGCTTCCTAGCAGTGACGTCATTCTTATCATATCTCTTAGGTTGTGGGTTATCAGGATTAACCGTAGGTTCAATCTCCACATCCTTATCATTGCTAGGTTGAGCATTATTATGAACATCGCTGTCCGTATTGTCACCAGGTTCATGTTCATCACCAGATTGTGTTTCTGCATCACACGTAGAAATATCATTTGGTTCTTCAGGTGTGATCGTATTTGGTGAACTGACATGTAGGTTTCTATCATCCTTCTTCTTCTCCTTAGGATGACTGGGTGTACCAGCATTAATTCCTTGAGAATCTTGATCAATTCTCTTAGGATGGCCTTCAGGATACAAAGGTTCCTGAGTCATTTTCCCTCCTCTAGTAATGACTCTCACAGAGTTGTCATTTAATTCATTGAGCAAGTCATTCTGAGCTTTAAGTACTTGTTCTACCTGAGTAGTAATCATAGAGGCATGTGTACTCAGAAGCTTCAGATCATTGACATTTCTGTCTACACAAGCACTTAAATGACTAAGCATACGAGTACTTTGTTCCAAATGTCTGCTAACATAATCATTGAAACTCTGTTGTTTGGCAACAAAGTTGTCAAATTCATCAAAGCATAGGCTAGCAGGTTTGTCAAAAGGAATATCACTCTCATTAAACCTATGCAGAGAATTTACTTCTACTACCTGTATCGGGTTATCGAGACCGTGGATCTCTTCAACAGGTGGTAGATTTTTGACATCTTCAGATCTAATGCCTTTCTCTTGCATAGATTTCTTGGCTTCTTGCATATCTTCGAGGCTGAGGAATATAATACCTGATTTCTTAGGAGTTGGCTTAGGAGGTGGTTCGGGAATAGTCCAAGCATTATCGTTTATCAAGATGTTATTCAGTAGAATCTCAGCTTGTACTATAGTCCATTCCCTAAAAACACAACCAACACAACTATCTAGATGGTCTCTAGAAGCATCGGTAAGTCCGTTATAGAAGATATCAAGTATCTCGTTCTTCTTAAGAGGGTGATCATGCAAAGCATTCTGTAGCTGGATGAGCCTCCCCCAAGCTTGTGGGAGACTCTCTTCTTTGAGTTGAGCAAAGTTGTATATTTCCTGCAAGGCAGCTTGCTTCTTATGGGCAGGGAAATATTTCTCGCAGAAGTAATAGACCATACACCGGGGACTACTCACACATCCAGGAGCAAGAGAAGTGAACCAGGCTTTAGCATCATCCTTTAGAGAGAAAGGAAACACCTTAAGGATATAGTAGTAGCGGATCTTCTCCTCACTAGTGAAAAGGGTGGCTATATCGTGTAGTTTGGTAAGATGGGCTACGACCGTCTTAGACTCATAACCGTGGAAAGGATCAGATTTAACTATAGAGATTATCTCAGGGTCGACAAAGAATTCGTAATCCTCATCGGTGATAAAGATAGGTGAAGTGGCAAACTTCGGGTCGTATTTCATCCTAGCTTTCAGAGATTTTTCCTTCCACTTGAGAAGTAATTTCTCAGCGTCATAGGCATCCTTACACGCAAGAAAATCCTCAGCTATCTCTCCCTCCATAACGTAACCGTCAGGTATATCAGGCAATTCATATCTAGGAGAGCTAGATCTAGCAGGAGCAAAAGCAGGTTCTATCTCAATAGTATCGGCAGTTTCAGAAGCATCACGAGCATTGGCAATAACTCTAGCAATATGAGCATCAAGGAATACCCCTAGTGGCATATCAGGCAAAGTAGTATCTCTAGCAGTATCAAGCATAGCATCATCAGGCAAAATAGGATCTCTAGCATCATCAGGCAAAGCAGTATCAAGCATAGCATCTCTAGCAGTATCAGGCATAGCATCTCTAGCAGTATCAGGCATAGCATCTCTAACTGTAGTAGCATCATAAGCATCATCAAGCACAAGCGACATATCAAGATTTCTAGCAGGAGGTGGTGTCGCAAACTTACTCATAACTGAAGCTGAATCAACTGCAGAGCTAGATGATAGTTTCTTACCTCCCCTCGTAGTTGAGGGCAAGACTTTGGTTTTTGGATCTTTCAAATTCTTCATAGTGATCAGCAGATATAAATCCCAAGTGACTCAAAGAATATAGTTATCCTTCCCGGTAACGGCGCCAGAAAATGCTGCTAGCAGTCCCTGGCAACGACGCCAAAAAAATGTTGTTGACTTGCAACTATTCCTGACTTGATGCCTCCACGGCAACAGAGCCAGAAAAGAGCTGCTCCTAGTTGCTCAACAATTAGCAATTGTCTTGCAATGGCCACCAGCGCGTGGGATCACGGCAGTTTTCGAGGGTAGAGTATTGCTACTGCAACAAAAGACCTTCCAACGACGGCAGAAATAGGAGTGTTGCTTGATACTCCTCAGCAACGGCACCAGGAATCCTTCAGCTGCAGCTACGCCTTAAGGGACTTCCTAGGCAAGTATGCAAAGGATTTCCCCCGTGGCCTTGGAGCCTTGCGTTGGTGTTCCCTCGAAGCGGAAAGGGTGATGTAGCGTAGCGGTGGTAAGTACTTCCCTCAGTTTGAGAACCAAGGTATCAATCCAGTGGAGGAGTATCTCAAGATCCTGCACAAACACAAAAACTTGCTCCCGACGCTATGAAGGGGTTATCAATCCCTTATAGGTTGTTTGCCAAGTGAGAACTGAAAGCAACAAAGTAACAAAGCAAAATAAAAGCGGAGGTGTAAACGATGGATGTGAATAGACCCGAGGGCCGTAGTGTTTACTAGTGGCTTCTCTCATGAAAGCAAGTAGACGGTGGGTGAACAAATTACTGTCGAGCAATTGATAGAACTGTGCAAAGTCGTGACGATATCTATGCAATGATTGTTTCTATAGGCATCACGTCCGAAACAAGTAGACCGATACTTTCTGCATCTACTACTATTACTCCACACGTCAACCGCTATCCATCATGCATCTAGTGTATTAAGTCCATAAGAACAGAGTAATGCCTTAAGCAAGATGACATGATGTAGAGGGATAATTTCAAACCAATGATAAAACCCCCATCTTTTTACCCTTGATGGCAACTACTTGATGTGTGCCTTGCTGCTCCTACTGTCACTGGGAAAGGTCACCACATGGCAGAACCCAAAACCAAGCACTTCTCCCATTGCAAGAATCAAAGATCTAGTTGGCCAAACAAAACCCAAGACTCGGAGAGACTTACAAGGATATCAAATCATGCATATAAGAAATCAGCAAAGACTCAAATATATATCATAGATAATCTGATGACAAATCCACAATTCATCGGATCTCGACAAACACACCGCCAAAGAAGATTACATCGGATAGATCTCCATGAAGATCATGGAGAACTTTGTATTGAAGATCCAAGAGAGAAAAGAAGCCATCTAGCTACTAACTACGGACCCGAAGGTCTGAAGTGAACTACTCACGAGTCATTGGAGGGGCGATGATGATGATGAAGAAGCCCTCCAACTCCAAAGTCCCCTCCGTCAGGGTGCCGGGAAGGGTCTCCAGATGAGATCTCGCGGAAACGGAAGCTTGTGGCGACGGAAAAGTATTTTCGAGGCTGCCCTGATTTTTTGCGGAATATTTGGGAATTTATAGGCCCAAGACCTAGGTCACGGGGCGGCCAGGGAGGCCACAAGCCTGCCCACCGCCGCCTCCCCCTGGTGGCGGAGTGGGGGCTTCTGGGATCCCTGGAGCCCACCTGGCTTGGCCCAAAAGCTCCCTGGTCTTGTTCCGTTCGGGAAAAAAATCATTTCGGGGTTTTTCTTCCGTTTGGACTCCGTTCCAAAATCAGATCTGAAAAGAGTCAAAAACACGGAAAAAACAGGAACTGACACTTCGCACTGAATTAATAAGTTAGTCCCAAAAAAGATATAAAAGGTACATAAAACAACCAAAGAAGACAAGATAACAACGTGAAACCATCAAAATTATTGATACGTTTGAGACGTATCAAGTATTCAACCCAAATTTGTTGGTTCGCGCGATGGGAAGTGAAATAATATTCTCAAGTATTAGCAGCTGAATGTGTCAGATTCAACCACACGTGAAAGATTAGTTTCTGCAATCAAAGTATCAGTAGCAAAGTAGTATGATAGCAACGGTGCCAGAAACGATCTGGTGACAAGGCAGACTATTCCTAACGGTTGTAAGTTGCCCGTGGACGGGAAATAGTCTTTTCCCGACAATGGTGCGAGAAAAAGTATTGTAGCAGGTAGCAACAATGTAAGGAGTAACAACAGTGCAAGGAACAACAGTAGCAAGTAGCAGCAGCAGGACAAAGCAAGTAACAGTGGCAGCAAGTAACAGTAGTAGCAACAGTAGTAACAGCAGCAGAGCAAAACAAGTAATAGCAGCAGAGCAAAGCAAGTAACAGCAGTAGAGCAAAGCAAGTAATAGTGGCAACAAGTAACATTAGTAGCAACAGTAGTAACAGCAGCAGAGCAAAACAAGTAACAGCAACAGAGCAAAGCAAGTAACAGCAGGAGTGGGACAAACTCATAGGCAATGGATCGGTGATTCATTTGGATGACATTCATCATGCAACAGTTATAACACGGAGAGATATGTGGCTAGCTCCCGTTCGTCAATGTGATGTAGGCATGCATTCCGTGTGTAGTCATACGTGCTTAGGGAAAAGAACTTGCATGACATCTATTGTCCATCCCTCCCGTGGCAGCGGGGTCCAAATGGATACTAAGGGATATTAAGGTTCTCCTTTTAATAAGGAACCGGACTAACGCATTAGCACTTGGTGAACACATGAACTCCTCAAACTATGGTCATCACCGGTAGTGGTTCCGGTTATTGTCACTCCGGGGTTGCCGGGTCATAACACATAGTAGGTAACTACAACTTGCAAGATTGGATCTAAAACACACATATATTGGTGACAACATAATAATTTCAGATCTGAAATCATGGCACTCAGGCCCTAGTGACAAGCATTAAGCATGACAAAGTAGTAGCAACATAAATCTCAGAACATAGTGGATACTAGGGATCAATCCCCGTCAAAACTAACTCGATTACATGATAGATCTCATCCTACTCATCCCCGCCCAGCGAGCCTACGAATAGATTACTCACGAACGATGAAGAGCTTCATGGAATTGGAGAGGGAAGAAGGTTGATGATGACGATGGCGACGATCTCCTTGATCCGGAGCCCAAAACGGACTCCAGATCTGCCCTCCAGATGAAGAACGGGATGTGGTGGCGCCTCTGGATCGAAAACGCGATGAAATCTTCTCTTCTGTTTTTTTCTAGGATGGAAGGGAATAAATAGAGCTGAGTTTGGGGGTGGCAGAGCCACATGGGCTCCACAAGCTTGGTTGCCGCGGCCATGGGGACCGCGGCAACAGGGCTTGTGGCCCACTGGCCCATCCCCTCTGGTGGATCTTTGCGCAGGTATTTTTCATATTTTCCAGAAATATTCTCCGTAAATTTTCAAGACGTTCCGAGAACTTTCATTTCTGCACAAAAACAACACCATGGCAATTCTGCTGAAAACAACATGAGTCCAGGTTAGTTCCATTCAAATCATGCAAATTAGAGTCCAAAACAAGGGCAAAAGAGTTTGGAAAAGTAGATACGATGGAGACGTATCACACCTATATCACACAAGCCATGATAAAAATGATCTCCAATTTTAACATAAGCAACAAGCATGCCAAAAACTGGTTTATTTTTATCTAGCTCATCGTGTTTGTCTCTAAGAGGTTTTGCCATTCCAGTAGCTTCATCACAGAAGTAAATAACATGTCCATTAATATTATGAACAAGGAGATCTTTAACCATAGCAATATTAGGTTCTACATTTATTTGTTCAGAAGGTTTGGGCGTCCTAATATTACTTTGATTAACAACAGTTGAAGCTTTATTATGTTCCTTAATCCTAACAGGGAAAAGTGGTTTCTCAATGTAAGGAGTAGGCACAACTGGATCAACATAGTACACAATTGTCTTTTCTTTAACTTTAGTTGGTTCCTCTAGCAATTTATCAATACGTGGATGAAATTTAAACCACTTCTCCTTAGGGATATCAACATAACTAGAAAATGATTCACAGAAAGAAGCTACTATCTCAGAGTCAAGCCCATATTTATTGCTAAACTTATGAAAAGTTTCAGTTTCCATAGAGGATTTAACACAATCAAACTCAAGCTTTGTATCTGACTTTTTACCTTCGTTGAGTTACCAATATTCATATTTGCGTTTACTTTCTAGAAGATCCCATTTGAATTCAATAGTATTTTTCATGAAGGAACCATCATAAGAAAAATCAAGCCTCGATTTATCATCATACGAAAGCCGAGCACAAAAGTTTTGAAGTATTGTTTTTCTTAAGGGATCATGATTGGGGCATGTGTGTATCATAGACTTAAGCATCCCCCAAGATTGAGCGATACTTACTTCCCCACGAGGCCAGAAATTATAGATATAATTACGATCACGATGAACCAGATGCATAAGATAAAACTTTTTATGAAATTCCAGCTTCAAGGGATTCCAGTCCCATGACCCAATATCATCCAATAGCCTTTACCCAATAAGTGTTTTTCCCTACAAATATAAAGGGAAAACCTTTGCCGGCGATGCTAGGTCGACACCTATGGGGATCAACATGATACCCTTGTGATCGTAGGGCGGGCAAAGACAAAGTCAAGAGCAGATCTAACGATCAACACCCGACAAGCCCTTTTTATGCAGGTTCGGGCCGCTTATGCGTAAAACCCTACGTCCGGCTCGTCTGACTGTATTAAGCATTTTTTGGTTGTTTGTTACAGTGATGATAACCGTCTTCTTGGCCTCCTTTTTATAGGCGAAGGTCTAACCCATTGTGAATGAGCTAAGGGCCTCCTTTTTATAGGCGAAGGTGTCACCTACATTGCTCGATGGTAGGTTCACGAGATGTTACAGTGAACCTAGAGCAGTGCTTATCTATCTACCGCTGTCAGGTGCATTAAATGCACATCTTGTCCTTGTCAGGAAAGTGTTGGTGAAGACACGTGTCCAGGTGTTTCGACACTTGGACGCCCTGCTGGCACATGCGGAATGCGCTGGAACTCGGGGGGCGGTGGCACTGTGGCAAGGGTGGTCGCCCTCCAGTGCCTAGCCACGTCATCCGGGCAAGGGTGCTTGCCGGGGCCTTGGGTCTTCATCCCGGCAAGGAAGCTTGCCGGGGGCTTCGGCTGTCTTCCTGACGAGGGAAGCTCGTCGGGGTCTTGTTCTTAGTGCGTTCATCACGTCCATTAAACAGACGTGGCCTTGGGTATCTTCCCGGCAAGGTAGGCTTGTCGGGGCCTTGTTAACCTTGGGGGTGCATCTTGTCTGGACTGTGCCACGCCCTGCCGTCAGGGGCTCTTCGCGCCCGTGCACAAGTCTGGGGCACTAGAGACCCCAGTCTTTAGTGCACCGACAACCTTCATATTAACTTTCTCTTCAGATAAACCTACAAGCTTAAATAATGCACAAATCTCATATACATATATCAAGTGCAAATCGGGATGAGTTATATCGTCTCCTGCATAAGGATTAGCTATCAGTTTCAACATACCTGAAGGAATATCATAAGAAATATTTTCAGTAGGTTCAATTTGTTGAGGGGCAACTTTTACCACTTCTGGTAGGGGTGAAGATACCCCACACAAGCCCTTCAAAGGATTATATTCCATAGTAACAAGTAGCACTAAATTTCAGCACGTACCAAAAATGTTTCCTTACCAATTTCCACTTACCAAAGGCGCTTCACTCCCCGGCAACGGCACCATAGAAGAGTCTTGATGGCTCACAAGTATAGTGGATCAATCGTAGTATTTTCAATAAGTAAGAGTGTATCGAACCCAGCGAGGAGCAGAAGGAAATGATAAGCAGTTTTCAGCAAGCTATTCTCTGTCGGTGATGTGAGTAATGGTGATATATGATTTTCCATGCAAGATAATGTTGTAAATATAACCTAGAGGCAATAATAAATTAGTTATTATTATATTTCCTTTTTCATGATAATCGTTTATTATCCATGCTAGAATTGTATTGATAGGAAACTCATTGTCCCTAGTGAGCCTCTAGTTGACTAGCTCGTTGATCAAATATGGTCAATGTTTCCTGGCCATTGACAAGTGTTGTCACTTCATAACGGGATCACATCATTAGGAGAATGATGTGACGGATAAGACCGAAACTATGAACATAGCATATGATCGTGTCAATTTATTGCTACTATTTTCTGCATGTCAATGTATATGTTCCTATGACCATGAGATCATGTAACTCTCGGACACCGGAGGAATACCTTGTGTGTATCAAACGTTGCCATGTTACTTGGTGACTATAAAGGTGATCTACACGTATCTCTGATGGTGTATGTTGGGTTGGCATGGATCAAGACTGGGATTTGTCACTTCGTGTGACGGTGAGGTATCTCGGGGCCCACTCGGTAATACAACATCACAATAAGCCTTGCAAGCAATGTCACTAAGGAGTTAATCACGAGATCTTGTATTATGGAAAGAGTAAAGAGACTTGCCAGTAACGAGATTGAACTAGGTATAGAGATACCGACGATCAAATCTCGGACAAGTAACATACCAAAGGACAAAGGGAACTGCATACGGGATTAACTGAATCCTTGACATAGAGGTTCAACCGATAAAAGATCTTCGTAGAATATGTATGATCCAATATGGACGTCAAGGTCCCGCTATTGGATATTGACCGGAGGCTGTCTCGGTCATGTCTGTATAGTTCTCGAACCCGCAGGGTCTCCACACTTAAGGTTCGATGACGTTTCGGTATAGTTGAGTTATAGGTGTTGGTGACTGATATGTCCCAAACGTATCTATAATTTCTGCTTGTTCCATGATCTTTCGGGTGACATTGTTATATGTTTTGCTACACTTTCATACCTTTTTACACATATTTGGACTAACCTACTAACTCAGTGCACCCAATGACATTCTTTGTCTGCTGATGTCTTTTTTGCAGGGACTTTTACCCTAATTTACAGAGTCCCAAAAATCCCGAGAAAAATATATAAAAATCAGCGTGACGGAAGCTTTCGGAGCACCAAAGGTGGGCTAGAGGGGAGCCAGGGCCTGCCTGCGCAGCCTGGCCCCTGGCCGCGCCCATAGGTCGCCTGGGTGGGGCCCACCTCCTCTGGTGCCCTCCTTCGGCCTATAATTACCGCTCCGATCGGAAACCCTTCCATCTTATCCAGAATCGCGAAGTTCTCCATCGTTCCGCCGCCGCAGTGCTTCCGAGATCGGGAGCGTTAGAAGACTCTTCCCGGCACCCTGCCGGAGGGAGGATTCACCTCCGGGAGCTTCTCCACCGCCATGGACGCTTCCCGGACGTGCCGTGAGTAGTCCTCCTTGGACCATGAGTCCATGACTAGTAGCTATTTGATGTCTTCTCTCCAATCTTGTGCTTTAATGATTAGCCCTTGTGAGCTGCCCTGCATGATCAAGGCATCTATGTAATTTTCCTCCTATTGCTATGCTCGGTTTGCTGGGATCCGATGGATTATGAGATTATGTTCAGATTGTGATGAGTTATATATTTGATTATCCTTTTTATATTATGTTCTTTAGTGATTCAGGCATGTTCTCCGTTGCTCTTTATTGCTTTGGCCGAGTAGTAGATTGTAACTCCAATAGGGAGCGTTATGCATGATTGTGGGTTCATGCCCCGTGATGTCTAGCTTGAGTAATAGACACATGATACTAGGGGATGTGTTGTTGCCACCAGGGAGAAAACAACGACGCTTGTGACCGCGGTTGCACGTATTGTTTACCTTACGCAAAGTTCGTTAATGCAGTTGTCCGTTGCTTTGAGTTTACACTTTTGGTGGGGCTCGCAACTTAATACCAGCGAGATGTTCTGGATAGATATCTCAACATGGATGATTAGTAAGTAGATGCTGATGAATAAACGGTCTGCTTGTCTTGGCGTATTGCCCATTACTATTGAGCCTCTAACTTTCAAGTAGCATAATTAGCATTGTGGTGCATTTATAATTCTATCAATTGCCCAGCAGTAATTTGTTCACCCATGCATAGTTGTTTATCGTCTTTTGGGAGAGAGACATCACAAGTGAACATCATGTGACTCAGGTCCATATTACCACCATTGCTTACACCTCCATCATTTACTGCTTTCATTTACTTTTTTGTTGCAACCACTATCACTATTCCCGCTTGTGTTTTGATACTTTGCAAACTACAAGGCGGGAGAGATTGACAACCTCTGTGTACTCGTTGGGAGCAAAGTTATTTGTAGTGTGTGCAGGTCCACGTCTTCTGCTAGCGCCAGAGCAGCGGATACCTACTTGTTGACCCTCGGAGTCCTCCTAGTTCGATAAACCTTACAGTCCCCGTGTAAGGGAAATCTCCTGCTGACTACATCTCCACCTTCCACTTGGGGTAACCAACGAGGGGCGAGAAGTATATCCATCAACTCGTCATCAGTGACCGAAGGTTGTTTGGAGTCCCGGATGAGACCCTGGACGTCACGAGGAGCTTCGGAATGGTCCGGAGGTAAAGATTGATATATAGGAAGTCCTGTTTTGGTCACCGGAAAGGTTTCGGGCACATCGGTAGTGTACCGGGAGTGCCGGGGGACCACCGGGAGGGGTGTGACGACTGATACGTCTCCAACGTATCTATAATTCTTGATGGTTCCATGCTATTATCTTGTCAACCTTGGATGTTTTGTATGCATGAATATGTTATTTTATATATTTTTTGGGGGCTAACCTATTAACTCAGTGCCAAGTGCCAATCCCTGTTTTTTCCGTGTTTTTGACCCTTTTTCAGAGAAGAATATTAAACGGAGTCCAAACGGAATAAAACCTTCGGAAATATTTTTTCCGTAACAGAATATACGCATGGGACTTGAGAACCAAGGCAAAGGACCCCTCGGGAGGCCACAAGCCCCCTAGCCGCGGCCTGGGGGGCGCCTAGCAGGCTTGTGGGCTCCCTGTGGCTCCTTTGCCCTACTTCTTCCGCCTATAAATTCCCTAAAAATCCCAAACTGCCAGAGAGAGCCACGAAAATACTTTTCCGCCACCGCAAGATTCTATCTCCGCAAGATCCCATCTGGGGACCGTTCTGGTGCCCTGTCGGAGGGGGATTCGGACACGGAGGGCTTCTTCATCAACACCATTGCCTCTCCGATGATGCGTGAGTAGTTCACCACAGACCTTCGGGCCCATAGCTAGTAGCTAGATGGCTTCTTCTCTCTCTTGGATCTTCAATACAAAGTTCTCCATAATCTTCATGGAGATCTATCCGATGTAATCTTCTTTTGCGGTGTGTTTGTCGAGATCCGATGAATTGTGGATTTATGATCAGATTATCTATGAATATTATTTGAGTTTCCTCTGATCTCTTATATGCATGATTTTGTATCCTTGTAATTCTTTTCGAGTTGTGGGTTTCGTTTGGCCAACTTGATCTATAATTCTTGCAATGGGAGAAGTGCTTGGTTTTGGGTTCATACCGTGCGGTGTCCTCACCTAGTGACAGAAGGGGTGGCGAGGCACGCATCGTGTTGTTGCCATCAAGGGTAAAAAGATGGGGTTTATATCTATTGCATGATTTTATCCCTCTAAATGATGTCATCTTGCTTAAGGCATTACTCTGTTTGTTATGAACTCAATACACTAGATGCATGCTGGATAGCGGTCAATGTGTGGCGTAATAGTAGTAGATGGAGACAGTATCGGTCTACTTGTCTCGGACGTGATGCCTATATGTATGATCATTGCCTTAGATATCATCATGACTTTGCACGGTTCTATCAATTGCTCGACAATAATTCGATCACCCACTGTAATATTTGCTATCATGAGAGAAGCCTCTAGTGAACACTATGGCCCCCGGGTATACTTCACATCATATTTTCAGCTCTACACTTTTACTTTGTTGCACTTTCCACATTCAGATCTCACCTTGCAACTAATCGTGAAGGGATTGACAACCCCTTTATAGCGTTGGGTGCAAGTTTGTTTGTTTTTGCGCAGGTACATTGGTGACTTGTCTTGATACTCCTACTCGATTGATACCTTGGTTCTCAAACTGAGCAAAATACTTACTGCTACTGTGTTGCATCACCCTTTCCTCTTTAAGGGAAAAACCAACGCAAGCTCAAGAGGTAGCAACGACCCTAAGGCTTCATGGGCCAAGAGAGGAGGCAAACCAGCCCCTGGTGGGCTGGCCGAAGCCACCTCTAAAGGCCCATGCAGCTAGATTAGGAGATAAGGGAATAATACAAAAGGTGGAAAAGGTTTCCAAGTGGAAGGGGAATCCTACTAGGAGTAGGATTGGAGGAGGACTCCTCCTCTCCTCCCACGTTGGTCGAGCCAAAGGGGCAGCCCTAGGGACGGCGACCTCCCTCCTCTCCTATATATATATATATACTAGAGGTTTTGAGGGTTTTTGAGACACAACAACAACAATTAGCCACGGGCTACCCTCTCTCTAGATCTGTTTCTCCTCTAGTCTAGTTTTCAGCGGTGCTTAGGCGAAGCCCTGCTGGACTAGCTCCACCACCATCGTCGTCATGCCGTGACGCTGCCGAAGAACTCATCTATCTGTCCGCCCCCTCTTGCCGGATCAAGAAGGCGGAGATCATCATCGATCTATACGTGTGTTGAACGCGGAGGTGCCGTCCGTTCGGCGCTAGATCGGGACAGATCATGGGACGTCGGCGATTTGGATCACGAAGACGTTCCACTACATCAACCGCATTTCTTAACGCTTCCCGCTTAGTGATCTACAATGGTATGTGGATCCGATCTCCCTCGCGTAGATGATCATCACCATGATAGGTCTTCGTGTGTGTAGAAAGTTTTTTGTTTCCCATGCAACGTTCCCCAACAGTGGTATCAGAGCTAGGTTCATGCGTGATGATATCTCGAGTAGAACACAAAAGAGTTTGTGGGCGTTGATGTTCAATTTGGTGCCCTCCTTAGTATTTTCTTGATTCGGCGGTATCGTTGGATTGAAGCGGCCTGAACCAGCTTTACTCGTATGCTTACGAGAGACCAGTTTCATCGATTGACATGCAACTTGTTGCATAAAGATGACTGGCGGGTGTCTCTTTCTTCAACTTTAGTTAAATCAGATTTGACCGAGACGGTCCTTGGAGAAGGTTAAATAGCAACTTGCATATCACCGTTGTGGTTGTGCATAAGTAAGATGCGATCATATTAGATACCCATAGCAGCCACGTAAAACATGCATCAACAAATTAGAGGACGTCTAACTTGTTTTTGCAGGGCATGCTTGTGATGTGATATGGACAAAGACATGATATGATATATTGGATGTATGAGATGATCATGTTGTAATATTTAAATATCGACTTGCATGTCGATGCTATGGCAACCGGCAGGAGCCATAGGGTTGTCTTTAAATTTATTTTGCGCTTGCAAATGCTCTTGCTATATTGCTAGGCAGTAGCTTTAGTAGTAACAAAATAGATGGCGTGACAACCTCGATGGCAGCATAATGATGAAGATCATGGTGTGGCGCCGGTGACGATGGAGATCATGCCGGTTCTTTGGTGATGGAGATCAAGAAGCACAAGTTCATGGCCATATCATGTCACTTTTGATTTGCATGTGATGTCAATCCTTTTATGCACCTTGTTTTGCTTAGAACGACGGTAGCATTATAAGGTGATCCCTCACTAAAATTTCAAGATAAATTTGTGTTCTCCCCAACTGTGCATCGTTGCGACAGTTCGTCGTTTCCAGGCACCACGTGATGATCGGGTGTGATAGACTCAACGTTCACATACAACGGTGCAAAACAGTTGCACGCGCGGAAAACTCAGGTTAAACTTGACGAGCCTAGCATGTACAGACATGGCCTCGAAACACAAGAGATCGAAAGGTCGATCATGAATCATATAGTTGATATGATCAACATGGAGATGTTCACCATTGAAACTATACACAACTCACGTGATGATCGAACTTGAGGTAGTGAATTTGGATCATGCGACACTCGAATGACTAGAGGGGTGTCAATTTGAGTCGGAGTTTATTAGTAATATGATTATCTAAACTCAATTATCATGAACATAGTCAAAAGGTCTTTGCAAATTATGTTGTAGCTTGCGCTGCAGCTGTATTGTTTTACATATGTTCCTAGAGAAAATTTAGTTGAAATATGATAGTAGCAATTATGCGGACTGGGTCCGTAAACTGAGGATTGTCCTCATTGCTGCGCATAAAGCTTATGTTCTTAATGCACCGCTTAGTGCGCTAAACCCCGAGCATCGTCTGTAGATGTTGTGAACATCTGACATACACGTTTTTGATGACTACATGATAGTTCAGTGCATAAATACTTAACAACTTAGAATTGAGGCACTCAAGACATTTCGAACATCGCGGGACATACGAGATGTTCCAAGGGATGAAATTGGGATTTCAGGCCCGTGCCCTTGTTGACAGGTATGAGACCCCCGACAAGATTCTTTGTTTAGAAAGTAAGGGAGAAAAGCTCAATCGTTGAGTATGTGCTCAGATTGTCTGAGTGCTACAATCGCTTGAATCGAGTCGGAGTTAATCTTCGAGATGAGATAGGGACGGTTCTCCAAAGTCAGTGCCACCAAGATACTAGAGCTTCGTGATAAACTATAACATATCAGGGATAGATTTGATGATCCTTGAGCTATTCGCGGTGTTTGACACCGCGAAGGTAAAAATCAAGTAGGAACATCAAGTATTGATGGTTAGTAAAACCACTAGTTTCGAGAAGGGCAAGGGTAAGAAGGGATACTTCATTAAAGGCAAACCAGTTGCCGCTCTAGTGAACAAACCCAAGGTTAAACCCAAACCCGAGACTAAGTGCTTCTATTATGAGGGGAACGGTCACTGGAGCGGAACTACCCTAGTTACTTGGTAGATGAGAAGGCTCGCGAAGTCGACAAAAGTATATTGGATATACATGATATTCCTGTGTACTTTACTAGCACTCCTAGTAGCACCGGGGTATTATATACCGGTTCAGTTGCTAAGTGTTAGTAACTCGAAATAAAAGCTACAGAATAAACGGAGACTAGCTAAAAGTGACGTGATGATGTGTGTTGGAAGAAATTTCAAGGTTAATGTGATCAAACATCACACGCTCCCTCTACCATCGGGATTAGTGTTGAACCTAAATAAATGTTATTTGGTTGAGCATGAACATGATTAGATTGTGTTTATTGCAATACAATTATTCATTTAACAAGAATAATGGTTATTCTATTTCCTTGAATAAATACCTTCTATGGTTTATTGAATCTCGATCGTAGTGATACACATGTACATAATATTTGATGCCAAAAGATACAAAGTAGTAATGATAGTACCACTTACTTGTGGCACTGCCGCTTGAGTCATATTGGTGTAAAACGCATGAAGAAGCTCCATACTGATGGATCTTTGGACTCACTCATTTTTAATCGTTTGAGACTTGCTAACCATGCCTATTAGTGTGAACGCATGAAGAAACTCCATGCAGATGGATCATTCGGAATCACTTGATTTTGAATCACTTGAGACATGCAAATCTTGGGCAAGATGACTGAAAGCCTCCTTTTCCAGTTAGATGGAACAAGAGAGTAACTTGTTGGAAGTAAAACATTTTGAAGTATGCAGTCCAACGAGTGCCGAGGCACGCAGTGGATATCGTTATGTTCTTACTTCACGAATGATTTGAGTAGATACTAGTGTATTTGCTTGATGAAAACACATCTGAATTATTGAAAGGTTCAAGTAATTTCGGAGTGAAGATCGTCGTGACAAGAGAATAAATTGTTTACGATATGATCCTAGAGATGAATATCTGAGTTGCGAGTTTGGTACACAATTAAGACAGTGTGGAAAAATGTTTCACAACTGATGCCACCTTGAACACCATAGTGTGATGGTGTGTCCAAATGTCCTAGCCGCGCTCTATTGGATATGGTGCATACTATGATGTCTATTATCGAATTACCACTATCGTTTTTGGGTAAGGCATTAGAGACAACCGCATTCACTTTAAATAGGGCACCACGTAATTCTGTTGAGATGTCACCATATGAACTATGGTTTGGAGAAACCTAAGTTGTCGTTTCATAAAATCTTGCGGCTGTGATGCTTATGTGAAAAAGTTTCAGCATAATAAGCTCGAACCCAAAGCGGATAAATGCATCTTCATATGACACCCCAAACAGTTGGGTATACCTCCTATCTCAGATCCGGAAGCAAAGTGTTTGTTTCTAGAAACGGATCCTTTCTCGAGGAAAAGTTTCTCTCAAAAGAATTAAGTGGGAGGATGGTGGAACTTGATGAGGTTATTGAACCGTCACTTCAACGATTGTGTAGTAGGGCGTAGGAAGTTGTTCCTGTGGCACCTACACCAATTGAAGTGGAAGCTGATGATAGTGATCATGAAGCTCCGGATCAAGTTACTACAAACCGTGTAGGTCGACAGGGTCACACACTACTCCACAGTAGTACGATGACCTTGTCTTGGAAATCATGTTGTTGGACAACAATGAACCTACGAGGTATGAAGAAGCGATGGTGGGCCCGAATTCCAATAAATGGCTGGAGGCCATGAAATTAGAGAGAGGATCCATGTATGAAAACAAAGTTTGGACTTTGGAAGAACCACTTGATGGTCGTAAGACTATTAAGTACAAATGGATCTTTAAAAGGAAGACAAATGGTGATGGTGAAAAGTCACCATTGAGAAAGCTCGACTTGTCGCAAAGTTGTTTCCAACAAGTTCAAAGACTTGGCTATGATGAGAATTTCTCACTCGTAGTTAGCAGTTGATGCATTATTTATGAAATCTTGCAGATAGGATGCCAAAACATTGTTTCCTCGACGGTTTCCTTAAGGAAAGGTTGTATGTGATACAACCAGAAGGTTTTTCAATCCTAACGGATGCTAACAAGTATGCAAGCTCCAGCTATCCTTTTATGGACTAGAGCAAGCATCTCGGAGTTGGAATATATGCTTTGATGAGATGATCAAAGTTTTTAGTTTTATACAAAGTTTATGAGAAACTTGTATTTCCAAAGAAGTGAGTGGGAGCATTATAGAATTTCTGATAAATATATGTGGTTGACATATTTTGATCGAAAATAATGTAGAATTTCTGGAAAGCATAAAGGGTTGTTTGAAAGGAGTTTTTCAAAGGAAAACCTGGATTAAGCTACTTGAACATTGAGCTTCAAGATCTATGGAGATAGATCAAAGCGCTTAATAGAACTTTCAACGAAATGCATGCCTTGACAAGTTTTTGAAGGAGTTCAAAATAGATCGGCAAAGAAGGAGTTCTTGGTTGTGTTCTAAGGTGTCAATTTTAGTAAGACTCAAAGCCTGACCACTGCAGAAGAAAGAGAAAGGACGAAGGTCGTCCCCTATGCCTTAGCTGTAGGCTCTAAAGTATGTCATGTTGTGTACTGCACCTGATGTGTGCCTTGCCATGAGTCTGTCAAGGGGTACAAAGAGTGATCGAGGATTGAATCACTGAACAACGGTCAAAGTTATCCTTAGTAACTAGCGGACTAAGGAATTTTTTTCGACTATGCAAGTGATTAAAGAGTTCGTCGTAAAGGGTTACGTCGATGCAAGCTTTGACACTAATCCGAATAACTCTCAGTAGTAAACCGGATTAGTATGGTGGAGCAGTCATTTTAAATAGTTCCAAATGGTGCATGGTAGCAGCATCTATAGGATCACATAGAGATTTTTAAAGCACACACGGATCTGAAAGGTTCAGACCCGTTGACTAAAAACCTCTCTCACAAGCAATACATGATCGAACCCAGAACTGTATGGGTGTTAGATTCATTACAATAACATAGTGATGTGAACTAGATTATTGACTATAGTGCAAGTGGGAGACTATTGGAAATATGCCCTAGAGGCAATAATAAATTAGTTATTATTATATTTCCTTGTTCATGATAATCGTTTATTATCCATGCTAGAATTGTATTGATTGGAAACACAAATACATGTGTGGGTACATAGATAACACACTGTCCCTAGTGAGCCTCTAGTTGACTAGCTCGTTGATCAAACATGGTCAAGGTTTCCTGGCCATAGACAAGTGTTGTCACTTGATAACGGTATCACATCATTAGAAGAATGATGTGATGGAAAAGACCCAAACTATGAATGTAGCATATGATCGTGTCAGTTTATTGCTACTCTTTTCTGCATGTCAATGTATCTGTTTCTATGACCATGAGATCATGCAACTCCCGGACAACGGAGGAATACCTTGTGTGTATCAAATGTCGCAACGTTACTAGGTGACTATAAAGGTGCTCTACAGGTATCTCCGAAGGTGTATGTTGGGTTGGCATGGATCAAGACTGGGATTTGTCACTCCGTGTGACGGTGAGGTATTTCGGGCCCCACTCGGTAATACAACATCATAATAAGCCATGCAAGCAATGTGACTAAGGAGTTATTCATGGGATCTTGTATTACAGAATGAGTAAAGAGACTTGCCGGTAACGATATTGACCTAGGTATAGAGATACCGACGATCAAATCTTGGGCAAGTAACATACCGAAGGACAAAGGGAACTGCATACGAGATTATATGAAACCTTGACATAGAGGTTCAACCGATAAAAGATCTTCGTAGAATATGTAGGATCCAATATGGACGTCTAGGTCCCGCTATTGGATATTAACCGGAGAGTGTCTCGGTCATGTCTGCATAGCTTTCGAACCCACAGGGTTTGCACACTTAAGGTTTGATGACGTTTCGGTATAGTTAAGTTATAGGTGTTGGTGACCGAAGATTGTTCGGAGTCCCGGATGAGATCCTGGACGTCACGAGGAGCTCGGGAATGGTCCGGAGGTAAAGATTGATATATAGGGAGTCTTGTTTTAGTCACCGGAAAGGTTTCCGGCTCATCGGTAGTGTACCGATAGTGCCGGGAGAGTGTCGGGGGACCACCGGGAGGGGTGTGATGACCCTAAGGCTTCATGGACCAAGAGAGGAGGCAAGCCAGACCCTGGTGGGCTGGCCGAAGCCACCTCTAAAGGCCCATGCGGTTGGATTAGGAGATAAGGAAAAAATACAAAAGGTGGAAAATGTTTCCAAGTGGAAGGGGAATCCTACTAGGAGTAGGATTGGAGGAGGACTCCTCCTCTCCTCCCACGTCGGCCAATCCAAAGGGTCAGCCCTAGGGCCGGCGGCCTCCCTCCTCTCCTCTTATATATACTAGAGATTTTGAGGGTTTTTGAGACACAACAACAACAATTAGACACGTGCTACCCTCTCTCTAGATCCATTTCTCCTCTAGTATTGTTTTCAGCGGTGCTTAGGCGAAGCCCTGCTGGACTAGCTCCACCACCATCGCCGTCAAGCCATCGTGCTGCCGGAGAACTCATCTACCTCTCCACCCCCTCTTGCTGGATCAAGAAGGCGGAGATCATCGTCGAGCTGTACGTGTGCGGAACGCGGAGGTGCCGTCCGTTCGGCGCTAGATCGGGACGGATCGTGGGACGACGGCGATTTGGATCGCGAAGATGTTCCACTACAGCAACCGCGTTTCTTAACACTTCCCGCTTAGCGATCTACAAGGGTATGTGGATCCGATCTCCCTCTCGTAGATGATCATCACCATGATAGGTCTTTGTGTGCGTAGGAATTTTTTTTGTTTCCCATAACGTTCCCCAACAGATAATTGGTAATAAGTAACAAGTAAAAATATTAGCAAGGGTACAACAAGGTGTCCCAATCCTTTTCGTAGCAAAGGACAAGCTTAAAAGTTCTCTTGTATAAAGTAAAACGCTCTTGAGGACACATGGGAAATTCCGTCTAGTAATGTTCATCATGTTGAGTTGATTCACGTATGTTACTTTGATAATTTGATATGTGGGTGTATCGGTGCTTAGGCGTTGTTCTTACTTGAACAAGCAACCTACTTTTGATTACCCCCTCTCGCCAGCATCCGCAACTATGAAAGAATAATTAAGGTAAATATAATCATAGCATGAAACATGTGTATCCAAATGAGCCCCTTATGAAATAATGCATAAATTAGCGCTTAAGATGATGTCACTCTAGCAACCCATAATCTACTTATTATTCCACAATGCCTTCCCTTTGGCCCAAATATGATGAAGTGTCATTTAGTCGACATTCACATGACACCACTAAAGGAAGCAAAAGTATACATATCATCAAAATATCGAACCAATACCAACTTCACATGATTATTTATAACAGGACTTCTCACATGTTCTCATGAACAAAATCAACTACTCACAAATCATCACCATGTTCAAGACCATCGGTATAATAAATATAATAAAGGATTTGAACATATTATCTTCCACCACGTAAAGCAAAAGCATCAACTACGTGATGTAATCAACACTACTAGTAACCCCATGTACCACTCTCAGGTTTTGAGACAAAGAGTGCATGGAAGAGATGAACAAAGGTTTGAGATGATATGGTGCTTGTGAAGATTGATCCTCCCATGAAGGAGGAATCATTGGTGTTGACGATGGCTTCGATTTCCCCCTCCCGAAGGAAAGTTTCCCCAACAGAATCACTCTGCCACAGAGCAAAAGGGCCTCCACACAGGTTTCCTCCTCGGTACGGTGGTGCATTGTCCCAAAAGTATCTTCTTAATTTTTTCTTGATCAGAACACATCATATAGCATAAGATGGGGGAATGGGTATGCATGTGGGCTTCCCAAGCAATTGAACGGTAACGTAACATAAATTCAAATTTTTCCTACGCATATTCAGATCTTCCTATGGAGAGACTAGCAACGAGAGAGGGGTAAGAGCATCTTCATACCTTTGAAGATTGCTAAGTGGAAGCGTTGCTAGAACGCGGTTGATGGAGTTGTACTCGCAGCGATTCCGATCTAGTGCCGAACTACGGCACCTCCGCGTTCAACACACGTGCAGCCCGGTGACGTCTCCCGCACCTTGATCCAGCAAGGAGGAGGGAGAGGTTGGGGAAGAACTCCAGCAGCACGACGGCGTGGTGTCGATGGAGAGACGAGGTTTCCCGGCAGGGCTTCGCCAAGCACCGGCAGAGAGGAGGAGGAAGAAGGGCAGGGCTGCGCCGAGGGAGAGGGAGAAGTCTGTCTCCCAAGGGCCAAAAACCCCTCTCTATTTATAGGAGGAGGGGGAGGGGGTGCGCCACCCCTAGGGTTCCCCCCTAGGTGGTGCGGCAGCCACCAGATGGGAAAGGAGGCGGCAGCTAGGGTGGGAGGGGGTGGCGCACCACCTGGTGGGCCTAAGGCCCACCTGTGCCTAGGGTTGCCCCCTCTCCCCACCACTTGCGCATTGGGCTGGGTGTGGGAGGCGCACCAGCCCACCTAGGGGCTGGTTCCCTCCCGCACTAGGCCCATCTAGCCTTTTGGGGTCGTTGCCCCCCTTCGGTGGACCCCCGGGGCCACCTCCGGTGGTCCCGGTACGTTACCGGTGACGCCCGAAACACTTCCGGTGTCCAAAACCATCCGTCCTATATATCAATCTTTACCTCCGGACCATTCCGGAGCTCCTCGTGACGTCCAGGATCTCATCCGGGACTCCGAGCAACTTTCGGTAACCTCGTATAACAATTCCCTATAACCCTAGCGTCATCGAACCTTAAGTGTGTAGACCCTACGGGTTCGGGAGACAGGCAGACATGACCGAGATGCCTCTCTGGCCAATAACCAACAACGGGGTCTGGATACCCATGGTGGCTCCCACTTGCTCCACGATGATCTCATCGGATGAACCACGATGTCAAGGATTCAATCAATCCCGTATACAATTCCCTTTGTCTGTTGGTATAGAACTTGCCCGAGATTCGATCGTCGGTATACCTATACCTTGTTCAATCTCGTTACCGGTAAGTCTCTTTACTCGTTCCGTAGCACGTCATCGTGTGACTAGCTCCTTAGTCACATTGAGCTCATGATGATGTTCTACCGAGTGGGCCCAGAGATACCTCTCCGTCACACGGAGTGACAAATCCCGATCTCGATTCGTACCAACCCAACAGACACTTTCAGACATACCTGTAGTGCACCTTTATAGTCACCCAGTTACATTGTGACGTTTGATACACCCAAAGCACTCCTACGACATCCGGGAGTTGCACAATCTCACGGTCGAAGGAAAAGACACTTGACATTAGAAAAGCTTTAGCATACGAACAATACGATCTAGTGCTATGCTTAGGATTGGGTCTTGTCCATCACATCATTCTCTCAGTGATGTGATCCCGTCATCAATGACATCTAATGCCCATGATCAGGAAACCATGATCATCTATTGACTAACGAGCTAGCTAACTAGAGGCTTGCTAGGGACACATTGTGATCTATTTATTCACACATGTATTATTGTTTCCTGTTAATACAATTATAGCATGAACAATAGACGATTATCATGAACAAGGAAATATGATAATAACCATTTTATTATTGCCTCTAGGGCATATTTCCAACAGCAATTAGGGCGCGCCCAGTGGGTGGCCACACCCCGTTTGCTTGGGAGCCACAGGTGGCCCCCTCGCACTTCTTTACTCTATAAATTCAGATATATTTCAAAAAATCCTCATGAAGTTTCAGGTCATTTGGTGTCCAAAGAATTTTTAGCCTTTTTCTTGATTTTCACGTCCACAATTCCAGTTTTCGGCAAATTCCCTCTTTCTAATGTACCTTGTAAATTAAGAGATAAAAGACATAAGAATTGTATCATAAAGTGGAATAATGAACAAAAACAATATAAATATCAATAAGAAATCATGATGCAAAATGGACATATTATTGGGTTGAGCGGTGGAGAGGAAAAGTGAGGACTGCCAAAGGGCGTGGGCAAATATAAAGAGGACTAAGCAATGAGGGGAACAAACATAAAAGGCCCAAAACTGTATCATATGCATTTGTTCACCATGGTCGAAATTATATATATATAATTTTTGGCTTAGTGAAGGAGAAAGTATCGCTCTAGCTTGAGGAGGCTTAAGGAATTAATGCTAAAATGCCCCAATCATGACCTCTTGAAAGATATTATGGTTCATAATTTTTATGCTAGGCATTCTCTTTTTGATAAAGAAATGCTTGATTCTTCTTCTCTTGGTTCTTTGTCAAGTAACCAAATTATATTCAAATGGGATGTTATTGAAATAATTAAAATAAATACTTAAGATTGGGAGGCCGACAAAGGTAAAGAGTCAGGTATAAAACCTGAATGCGATTGTTGAAAATGATGTTTTTCACGAGCTTAGTGCAAAATATCGACTTGATTCTGACATAGCAGTTAATTTATGTCATATTTTATTACTCATTTTGATCTCCCTAAATATAATTTATTTGCGCCGCCTCGCACTCCAACCGGCGGGCTCGGAGAAGTTCAGCGTCACCGTCGCCAACGGGGACCGCCTTGCTTGCCAGGGGGTGGCGCGGCAGGTTCCCGTCCACATCGGCGACGAGCCGTTCTCCATCGACTGCGTCGGCATCGACCTGGGATGCTACGACTTCATCCGCAGCATCGACTTCCTGTCCACTCTCGGCCCCATCCTTTGGGACCTCGATGTGTTGTCCCTCATCTTCTGGCGCGAGGGCGGCCGTCGCGTTCAGTGGACAGGCATCGGCGGCTCCGACGCCATGACTCCACAGCTCCAGTTGATGGCGTCCGCACTAGACGAGGCGCATCCCCTCCTGGCCGACCTCCTACAGCAGCACAGCGACATCTTCGACGAGCCACAGGGCCTCCCTCCCGTGCGGCCCTGTGACCACCGCATCCACCTGCTGCCGGACACGGCACCTGTAGCCGTGCGTCCGTACCGGTACCCTCAGCTGCAGAAAGACGAGCTCGAGCGTCAGGTGGCGGTCATGCTCGCGCAGAGCATCATCCGGATTTCGACATCGCCGTTCTCAGCCCCGGTGCTCCTTGTGCGCAAGTCCGACGGCACATGGTGCTTCTGCATCGACTACCGCGCCCTCAACGCCCTGACGTCCAAGGACAAGTTCCCCATCCCCGTCGTAGATGAGCTCTTGGACGAGCTACACGGAGCGCGCTTCTTCACCAAGCTCGACCTTCGCTCGGGCTACGATCAGGTGCGCATGCACCCTGACGACATCGAGAAAACGGCGTTCCGCACTCACCATGGCCACTTCGAGTTCCTGGTGATGTCGTTCGGCCTCTCCAACGCGTCGGCGACCTTCCAGGCCCTGATGAACGACGTGCTCAGCCCATACTTGCGCCGCTTTGTGCTTGTTTTCTTTGATGACATTCTCATCTACAGCGCATCTTGGGCGGAGCATCTACAACATGTGGCCATCATCTTCAACGAGCTTCGAGCGCATCGTCTTCACCTCAAGCGCTCGAAGTGCTCGTTCAGCACGACCTCCGTCGCGTACCTGGGGCACGTCATCTCGGCGGACAGGGTAGCGATGGATGCGGACAAGGTCGCCGCCGTCGCCGCGTGGCCGATCCCGCGGTCACCGCGGGCGCTCTGCGGCTTCTTGGGCCTCGCCGGCTACTACCGGAAGTACATCCGGGACTTCGGCCTCATCGCCGCGCCACTGACGCATCTCCTTCGACGCGACGCCTTCTCCTGGGACAAGGAGGCGACTACGGCATTCGAGGCTCTCCAGCGGGCGCTCACGACGAGACCCGTCCTCCAGATGCCGGACTTCGATATGCCGTTCATCGTGGACTGCGACGCCTCTGGCATCGGCTTCGGCGCCGTCCTTCACCAGGGCGAGGGACCGCTCGCCTTCTTCAACCGCCCCTTCGCCGCTCGCCATCACAAGCTCGTGGCCTACGAGCGCGAGCTTATTGGGCTGGTTCAGGCGTTGCGCCGGTGGCGGCCTTATCTTTGGGGCCGGTCATTCCGTGTGCGCACGGACCACTACAGCCTCAAGTTCTTGCGGGGCCAGCACCTCTCCACAGTTCCGCAACACCAGTGGATCAGCAAGCTCTTTGGCTTCGACTTCACCGTTGAGTACCGCCCCGGCCGTCTCAACACGGTCGACGACGCCTTGTCCCATCGCAACACTGAGGATGTCGCGGACGACATCGCCATGGCTGGCACTATCATGTGCATTCCCTCCGGGCCATCTTTCGCCTTCATCAACGACATTCGCCGGGCAACGTCGACGGCCGTGGACGCCCAGGGCCTGCGCCAGCGCCTTGACGCCGGCGAGCTGGACCCGCCCTGGCGCTTGGACAAGGGGCTACTCCTACATGGCCGCCGCATCTTCGTGCCCGACCATGGCGACCTGCGCCACCAGGTCCTGACCTTGGCGCACTCTGCAGGGCACGAGGGCGTGCAGAAGACTCTCCATCGTCTCCGTGCTGATTTTTACATCCCGGTGATGGCGCGATGGTCCGCGACTGGGTGCGGTCGTGCGTGACGTGCCAGCGGAACAAGACGGCGACACTACGACCCGCGGGTCTACTGCAGCCGCTGGACGTACCCTCCCAGGTGTGGGCGGATATTTCCATGGACTTCATCGAGGGCCTTCCCAAGGTGGGCGGCAAGTCCGTCATCCTCACGGTGGTTGACCGCTTCTCCAAGTACGCGCACTTCATCGCCCTGGGCCATCCATATACAGCCGCCTCCGTGGCGCGGGCCTTCTTCGACGGCATCGTCTGCCTCCACGGTTTTCCGTCGTCTATCGTCAGCGATCGTGATCCCGTGTTCACGGGACATGTCTGGCGGGATCTCTTTCGACTCGCGGGCGTGAAGCTCCGCATGAGCACGGCGTTCCACCCTCAGACAGACGGCCAATCTGAGGTGGTCAACAAGGTGATTGCCATGTACCTGCGCTGTGTTACTGGTGATCGTCCACGAGCTTGGGTGGACTGGTTGGCATGGGCGGAGTACTGCTACAACACCTCCTATCACTCCGCCCTGCGCACCACGCCTTTCGAGGTGGTCTACGGGCGCCCACCTCCGGCGATGCTCCCTTACGAGCCTGGGACGGCTCGGTCCGAGACGGCGGGCGACTTACTCCGCACCCGCGACGATATTCTGGCTGAGGCACGCCAGCGTCTTCTCCAAGCACAGCAGTTGGCTCAGAAGTACTACGATGCTCATCATCGCGAGGCGGAGTTCGCGGTGGGCGATTGGGTGTGGCTGCGCCTCCTCCACAGGACCACGCAGTCTCTGGACCCGCGCTCCAAGCGCAAATTGGGACCTCGCTACGCCGGTCCCTTTCGTGTGCTGGAGCGTGTCGGCACACTCGCATACCGCTTGGAGCTGCCAGCTGGTTCTCGCCTCTGTTGGGGAACGTCGCATGGGAAACAAAAAATTTCCTACGCGCACGAAGACCTATCATGGTGATGTCCATCTACGAGAGGGGATGAGTGATCTACGTACCCTTGTAGACCGTACAGCAGAAGCGTTAGTGAACGCGGTTGATGTAGTGGAACGTCCTCACGTCCCTCGATCCGCCCCGCGAACAATCCCGCGATCAGTCCCACGATCTAGTACCGAACGGACGGCACCTCCGCGTTCAGCACACGTACAGCTCGACGATGATTTCGGCCTTCTTGATCCAGCAAGAGAGACGGAGAGGTAGAAGAGTTCTCCGGCAGCGTGACGGTGCTCCGGAGGTTGGTGATGACCTTGTCTCAGCAAGGCTGCGCCCGAGCTCCGCAGAAACGCGATCTAGAGGAAAAACCGTGGAGGTATGTGGTCGGGCTGCCGTGGAAAAGTCGTCTAAAATCAGCCCTAAAACCTCCGTATATATAGGTGGGAGGGAGGGGACCTTGCCTTGGGGCTCAAGGAGCCCCAAGGGGGTCGGCCGAGTCCAAGGGGGAAGGTTCCCCCCCCCCCCAAACCGAGTTGGACTTGGTTTGGTGGGAGCGAGACCTTCCTTCCCTTCCCACCTCCTCTTTTTTTTCTTTTCTCCTTGATTTTCTTCTCTAGGCCCATAGGGCCCTCTTGGGCTGTCCCACCAGCCCACTAAGGGCTGGTGTGCCACCCTCAAGGCCTATGGGCTTCCCCAGGGTGGGTTGCCCCCCCCCCCCCCGGTGAACTCCCGGAACCCATTCGTCATTCCCGGTACATTCCCGGTAACTCCGAAAACCTTCCGGTAATCAAATGAGGTCATCCTATATATCAATCTTCGTTTCCAGACCATTCCGGAAACCCTCATGACATCCGTGATCTCATCCGGGACTCCGAACAACATTCGGTAACCAACCATATAACTCAAATACGCATAAAACAACGTCGAACCTTAAGTGTGCAGACCCTGCGGGTTCGAGAACTATGTAGACATGACCCGAGAGACTCCTCGGTCAATATCCAATAGCGGGACCTGGATGCCCATATTGGATCCTACATATTCTACGAAGATCTTATCGTTTGAACCTCAGTGCCAAGGATTCATATAATCTCGTATGTCATTCCCTTTGTCCTTCGGTATGTTACTTGCCCGAGATTCGATCGTCAGTATCCTTATACCTATTTCAATCTCGTTTACCGGCAAGTCTCTTTACTCGTTCCGTAATACAAGATCCCGCAACTTACACTAAGTTACATTGCTTGCAAGGCTTGTGTGTGATGTTGTATTACCGAGTGGGCCCCGAGATACCTCTCCGTCACACGGAGTGACAAATCCCAGTCTTGATCCATACTAACTCAACTAACACCTTCGGAGATACCTGTAGAGCATCTTTATAGTCACCCAGTTACGTTGCGACGTTTGATACACACAAAGCATTCCTCCAGTGTCAGTGAGTTATATGATCTCATGGTCATAGGAATAAATACTTGACACGCAGAAAACAGTAGCAACAAAATGACACGATCAACATGCTACGTCTATTAGTTTGGGTCTAGTCCATCACGTGATTCTCCTAATGACGTGATCCAGTTATCAAGCAACAACACTTTGTTCATAATCAGAAGACACTGACTAACTTTGATCAACTGGCTAGCCAACTAGAGGCTTGCTAGGGACGGTGTTTTGTCTATGTATCCACACATGTAAATGAGTCTTCATTCAATACAATTATAGCATGGATAATAAACGATTATCTTGATACAGGAACTATAATAATAACCATATTTATTATTGCCTCTAGGGCATAATTCCAACACAGAGTACCTGCGCAAACACAAACGAGCTTGCACCCAATGCTTCAAAGGGGTTGTCAATCCCTTCAAGATTGTTTGCAAAGTGAGATCTGAAGGTGGAAAGTGCAACGAAGTAAAAAGTGTAAGGCTGAAAATATGGTGTGGAGTAGACCCGGGGGCCATAGTGTTCACTAGAGGCTTCTCTCAAAATAGCAAATATCACGGTGGGTGAAAAAATTACTGTCAAGCAATTGATAGAACCGCGCAAAGTCATGACGATATCTAAGGCAATGATCATACATATAGGCATCACGTCCGAGACAAGTAGACCGATACTTTCTGCATCTACTACTATTACTCCACACATCGACCGCTATCCAGCATGCATCTAGAGTATTGAGTTCATGACGAACAGAGTAACGCCTTAAGCAAGATGACATGAGGCTTGCTAGGGACGGTGTTTTGTCTATGTATCCACACATGTAAATGAGTCTTCATTCAATACAATTATAGCATGGATAATAAACGATTATCTTGATACAGGAATTATAATAATAACTATATTTATTATTGCCTCTAGGGCATAATTCCAACAGCCTCCACGACGTCTTCCATGTCGGCTTACTGAAGGCCTACCGCGGGGACCCTCCTGCAGCGACACCGGCCCTTCCTCCTACTTCGGATGGCCGCCTCCTTCCAGCTTCCGCACAGGTGGCGAAGGTGCTACAGGCGCAGCAGCGTCGTGGCGTCTGGCATGTCTTGGTACAATGGACCGGCCTGCCAGAGGAGGAAGCGACTTGGGAGAAGCTCGACGATTTCCGCCAGCAGTTTCCAGATGTTCAGCTCGAGGACGAGCTGTTTGAGAAGGCGGGGAGAGATGTTATGACCGGTACAACGTACCAACGGAGGAGGCCCAATGGGCAGGGTTAATTACGGGCTTAGCCCAAGTTATCTTACCTATCTTAGAAGTCCAAGTTATATTAGAGTCCAAGTTATATTAGAGTCCAAGTTAGAGTCCAAGCTATCTAGGGTTTAGTGGACGTTGTCCTCCTTTATAAACACATGTACACCTTCGATATTAATCAGACAATAAACAGTATATTCTGTTGTCGTCTCCCTCAGGAGACGAGAGCCCAAAACCCTAGCCGCCTCCCTCTCTCTTTCTCTCACGCCGCGACGGCGCCCAACCGCCGGCGCCGGCGTCCCCAACCTCGCAGCCCGCACTTCCACCCCTACAACCTACGTCCGAGACCTGGTAGAACCCTAGCCTCTACCAATTTGGTATCAGGTAGCTTGGGTTCGATGAGTTTGTCGGACCTTCCCACCACCACCGCCGCCGCCACCACCGCCTTCCCCGCCACCTCACAACAGCCGCCGCCGCCGCACCACTCACCGCCGTCGGCCACCTCAGGTCCGGCCGCCTCCGGTCCCGCGGCCCTGGCGGCCGAACCCGCCCCCGTCCTCTCCCCGGTGGAGATGTCCTTGGCGATCCGCGACCTCAAACTGGCGGTCTCGAACCTCCGGACTCTCCTCCAGGCTCCGTACGCAACCCCGCCACCACCGCCTCCGCCGGCGGCGCCCTTCGCGCCACCGCCCCCGGCGACTGTCGTGCCCCAGGGCCTGCCGATCACACAGGTCCGGTGGCCGCCATCGCCGTCCCCGCTACCGACGTGGATGGACACGCCGACCTACACGACGGCGCCACTACAGCCGACGGTGTTGCAGCCACCCGCCCCCACCTTCGGGGGGTTCGGCGGGTACACTGATCCGTACGCCGGGAGCTCCGTGGTGCCGCAACACTCTCCTTCCGCCGTGCTAGGCCGTCACGAGGGCACCTACGCGACCTCGCCACACGTGCAGCAGCCACCCCGCTTCACCAAGCTGGAGTTCGCCACCTACGACGGCACCATCGACCCCCGTGAACTGGCTCAATCAGTGCGACCAGTTTTTTAGGGGGCAGCGGACCATGGCGTCCGACCGCACGTGGATTGCCTCCTACCACCTCCGTGGCGCCGCCCAGACTTGGTACTACGCCCTCGAGCAGGACGAGGGCGGGATGCCTTCATGGGAGCGCTTTCGCGACCTGTGTCTCCTCCGGTTCGCCCCCCCCCCCCCATACGTGGGAGCCGCTTGGCCGAGCTCGGTCGCCTTCCCTTCACCACCTCGGTGCACGACTCGCACCTCGCATAACACATTAACCCATTAAATATGTTTGTGAATAACGTATAATTTCTAATACCGAAGTGCAATCTTTGGTTGTTAATCTTGTTGTACCCTCTGCTTACATAGAAAAGCCTCCTTTTCCTGTTAGAATTATGGAGCATTCTAAGGCTACAATTGTGCTTCATAAAAGTTAAAATAAAGCACCTACTCATTCTGAACAAATTAGAGAAGACCCTTCAGTTGCAATGGCTAATGATCTGTGGGGTTTAAAATGTTGATGGATATGTTATCTATTTATGTGAGGACACCGCTAGAATTGTCAAACTTGTTAGTGACTATCAATATTTGAAAGATAAAATAAATTACTTGGCATGCGTGTTGTTTCCGTTAAGATTGCAGAAAATTGTTGTAATGGTTTATGTGATATTAGTGCTAGTATCAGTTCAATTCCTTTTTCTTTCTATCAAGAAGTTATGCATGATATTTCACCACCTGAGATAAAAATGATTGATATTACTACTAAGCTTGAAAATACGGATACCATCTCACCCCTAGGTATTGTGAGAGATGTGGAAGTCTTGTGTGGTAAGATCAGATCTCCTACTGATTTCTTAGAACTTGGATCGGAACAAGACAATTTTTGTCCCATTAAATCTGGTACACACTTCTTGAGTACTGTTGGAGCTGAAATGGATTGTGCTAAACAGAAAATAAAGTTAAGTTTGGTGATGAATCTCATGAGTTTAATTTTTTTAAGTTCATCAACCAACATCATGGTAGTGATTTACCTAATGAAGATGTAATCGTTGGTCTTCCTTCTAGTGTTGTGCCTCCTACTCGAGTGCGGTGTTTCGGTGTCCGGGCTCATGTGCAATCGGTCAAAAAAATAACAAAATAAAAAAAATACAATTTTTGCATGGTAGAAAAATTATTGCGCGAGGTCCGATCCAATTTTCAGGTCATTAGGATATCTGAGTAGCTCTCAGGAAAAAGAAGACAAATTGGCTCAGAAGAGTGCATGAAGAGTAAACTTTTTTACAAACCATGAATTTGTCTTTTTTGTCGAGAGTTGCTTGGATGTCCAAATGATTTGAAAAATTGAACATGCCTCGTGCATCAAATTATCTAATATGCAAAAGATTTTTTTTCTAGAATTTGTTTAGATTTTTTTTATTCACTGCGGGTGCACATGAGCTTGGGCTTATAAGTGGATTATCGCTCCTACTAATGCTTTAGAGCAATATTTGTTGGATCAGGAGAATGATATGCATATGAAAGAAAGAAATGAGAAAGATGAAATATTCTTTAGGTGAGAACCTATTATTAAAGGGAGATCCTCCACGTTGAAAAGGTGATCTTGTGCTTGATTTAAAGAAACTCCCTATACATTGAAGTTAGGATAAAGTTAGGATAAAGAGCTTTCTGTAATGATTAGTATATTCAATGGACTTCCTAATACCACACTCTTCCTCAAGAAATCATAAGAGTGCATGTTTGGAAGACTACTTGTTTTAGACAGATTTTTGATAGATTTTGTTTTTTACTTACATAGTTAGTGCAGATCATGAATACGAGTTTTATGGTTTCAAACGAAACACAGAAGTCCGTTAGTACAAATACACAAAAAATGTAAGTACTTCACGTGTGACCGGAAGTGTTTGAAACATGTACGACTGGGCGATCGAATGGATTTTTGTTGTCCCTTAGGTTAAGCAGTGACGTTCTAGTCGGTAATGTCATATAGATTTTGAACAAAATTTATCGTACGTGTAGCAGTACTTCACAGAAAAACCAAGTTGTTACTTTGAAGTTGTAGTGAATCCACGAGTAGGCATAGTCAGTGGGGAGCTTGGCCCAAATAGCTCGGTCGATCGGCACAAGGAAATAACTGTTGAGCCTGTCCAAAAGTAGGCATACATTAGACATACTCCCGTTAGTATTGTTGTAGCTTCACCACATGGTAATCACATGGCTGAGTGGGCCATGACCCACTTGGTATTGTTGTAGCTTCGCCACTGTATACTTATCGGTGACTGTGAAAAATAATCCAGGCTACGCTCACAAGAGGGGACGAGCTCAAGACAACTGCCTCGGGTGGTCATGCAAGCTAAATCCTAGAAATACTTGTTACTATCTTCATTCATGAATATAAGATGTTTTGAATATTTTAATATAAACTATATATAAAATAAAATGAGTGAGCAAGTATAATAAAGCATGTACTCAATCCGTCTGAAATTATACGTCGTGAATAAAATAGATGTATACATAATTAAAATATGTATAGATGCATACATTTATCTCACAAGTATTTCTAGACGGATGGAATATATATACCTTCAAATTAGAAGAGAATATCAAAAGTATCATATAGTCTGAAACATATGGAGTAGTACTCTTTTAGTCAGACCTCCAAGAAAACCGTTAGTGATTTACCAGACACGAGGTAGTGAACCACCATCGTTGTCGTGCCGGATATAAAGCTTCGGTCCCTCTGGAAAACTCACATGTGCCGTGGACCATGTGAACCTCTTGTCCCTCCAAGAATCCCAATTTTAAAACGACAATCATCAGTGACTAGTACTAGGCATATGGGAAGCAGGCCCGCCCTAATCCTGGATTAGTGCCCTGCTAAACGCCGATATTGTGGAGTAGGGATTGATTAATTACTCTAGACAAAGCTAATCCTCACATTTCCTGACTGGTAACCTAGAGCGTGGTGCTTTGACTCCACGCTCCACATTGTGCA
The DNA here is from genome assembly GCF_904849725.1 of Hordeum vulgare subsp. vulgare. Classification (NCBI taxonomy): domain Eukaryota; kingdom Viridiplantae; phylum Streptophyta; class Magnoliopsida; order Poales; family Poaceae; genus Hordeum; species Hordeum vulgare. The sequence continues at coordinate 532,084,953 of NC_058522.1, read as the reverse complement.
AGTGTCATACGAGGAGTACTGCAAAACCAGCTTTTTATGTGGCTCGATGCGTTCATGGATTTGATTAACCTTGCGGCATTAATTACGGTCCCAGGTTGGAGCAGATCTACCGTAGCTACTGCCCAAGTGTCCTGGGCCATCACCAACTTTGCACTTGTCTAGGTTTTATCAAGCATGCATCGAGGCCATCGACCAAATTTTGACTTTGGAACTGATCTATAACTCCGTTCAAGATCGATAGATCGCCACCAGTACGCCATTTTCATGAGCATGCTGCAATGCAAAGCTAATGAACTCCATATCTCCTGGGCTTTGTCGGTCGTGATCAACACACACGGTACGTATTGGTCAGTGTCTTGTTACGTTTCTTTAGTGGAGCAGTGTACGTAAGGTCCTCCCTTTGGTTGGTGATTGCAAAACCCTAGGTTAGAGCATCTACAACCGTACGCCTCAAACGACACATCATATGTTCGTGAACGCGTCTAGTCAGTGATCGAACAGGAGGGAGAAAAAAATAACACAACTGGACCTCTCATATCATCTATATATGTTTGGGCTGTCCGCAAACTCTTATATTCATCTTAAATATAAAGAGGATATGAAGGTCCGGACACGTCCGATCAATCCGTCACGTAGGATGCGGCCTCGTTCTGGACCATTTTTTTTCTTTGCTTTCTCTCTCTTGCTCTTCATCAATCATGTACAAGTGACCGAAAATATGAAGAAGAAAATAAAATACATGATTGTGTAAACGGATAAATAGATGACATCCTCGATCACTGACCAAACGCGTCCGCGGGTGTTTAAGGGATCATATTTGTTATGTCCGGTTGTAGATGCTCTTAAGGAGTACTCTTAGCCAATGTGGTCCGTCCCATAATCGTAGGTCTATATAAGACTTGAAAGTGATACGATCCGATTTGGCTCGGACAAGACGATCAATCTCGTATTATGCTGCTGCTGCTGGTGGTCGATGTCAGAGTGGCGCATTTTGCAAGCGTGGGACATGGACGCAGAGCTTGTGTTCAGTGGTCGGACGGCTTGCATGCATGCCAGTTGGCGCCACTCCCGAACGACAAGCTGGTCGAATTTTATCACGTCGCATGAGGATCGATTGATTCGCAAGCTTCTCGGGTTAGACAAACTAATCAGCAGTGGAGTAGATGCTAAGCGCGCTGTAGCCAAATTATTGAATTGCCTAACTGGACATATAGCCTGGTAATCGTATATATTCCTATGACCTCGTTGCCACATTCTGCACCACGTACATTAGCAAGCCCCAGAATATATAATTTTCCCTTGATAGATCTTCCAGCGGGGACATGCAAGAAAACAAACCACTAATCGATCTGGTTTGTTAGATGGGTTGTATTTATGAGACCAATGGAAAGTTCGATCAGCGGATACTCCATACTTGAAACCATTCGAATCTCCGAACACACGTCCCAAGTGAGACAAATGGGATGCCTATTTGTCTGTCGTTACCCAAAAATAATAGACGTCAGTCAAATTTTAGACCGTTAGGTCATCTTCAACGCCGTCATTTAGAATAAACACACTATTTGTTCACATACTGGTCTGTTGATATGAGAGCCAGCCATTTAACTGTACTCCCTAAATATCCGTCCAAATCCGACCAATTTCATTTCAACTACATAGCAATACAAGAAAATTAAAGTAAGGTGTTTACAGCACCCGATCATAACTAGAAGAGGCGGGCGTTCATAGCTTATACATACGCCAAATCATAAAAGTTCCAGTTTGGCCTTCCATCCAAAAAAACTGTTTTTGCCCTCATAGACCGGTTGTCCGAGCCTTCATGGTCACTCTGTCTCCTCCTCTTGACCAGACGTCTTCTTCTCCTCCTCGGCCAGATCAGCCGCCAAGTGCTTCAACAACCCCACATGGATTGCACGCACGACCATCAATGCATCGTTGTCTAACTCATCCATTCCTATGGTCAAAATTTTGGTATTCTTCAAGCGGATCACGAAATCGACCTTCTTCTCTTAGAGCTTGGTATTCTTCACCTTTATGTTGACCTTCTTGCCTGTCGCCGCCAATAAACCTCTCCGTCTTCTGTTCCTTCTTCATGTCAGTGCTTGATCTATGACCCCTCATTCTTCATCAAGATGTCCTCGAACCTCTTCACCATCTTGGTCACCGCGCATTCTTGCTTCATCTTCTCTTTCTCCCACTTCTTTCCTTAGAGCGCCCTTCTAACCTTCTTGGGCGGCTCCAAGCGACCACCTTCCCTGGACCCTTCACCTCCACCTCCAACTCGAACAGCTCTTCATGCAGGTCCATACAATGACGGAAGCGAAAAGGGCGGGAATTGGGGTGGAAAGCCGAGACGATCAGAGCGGAGAGGGCAGAGAAAGGGAGGTTTTGGCGTGGAAATAGTGCGGATTGCTCAAAATGCATGGGCTTCGCCTTGGTTTTGGGTGGGTCGGGGTATTGGATTCCTACATGGCAGATGTCCAGACTCATGCATAGCCCCCTGGTCAGCTTCCGATTTGCGTGAAAACAAAAATGCGGACAACTGTGGGTCAACGTTGGTTGGCTTGCAGTGTTCGGACGGGTAGGTCCGGACTTTTGTGGACGATTTGAGGGCCTGCATTGGAGATGCCCTTATATTCCCATCCAACACCTATATGGTACTCTCACTATTCAACCTTCAATGCTCTTTCCTTCACCCGTCGTCCTCCAACCTATCCCTAACCATCGGCCTCCGTCCACCATCCCGCAACCTCCTCGGCACCCCGTTCTTACATCACAGCATCTCACCACCGTGCCGCCGCCCCCACAGGGTCATCCATGTACCCCATGCCCCCCCCCCCCCCCCCCCGCGATCTCCTATGCAAGAGCCCTAGCACACTTCAACATGCTTCACTGTCTCGCCCTCATTGGGGTCAACACTCTCGCTGGAGCCCCTCACATCACCCCCATCTTTGGCCTCATTTGAAATAGACTAATGCCAACAAATTCAGGCGCTTTACATTCAACAAACGTGGAGGCGAATAGAGGTCGGGGATCCTAATCAATAACATTGACAAGTTAGGTGATGCACATTGTTTCTAATCATATTCAAGACTGCAGCGATGGAGACATTGGCCCCTACGTCGCTCTGCTCTAGGGTGACTCTCTAGCGACTAAACTCTAGCAAGCGCTACCACCATCTTCTATGTTCCTCCGCTGCAGGGTGAATCTGTGGCGACCAAACTCTAGACAGTGTTACCATCGCTATCTCGCTCCTCTCTAGGTTGACTCGTGATTGATAGAGTTTGTTTGACTTGTCGCCTCGACTGTTTGGTCTCAATTGATGGATAAATTATCTTCTGATTATAAACTAAGTTTCTAATCCAATATGCATAACTATTCTTAAAATGTAATTAAATAGAATGCTTTATTTTTTTGCAAGGAAAATAGAATGTTTTCTTAAGTTTAAAAGTTCCCATAGGTAGCAGCAACATCTACGGTATGTGTCCCCGCGAAAAAAAAAACATTTACGATTTATGAAGCTAGGACACCTCGCATTCTCGGAAGTAGGGATGGCAATGGGTAGGGTATAGGTGGGTACAACCTCTTTGTACCCAAACACATACCCACAGAAACCTTCTATACCCACCCACTTCAGTACCCATGAACATAAGTTGATACCCATGCCCACACTCATCGGGTATCCTGTACCCAATGGGTATTTAATGGGTACAATGTATAGCTTTTAAATTCTTAAAAGATAGAGAAATGTGTCTAAAATAGTTGGCCTCTTGGAGGAATCAAGCGACTATGAGCAATAGTTGGTGGAAGATCGACGCAAGGGCAGGCAACATTGGGAATCGGTGACCGCTGGACCGAGAGATGAATAGTAGTCCGGTGAGTACAAGTCGAGATTCGGACATGGAGTATATGGGCTCGAGCTGTATATGAGCTCGAGCTCATATACTCCCTGATGAACAGTAAAATCGATAAATATAATAAAAAAAATCAAAAAAAATCTGAAATTTTGGGAATGAAACATTGCTATTTTTTCTACATGCGTGCAAAATTTCATGATGAAATCACATTTGTGGAGGGGTGGGCAAAAAAACAAAATGAATGCTTCAAAAATAGTGTTTTTGGAAGCATTTTTAAGCATCAATTTTGTTTTTTTGTCTACACCTTCAGGAATGTGATTCCGTTATGAAAGTTGAGCACATGTTTCTTTTAGGGGTAAACATGAGACTGGGGTAATATTAGGGGTGGAAATGTAAATGTCCCATAATAATAATAGTGAATACTACATTCACTGTGAATCATCCACACGTTTATGTTCTTATGTAGCCCTCACATCAACATATTTATTTATGTAAGTTTGTATGCACATACTCGAATTGTATAACTTGAAGAAAAAAATCAAACAAAATTATGTGAAGCACATTTTAAAATGTCATTTCAATTTGTTTTGAAATAGGATGCGTGCAGTGCACCAGAGCTCACTTATGATATGTGTACATTGGTTGATAAGACATTTTTATTTTAATCATGCCACATAATTTAGATGTGTCAATTAAAAGTATTTGTACATTGGGTTATATCTTAGTCTTATATTTATTAATGAGATAAGTTTTCTAGATATATTAACGAGATAAGTGTTTATCATATGTGGCTCCCCAAGATAACATTATTTTTTAATTTTATTTTAATTTTATTTTTGCAGATGACTAAGATAACATTATTGTACACGCACTTGGCAATATTCGCTCCGGTCCTAATCAATGATCTGTACAGTGTGCTAGTAGTACTACGTACCTCGTAAAAAAAAAGTTGTACACTTTACTAAAAAGAATAAATGAGAACAGAAGGAAAGAATAACCTTTGTGCTGCCCATCACTTCACCTAGGAGAGCTCACTTTACTATCTATAAAAGCATCTTCAACAGTCTGTACGTTCAATCGTTGGTATAACCACGTGAGCAGCCAACATCACATCATACAAGCTCTTCAATGAAGTGTATGTTAACCGATTAACCGTATGTAAAATAACTAAGCGGGTCCATTAAATGTTGAAGAAATGATCATCCTTGCTTCGGAGCTTGTACCCGAACCGTTGTTTCAAGTTCATACGATTTCATTCTCTCTCTTCTTTTATTTCGTGTCATGTCGTCAAAATTATCTATGTGACAGCTTTATCAACGATGATCATACGACTATGCCCTAACATGATTTTGAATAAGTACGATCCTCTGGCACTTGAATTCAGCCGAAACCTAATGTCGGATTCAACGATGATCATACGACTACGTCACAGCTTTATCTATGTGACAGCTTTATCAACGATGATCCCGTGCCCGAGGACCTAGCAATGCAGTGACGGAGCCAGATCGGAACCGAAACACGGGCTCGAATTCAGCCGCGAAGGCAAACGAAGGAGTGCCGGGACACCAGAGGAAGAAGACAACCAACAGAAGCTTTCGAGGCGTACCACGTACGTACTAATGCTAGTAAAGCGCGTGAATTAACAACGTGACGTAGGGTGAACCATACCCTAAGCTCTACTCTACTCGTAGACGAGGCCGGCCGGGACGCACAGGACCACCGCATGTCGGGGGCGTCGCGTTACCGTGGCAGGAGCAGGCGAGTACGCGTGGTGCCAGTGGCCGCCCAAATCCTCGTCCCCGTGGCGCATGCGATTTGGTGGCCCGCGTTGAACATGTACCCGGCGGAGCGGAGGGCGGCCGGACCACGCCAGGCCTGCCGCGCCCGCGCTGCTGCTACGTTTAGGCCAGGGACCACGACGCGAGGCGCGGGTCGCCACGCGGGTTGCTGGCGGCACGACTGGCGGTGCCACCGTGCTGCGTGCGGTACTGCGCCGGCCCACGCCGGAGTTGAATGCTGAGAGAGAATGTATTTTTCATGGGTGGAGTACACTTGTCTCAGAAAAAAGCAAAACAGTGATACACTTCGGATGCGCACAAAGGACTAGAGGTCGTGCTTGGAATCGGTGTAACAAACAGTGGATATCACCGGTCATTATGCATACGTTGGGCCATCCCGGCCGGGCTGTCCATGGTCAGGTATACATCGTGCCTGGAATCGATGGCAAATCTTGAATGAAAATGACGGGCAGGCTCAACTTCTCATTACAAGGGTTGGAACGGGTAAACAGTAGGCTAGACACTAGACAATGTAGTGAGATGGGCTAGGAACTAGTAATAAATTTCGATTCTTCAATTTTAGAGGGGAGGCTTGAGCCTCTTGAAGCATGCTCACTAGAATCGCCACTGCTTGGAATCGGTGTAACAAACAGTGAATAACACCGGTTATTATGCACATGTCGGTCCATCTGAGCCGGACTGCCCATGGCCACGTATGCCGTTCATACATGAATTTCATCTGAAAAAATAAATGACGAATGGAAGCATGTATATTTTACGGGGCTATAGTGCTCAGTAATGGAGTACTACTGACTAGTCCAAAAGCATCTACATTCGGCCATCCCAAACCTACCTCATACGCCCGGGCAGACGGTCCTCACTAAACAGCCAAAAAAATCCAGACGAACGCCTTAAAACGGTCTCGAACGCTTGGGCTGACAGGCATCCCACATATCCAGCCCAAATATGGCACGAATATTGGGAGGCACAGGCACGTCCATCACGCCGGACCCCTGGCCCATGCTGGCCCACCCGACCCCACATAGAATCGTTCCCATTCGCTTCCAGGACAAAACCCTAACCACTCCACTCTCCTCCCCTTCACTCCACTCCGCCCCCAAGCTCCCGTCAGGCAATCTTTGACCTTCTTCGGCATGATGGGCAGTGAATCCAAGTCCTACACTATCACATTCATCAACCCCGAGCTCATCCCACGCAGCCCTAAGGAAGAGATGGTCGTCCGCCTTGCGCTTCATCGCTCCCGGGAGGAGGCCGCCTGATGGCAGTGCTCGAACTCCTTCCGTCGCAAATTCATTGGTTCCTCCCAAATGGCGCTTGAATCCACCATGAGGTGTGGCATCGCCACCTCATTGAAGGCAGTGTGGTCCGTCTGGCGTCTGAACGCGGTAGTAAACGTGCAACCCCTCTATTGATGTGACGAGGCAAAGGCGCACCATGGGCGTCGTACGACGCAAACATGACGCGGCGTGACCGTCGTTTGAGGCAGCGTGCACGGGAGATGGCGACAGCCCTCACGGGGATGGACGTTGGCGAGGCGAAGTCGCATACTTCAGAGCCACATATGGTGCACCAGTCCAAACGCCGCAACCGCATTATGATGGATGTTGCCGCCTCGTCCGTCCACCAGCATCGTCGGGGTTTCGGGCTTCGACAAGGGAGAGTAGGACATGGGAGACGGCGGCGCCTCCATTCCACTCTCGTTGGTGACTGGACCAACACTCGCGAGCACTCCATTAAGCGATGGTGGTTAGACATGTCAGAGACCCAACATCACGCACCGCTAGACCATGATGTCTATCAGCATGGTGGTGGTTTTTAGGAAGAAATCGACATCAGCATTCTACGTTCTCAAGATTATTTAAGCTTTGGGTCAAGGCAAACGCAGGCATTTGAGCAATATCATACTAGAGTAATTGGGTTATGTAAAACAATCTAACGAGCTATGGGTCCAGCCAAATGCTGAACCATCTATTCCTTCATCTTCTTAATTAACGAGTGGGGCAAATCTTTTACTTCGGTTCAAAAAAAGTCAGGTTCACAAAATTTGCAGCGAAAAGAATCACAGAGCAAAAATAAAAAAACAACGGACACCAACACCAAAACAACAGGCACATGTACATAAATTTAGAGCGAAATAAAATCTCAGTAAAACAATAAGAATGATGGTGATGGCCAAAGATTTCTAGGTAAAGGCATACACAAACCCATTACTGACATGGATTCTTATTGATAAAAATAATAATTCAAAGCAGTCAACAGCAAAATAAGAATTAATTCAAATAAAAAAATGACATGACAATTACATGCCGCTCAAGGCGGATTTTTCCCGGATATACCATGGATGCCCCTTGAAAATCAAATACACTCATTCTGTGTTAGTCTATATGTTCGACATGCTGTTTCAAAAATTGTCAAATATGCCATGTTCCTCCCACAACAGTGTGCAAACCACTATTGAACATTCTCCCGGGTGCTTTCAGAGGTTCTTACTGGGTCAAAATAGGGATGCGCCTGCACAGCAAAATGATACATTTAAGTGAAAAATGATGCAGAATTGTGTCTCATATTGATCCGGCAAAATGATTCTTGGATGTATGAGTGGGAGAGGTACCATGGCTTCCTTTGCCGTCAGCCTTTCCTGGTGGTCATAGCGAAGCAGCTTGTCTAGAAAATCGATAGCCTGCACAAGTAAAAACATGTCAATAACACATCCAATGAGTAGCGGACCAGGTCGATTGAAGGACCGTGAGTCACCTCAGGGCTCACTAAGTGTCTGTTCCCTGAGTCGACAAACTTTTCCCATGGCTTCCTCCTGTGTCTGCAGCCATAAATATATAGTTAGATCCGGCTATTATGTTAACTGATATTATGCAATAAGTCGCCCAAGGATAATCCAGAGCAATCCATGACCTTCCAACGAGCATTTCAAGCTGTGGGTCAAGCCGAAGACCATATTTTTCAAGGTAGCTGTGGAAATCTTCGGTCCCAAGAACCTGCAGCAGCAGCAGCATGTAGTGCATGCATTAGTCGTATCAAACCCTATCAAGTAATATTAGTAGTTTCATTCAGAAAAATGGACTGCAGAAAGCAGTAGATTCTTTGGTACAAGAGAAGTGAGTATCATAATTCCTCTTGCCGTTAGGCCATTGCTGTGAAATAGGATAACTAAATGTGTTGAACAACCATCTCTTGAGCGCATTAGAACAAGAGTAAACTGTTCAACTAAAACTACTGACAAAAAATTACTGTAAAATCAGCAGTAGAATATGCTGCAGTGATTTGGGCCAAGCCCTTTGCCTGAGTAGGAAAATCTAACTAAAGCCATTCCTTCTTTTTTGAAAGTAACTAAAGTCATTCCTTGTGCAAACAAGCTTTGGTGAATCATAATAAGTTAGTACTCGTGTTTACAAGGCAGTGCAAACACCACAATTGTATTAGGCCCCCGCAAAATCAAAAATATGCAAATAAGATCTGTAGTACTCCCTCGGTTCACAAATGTAAGACGTTTTTGGCAGTTTAATTTATACTGCCAAAACGTCTTATATTTAGGAACAGAGGGTGCACTATCAAAGCAACTCATTCCCAACAGAACAGAGCAAAGGCATATTTGCCATGAAGCCAAGAGGCAAGCGAACGGAGGAAAAGGACACATCATCTTCCTACAGCAGTTGTATGACTGTTTAGCAGCCATAATAAAACCCGTGGTAGAGCTACAGGCAGATTAGACATAGGGGAAGGAATGAAAAAAGACAATAATTTGTGTTCTATATATAAGATCCATAACAACACAGCAACTTACCTCTAGCGATCACGATATTACTATTTAATATTCATACCAACACATGCCGTGTTAGAATGTACTCTGTAAAGAAATATAAGAGCGTTTAGATCACCACTTTAGTGATCTAAACGCTCTTATATTTTTTTATGGAGGGAGTATGTGATTGTGTATAACATAGTTGATGTCGAGACATAGGGAAGTGCAAAAGAAAAGTGTGCATCCATAGTTTCTTTATCTAAGGTCCGCAGCAGCACAGGTACTCTGCTATTATTTGATCAATTTACAGTTCAAACAGGTCGTAATTAAAGATGTCATTTCATATAGAGTGTAAGATTAAAATGCCAGTGAGAAATACTAGAACAGAAGTTGACCGCTTTAAGAAGCTGCAAACATACCTTGGTTATTTTGACTAATTGTTGGTAGTTATCCTGACCATGAAAGAAAGGGTCCACATGGAATATCTGTTAAGAAAATCAGAATGTGTATCATTAGAAGCAAGTTAATAGAGATGATTGCCTGATCATAGACTTGCTCCTTACCATTGCTGCAAACATGCAACCAAGGCTCCACAAATCTAACGAGTAGTCATAGTCTTGCAAATCCACAAGTAATTCAGGGCCCTTATAGCATCTGTCAACAGCACAGGATGCAGTAAACGACGGATAAACAGAAGAAAAATAATAGAGAATATCGACCAGCAGTTGCAAGTTGCAACTAGACACTAATAGAAACGTAGGAGATTGCAAAATAGAAACGTAAGAGATTGCAAAATAGGTAGCAAGTTGCAACTAGACACTAATAGAATACCCTTACTAAGAAGCTGAATAAGCCTGATGGCATCCAACTTTCAGAGATTGTGGGACTAACCTTGAAGCAACTCTAACATTATATTCCATCCTGGGGTGATAGAACTCAGCGAGACCCCAATCAATAAGACGAAGCTGGCGTTTCTCATGATCAATCATGATATTGTGGGGCTTGACATCTCGATGCATGATACCCCGTGAGTGAGAAAAATCTAGTGCCTACACAAACACCTGGAAAAAGTTAAGACCGTCAAATTAAATGCTTGTTCAGTATGTTGCATCCAGTGTTGGCCACTGAAATAGTGCAAACTTCAGCAAACAGATTTGCTTCACAGAACTGTGCCAATGACATATTGATATGTTTGAATATTGCAAAATAGGTAGTAATATTGTAGGTCGTGTATAGAAGTACACATTGACGCAATTCGACAACCCATGAGATTCTACCAACCCAAACAAAATCAAAGGAAAGAAGCCAAGTATTCTATTTACTACCAATCAGTGTAGTCCGTAGAAAGAGATGTCACTCTTGGCCCACAGAAAACAGTAGTAGTATTTTTCGAAATACAGCTACAGAACAAGGGGAGGAAGGCAGCAACTATGAAATCCCACTACAGATAAAAAGAATTTCATGTGTTGGGAAAACATGATTAGACTGAAACAAGCCACAATACTCTACAGTTTGCGGATTGTGCAATATTAATATTAATATATTTTAAATAAGAAAATAGAAATGCACCAGGAAAAATAAATATATAAAAGAACATATGAACATTATCCACGTCAGAACACTTTCCCAGTTCAGATTCTTGCCTTTAATAATTCAAATATATAGTATCTGATATCATAATCCGATAGTGTGGGGTAGAGCACTCTGAAGTCAGTATTGTTGACATATTCAAAGATCAGACTAGGCGTCTTTGAACCATCATCTCTGACAACATCAAGTAGCTTTATAATGTTAGGTCCGCCATATAAGTTCTGAAGTATCTTTATTTCCCTCTTTATCTGCATCATCATAAAAAATTCAATAAGGTTTGGTAGTAAGACACACCAGGTACATTACAAGATGCATTGGCAGTACTTTGCAATGAAGCAAATAGATAATTAAACACATCAGCATAGGTGCATTATTGAACTGTATTTGGTCCTCAAGTGGGCAAATGCTAACACATTCTTAGCTCATAAGATTGTACGCCAAGAAACAACCAAGTAATTGGTAATCATTATTTCCCAAGTTAGATACAAGGGAAAAAACGTCTATATGGGAATAAGGATCAGAGCATGATCATCCAATATGCAGTTAGATGGGCAATAGAGCAAACCGGATTCATTTATTATTTTACTTCTATACCTAATTGCAGGGTTAACAGCATCTGAAATTAAAAATTGACCAGTAATCAGAACTTTTACGAAGACCTAGAACAGAGTCGATGACAGTTCTAAGGATGACCCTGAGAAGTTCTGAGGAGATAGTTCCAAGATGGCTTATCAATGAAAGAAGGAAATAGAGATGACACATGGAAACAGCGATCTACTACAGGACAACTCTTTTGTTCGCAAACAAAATTTCAATTTCAATTTTCTTGTCTTCTGATGCTGCTCAGCAGTGGCCGGTGAGAACCCCCACAAAAAGACTTAGCTTGCTGACTCACACTGGACGCAGTGGTTGTTGATGCATTCTCATCCAGCCTATGCACACAATAGCTCATTGGCCCATGAACACAATAGCTCATTGGCCCATGAACACAATAGCTCATTGGCCCATGAAACATGACAAGGAGGGGGGGTGTGATGTGTACAGGGCCCTCACCCACAAGGAGCCCTTAACCAAAACCAGATGTGAGATTGGGAAGTGGAGGGAAGGGGAGAATAGTAGGTTTGCTACTGTGGCACACTCTTAACAGTCAACGGGGGAAGTGGTGCATGGAGGCTCTCAGAACTTCACATCTCTAAGTTCTCACAGTTTCAGTTGCATTTGCTTTTGCATGGTTAAAACCAAATATCTGCTTCATGTGAAATTGTTCAACACACACGACACGACAACACAATAGTCCCCTGGAGCCACATTGTGACACTCATCCACAACCTCCTGAATTATTACCAAATCAAATGGACCAACTCTAAGATTAGTAACTACACGTACAAAGTTAAGCTTGCCCTATATCGAACTAAAGATTGTAGCACTCTGGCCATCTTCAGATTCAGCAACCAACAATAGCAGATTATTAACCAATCAACAGAAACACAACAACCACAGCAGCATTGCAAACATGAAGATGAAGCCATACCTTCTTCTTCCTCACGGGCTTGAGGATCTTGATGACGCACCTGTCTTCGCTCCCGGTCCGTAAGCCCTCGAACACCTCGCTGTACTTGCCCTTGCCCACCTTGCGCAGCACCTCGTACCCATCCTGCTCCCTGCAGGCAACCCAAGCAAGCAAAGCACGCAGGCAGCGTCAGCGCGCAAACCCTAGCTAACAGCAAATCTGGAAGTCACGTACGATACGAGCTCCCACCCCACCCTACCCCCACACGATGTCGAGCGCCTCGTAGTCCCAGTACTCCTTGGGCCGCTGGGAGTTGGCGTCGGCGTAGACGCGCGCGATGGGGGTGGCCCCCGCGGGGTGGCGCGTGGCGCGGCCGATGGGCGGCATGGGGCGCAGCGACTCGTCGGCGTAGGCGGTGGGGGAGTGGCGGCGGCGGTGGTGGTGGTGGCCGTGGGAGTGGCGCGGGGCCGCGGTGGAAAGGAGGCAGAGCAGGAGCCGGTGCGGCGTCGCGGCGGCGGCGTAGGAGGGGGAGAAGGGGTGGAGGCGGCTGCGCAGGGCGCACCAGGCCATGTAGCAGTTACTACTTGACGGCGCGAGAGAGGATGGACTGCTCACGCTGCGGCGCACGAGGGGGGGCTGACCTGCCGCGGAGAGGCAGCGCGCCGCACGGCACGGGACACGGAGACGGGCCCGTCGAGGCCCGTGTATGTGAGCGGGCCGCTCGGTTCGACCCAGCCCGGCCCGGTCTGTGAGGCCCGTGTATGTGAGCGGGCCGCTCGGTTCGGCCCAGCCCGAGGCGACTTACCTTACACGGAGCCAGAGGGCAACACACCGCCGGCTACGCCCCCCACCCGCTATAGACCGCCGGCTTCGCCTCCCCTGCGACTTACGGCGAGCGCGCGCGGCAAGCTGCCATGGACGCTGGTTGTGGGGCTTAGCGGAGCCTCACCAGCGGCGCAACGCCTCCCGAGCGCAGGTCAAACCCTACTTCCTCTAATAATGCCCCCCATTTTCTCGCATTGTAGCCGTAGGCTGCGCGTAATGCATTGCTACATTTCCGTGTGCTTCTCGGCCGTTTCTGTGAGGCTGGGGCAGAGCCAGGAAGCTCTTGGCATGGTATTTTACAGTAGGGACACTGTGGTGTTATTATACATTTTGAGATGTAGAGAGCGCTCAGAAATCCTTAGAACTTTGGCACGGTCGTTACCCTAATCCAGTCTCGCATCTAGCATACAAATGTTGTCACTCTTACATTTCTTGCCTATGGAGTGTCTAATAATATTGTGCTTGACTACCTTTTCTTCAGAACATTTGTACCTGACTACTTATGAGTAAATTGCAGTTCTTTTACCCCCTAAGGCCCTACTTGAAATGGATGTATTCCAATACGGAGGTGTATAACTTACACCTGTAATTTACTGGCCGCTGTGCAAATTTCAGTCGGAAGTGAAACGACGGAGGCAGGTTTGTATTTACAAGAGAAACGGTGATCCAAACAGAGCGTAAGTTGGCACAACTGTACTACATTTATGAAAATGTTCACCGATGCACTGGGTTTAAAATCTAAATACCAGAACGTACATTGTCTAAGGAAAACGCTAACTCTCTACCGGCTGATCGCGCGGAGAGCTCCGCCACCCGCGCAGCCGTTGGATCGCTTGATCCATGCTTGGTCAGGCACGTTCTGACGCTCGCATGCATAGTCTGTCATTCCTCTTGCCTATGACGTGCATTTTTCTATTTTATCTTGTGTTGCTAACTATAGCGGTGAACGGCGGTTGTAATTTAGACAAGTTTTTGCAACATCGGCTCTGTTGTCAAAAGACGAAGTTTTTTTCTACAACTTAACCTATGTTGTAAAAGTTTTCTGCAACATGACCTTTGTTGCAAAAGTTTTTTCCGCAACAGTACTTACATTGCAAAAGACGAAGAAATAAAAATTCTGCAACCAGACCTATGTTGTAAAAGTTTTCTACAACATGATCTTTGTTGCAAAAGTTTCTTTCGCAATAGTACATGTGTTGCAAAAATACAAAGAAAAAAATTATGCAACATGACCTTTGTTGCAGAAGTTTTTGCGGCATGACCTCTGATGCAAATGTTTTCGCAACATTACCTATATTGCAAAAGTGAAGAACGCCGTTCGGCCGCTCGATGTCAGGGCCAAAACAACGAGATTGTTTCGGCAACTGGAACGTTGTTTCAGGATGTATTTGATCGAGGGAAGCGACTGCGCGTGTACATCAGGCGTGTGATGTCGGGGGCGAAACAACTAGCTAGTTTCAGCAAATAAAATATTGTTTCAGGATGTATTTGATCGGAGGAGCGACCGCGCGTGTACATCGGGCGTGTAATGTCGGAGCCGAAACAACGAGTTAGTTTCAGCAACTGGAACATTGTTTCAGGATGTATTTGATCGGGAGAGGCGACCGCGCGTGTACATCGAACGTGCGATGTCGGGGCCAAAACAACGAGCTAGTTTCGGCAACTCGAACGTTGTTGCAGGATGTGTGTACATCGGACGGCTGCGCACGCATACATCCAACGGCTAGTCACGTGATGGATAATTAATACGGATCCACCAGTGGACGCCTAGCTGTCCCCATTGTTTAACTGCTTTGTTGAAATTAGAGATGGGCCTTAGGCCCATAAGACAAATTTCAGAAAAAAACTCCAAGGGCCCATGTAGGTAGTGGCATGACAAGGTGGTGGGAAGTTTAGTCCCACCCCGCTAGTGGAGGAGAAGTTGGACCCCTTTATAAGGGTCTCTCTTCCACATGCTATTGGAGAGTGAGAAGAGAAGGTGCCCTCGCGCACTCCTCCTCCGCCGCCCGCCTCGCGGCGCGGCGCGGCGCGGCGCGGCGCGGGAATGAGTCGAGACGTCGGATCATGGGCTGTTACCGACTCGGACGTGGGTTCGGTCCACGTCTCTCCACCCAGCCGTCTTTATAAGCAGGCTATCGCCTACCCTAGCCGTCACGAGAACCAGATCGCATCTGCCTCACGCGTTCGTTCCTTTTGCTGCTGCCGCCGGCGACTCCGTCACGTTTACCGCGTACACGGTCGACGGGAGAGCAGGCCTCCGAAACCTCGCCTCTCCGGTTCCTGTACGGGAGAGGGGCGATTAGGTTTTTGGGGAGCGATCACGCGACTGCTCGCCTCCGTCCGTCTGCTTCATCTACGTCCGCGTCGCCCTCATCATCGTCATGTCTTCACCAAGCGAAGCTGACCGTTTCGTCCGCGAGAAGGCCGAAGCCGAGAAGAAGGCGGCAGAGGATACTGCCGCCGCCACCGCTGCTGCTACGGCCAATTGGCCGATCGGAGGGTATGGTATGTTTATCTCTCTCCTGTTTCTGTATGCACTAGTAATACTGCCTATATGCGTAGATGTTTCTGCTATATGCGTAGATGTTCCTAATTTGTGTAGGAATTTTTCGAGTAATGGTTTTGCTGCTCCACTGAAACCGGATAAATATACCGGTACTTTTTTCAAGCGTTGGCAAACGAGAACCACCTTATGGCTCACGGCTATGAACGTGTTCTGGGTAGCCGGTGTCACTCCTACGGAAACTATCACTTCTGAACAGGAGAAGATGTTTAAGGAGGCCACCATCCTATTCCTTGGAGCAGTCATTAGCGTGATCGGAGATAAGCTGGTTGATGCATATTTACATATGCATGTTGCCAAGGACTTGTGGGAAGCGCTCGAATCTAAATTCGGGGCCACCGATGCTGGGAGTGAGATGTATGTTATGGAGCAGTTCCACGATTACAAGATGGTTGACAATCGTTCTGTATTGGAACAGGCTCATGAGATAATATGCATAGCTAAAGAACTTGAGGTTCTTAAGTGCAATTTGCCGGGCAAGTTTGTCGTGGGCTGTATAATTGCTAAGCTCCCTGATTCCTGGAGGAACTTTGCTACTACTCTGAAACATCATAGGCATGAGTTCTCAGTAAAGGACATCATCGGCCATCTGAGTGTTGAGCAGAACTCGAGAGCGAAGGACTCCAATGGAAAAGCGGTGGAAAGCTCTTCTGCTGCCAATATGGTACATCAGAGGAACTTCAATTCCCACAAGCCCAAGGGAAAGAATTCTGTCCAACAGAATACCGACTTCAAGAAGAAGGGAAAGAAGCCCTTCAAGAAGAATAAGAAGGGAGATGGCTGCTATACTTGTGGTTAGGAGGAACATTGGGCGAACAAGTGCCCAAACAAGTACAAGAAGCCGGTGCAGGACTCCAAGTCCGCCAATATGATTGTGGGCAACAATGAAAGTGGTGCATCTGGGTACGGTAATTTACTTACTGTATTTACAGTTTGTCAGTCCACCGATTGGTGGGTGGACACGGGTGCAAATATTCATGTGTGTGCTGACTTATCATTGTTCTCTTCTTATCAGGCCACCGGTCGCGGGTCCGTATTGATGGGGAATGGCGCGAGTGCTTCTATTCTTGGTGTTGGCACGGTCGATCTGAAGTTTACTTCGGGAAGGATCGTGCAGCTGAAGAACGTGCAGCATGTCCCCGCCATCAAGAAGAATCTCGTTAGTGGCTCCCTTCTGTGTAGAGAAGGGTTTAAGTTGGTATTCGAGTCTAATAAAGTAGTAGTTACGAAATATGGACTTTTCGTTGGAAAAGGTTATGAATGCGGAGGTCTGTTCCGCCTTTATCTTGCAGATTTTTGTAATAAAGTCGTGAACAATATTCATTCGAGTGTTAATGAATCTGAAGTTTGGCATTCACGTCTTTGTCACATAAGTTTCGGTGTTATGTCGCGGCTAGCAAAACTGAATTTAATCCCAACTTTCACTTTAGCCAAAGGTTCTAAGTGCCATTCGTGTGTGCAAGCAAAGCAACCTCGCAAGCCTCACAAGGCTGCAGAGGAGAGACACTTGGCACCATTAGAACTCATACATTATGATCTTTGTGAGATGAATGGTGTGTTGACTAAAGGTGGAAAGAAATACTTCATGACATTGATAGATGATTCCACTAGATTTTGCTATGTGTATCTGTTAAATACTAAAGATGAGGCTCTACACTACTTTAAAATCTATAAGGCAGAAGTTGAGAATCAACTTGAAAAGAAAATTAAATGAGTCCGGTCTGATCGTGGTGGAGAGTACTTCTCAAACGAATTTGATTCATTTTATGCGGAACACGGCATTATTCACGAGAGGACGCCTCCCTATTCACCCCAGTCAAACGGGGTTGCCGAGCGAAAAAACCATACTCTAACTGATTTGGTTAATGCCATGTTAGATACATCGGGTTTATCCAAGGCATGGTGGGGGAGGCTATATTGACTGCGTGTCATGTCCTGAATAAAGTTCCTACAAAAGATAATGAGGTCACTCCCCACGAGGAGTGGTCGAAGAGAAGGACGACGCTCTCGTACTTACGTACTTGGGGTTGCTTGGCGAAAGTCAATGTACCGATCCCCAAGAAGCGTAAGCTTGGACCAAAGACCGTGGACTGCGTTAATTTGGGATACGCTAAGAATAGCGTAGGCTATAGATTTCTAGTAGTGAAATCTGAGGTACCTGACGTGAAGGTCGGTACAATAATGGAGTCGAGGGATGCTACATTCTTTGAGGATATATTTCCCATGAAAGATATGCAAAACACTTCTAGACAGGAATCTGAAATAACTCCTGAGCCTGCCATTCCTATGGAATACTATGAACAAACACACGATGAAAATCCTGAGGAGGATGATGAGGAAGCCCGTGGTAGGGGCAAGAGACAAAGGACTGCAAAGACCTTTGGTGATGATTTCTTCGTATACCTCGTGGGTGATAATCCCACTTCTATTTCAGAAGCGTATGCTTCTCCATATGCTGATTACTGGAAAGATGCGGTCCGTAGCGAGATGGATTCCATCATGGCTAACGGGACATGGGAAATCACTGATTGTCCCTATGGTTGCAAACCATTGGGATGCAAGTGGGTGTTCAAAAAGAAGCTTAGGCACGATGGTACGAATGAAAAGTACAAGGCTAGGCTTGTGGCCAAGGGCTATGCCCAGAAAGAAGAAGAAGATTTCTTCGATACTTATTCACCTGTGGCTAGACTGACCACCATTCGAGTACTACTCTCATTGGCGGCCTCTCATGGTCTTCTCGTTCATCAAATGGACGTTAAGACGGCTTTCCTGAATGGAGAGCTAAATGAGGAAATCTATATGCAACAGCCAGATGGCTTTGTGATAGAAGGTCAGGAAGAAAAGGTGTGTAAGTTGCTGAAATCTTTATATGGTCTGAGACAAGCACCTAAGCAATGGCATGAGAAAGTTTAATAGAACTCTGACATCTGTTGGCTTCGTTGTTAATGAAGCTGACAAATGTGTATACTATCGCCATGGTGGGGGCGAAGGAGTTATATTGTGCTTGTATGTTGATGACATACTGATATTTGGAACCAACCTCAAAGTAATTGAGGAGGTTAAGTCTTTTCTGTCTCAAAACTTTGAGATGAAGGACCTTGGGGTGGCTGATGTTATCTTGAACATCGAGCTGTTGAGAGATGATGAGGGTGGGATTACACTTCTGCAATCCCACTATGTTGAGAAGATTTTGAGTCGCTTTGGATATTCAGACTGCAAAATTTCTCAAACACCATATGATCCTAGTGTGCTTATTCGAAAGTTTAAAGGCACAGCTATAGATCAATTGAGATTCTCTCAAATTATCGGTTCGCTTATGTACCTAGCTAGCGCAACGAGGCCTGACATCGCGTTTGCTGTGAGCAAACTTAGCCGGTTTGTTGCAAACCCGGGCGATGTTCATTGGCGTGTTGTTGAAAGAATTATGCGCTACTTGAAAGGTACTGTCAACCACGGGCTTCACTATACGGGATTCCCATCGGTACTTGAAGGGTACAACGATGCGAATTGGATCTCTGATGCTGATGAGATGAAGGCCACCACTGGGTATATGTTTACTCTTGGGGGTGGTGCTGTTTCCTGGAAGTCTTGCAAGCAAACGATCTTAACGAGATCGACAATGGAAGCAGAATTAACAGCATTAGACATCTGGTGTCGAAGCAGAATTTCTTCGAGATCTTTTGATGGACTTACCTGTGGTTGAGAAGCCGGTTCCGACTATCCTTATGAACTGCGATAATCAAACAGTTATTGTTAAAGTGAAGAGTTCAAAGGACAATATGAAGTCCAACAAACATATAAGAATGAGATTGAAGTCTGTCAGACGTTTGAGAAACTCCGGAGTGATAGCGTTGGATTACATCCAAACGGCTAAGAATCTGGCAGATCCCTTTACTAAAGGGCTATCACGTGTTGTGATAGATAGTGCATCGAGGGAGATGGGTATGAGACCCACATGAGTTGCCATGGTAGTAACCCAACCTATATGATCGGAGATCCCGTGAAGTAGGACCTGGGAAAACAAGCTAGTGGTGAACTGAGGAGAGTAATTTTACTAACCCACTCCGTTGGAGATGCAATACTCTCGGATACTGTATGGTAGGATGACTACTGTCTTAATGTGTTCTAAGGCTTATATGTAAGCAAGATGCTGTCCTACAGAGCGATCTTTGGAGGAACACACCTATATGAGCTTGACTGCTGGTCACAGTCTATGAGATTTGGGTGATCTCTAGTAAACTCATGAATAGGCAAGGAGTGTGACTAATATGCTCCACCCGAGGGGTCACCTTTGGCAGCCTGGTACTAGTAAGACTTGTGGTGAAGCTCCTTTACGCCAAACTGACAATGCAAGGCATAGTCCATTGTTCAGTTGTAAAGGGGTGTAGCTACTTGCTCTAGGTGAAGCTCAACCTTAACAGGTCTTCACTGAAATGCTGGTATATTAAAACAGCGATTGGAACGAGGGAACACGATGTGCCCTTGAGATCTAGTGGGGGATTGTTGAAATTAGAGATGGGCCTTAGGCCCATAAGACAAATTTCAGAAAAATCTCCAAGGGCCCATGTAGGTGGTGGCATGACAAGGTGGTGGGAAGTTTAGTCCCACCCCGCTAGTGGAGGAGAAGTTGGACCCCTTTATAAGGGTCTCTCTTCCATATGCTATTGAAGAGTGAGAAGAGAAGGCGCCCTCACGCACTCCTCCTCCGCCGCCCGCCTCGTCACGACGCGCCGCGGGTTGTGAGAATGAGCCGAGCCGAGCTCATACCTACGCGCTTATTTTTGCTGGTCACGAACGGAGAATACGTAACGGACACGGCACGATCCGAGACGTCGGATCGTGGGCTGTTACCGACTCGGACGTGGGTTCGGCCCACGTCTCTCCACCCAGCCGTCTTTATAAGCAGGCTATCGCCTACCCTAGCCGTCACGAGAACCAGATCGCATCTGCCTCACGCGTTCGTTCCTTTTGCTGCTGCTGCCGCCGGCGACTCACGATCGACGGGAGAGTAGGCCTCCGAAACCTCGCCTCTCCGGTTCCTGTACGGGAGAGGGGCAATTAGGTTTTTGGGGAGCGATCACGCGACTGCTCGCCTCCGTCCGTCTTCTTCGTCTACGTCCACGTCGCCCTCGTCATCGCCATGTCTTCACCAAGCGAAGCTGACCGTCTCGTCCGCGAGAAGGCCGAAGCCGAGAAGAAGGCGGCAGAGGATACTGCCGCCGCCACCGCTGCTGCTACGGCCAATTGGCCGATCGGTATGATATGTTTATCTCTCTCCTGTTTCTGTATGCACTAGTAATACTGCCTATATGCGTAGATGTTTCTGCTATATGCGTAGTACTTGCTAGCATACTCCGTGATCAGTATGTCATGAACCCAGTCAATGCCATGTTTGTAATTATTTCATGGATTAATCTACTCGGAAAATTGCCTATTTACTCAACATGCTTGCCCGCCTCCAACAAAATTGGCCTGCTCCTGTGGCTGTTGTCTGGGATGGCACGTTGGAGGTGTAAGAATAAGATAGAAGTAAAATCAATTCAAATCAGTTTTGGAATTCAAATTAAAAAATAAAATTAAGAACTCTAGCACAATGGAGAATAATTTCCTGAAATTTTACGAAGAAGAAAAGACTAGAATTGGGAGTAAAATCAGTATTAAAAATAATAATCAAATGGTTCCAGAGAGTGCATTTTGGTATTTAGGTTATAAATCTGGTATGTTGGCACCAGATTCCTCAAATAGAGTATCCACTGCCACTCATGTCATATTACAAGGTAAAAGGGGAATTTAGTTAAACATTTTACTGTATCTATCAGTTTATGAACTGATATGCTGTCTTGTGTTGGCCGTTACCATCCTTCTTTGTTAGGCATATTACAGCAGCTACTATTCTCTACTGGCTGTAAATGGAGCAGAACCTGGATCCTGGTCCTGTTGATAAGTCAGTTCTTGTGGAGCAGGAGTTTCATAAATCTGAAGCTATATCTGTTGGGAAGGTAACAGTTTAGAGGTTTTCCTTACGTTTTTCTGTAAAGATGCTCCAGTATCAGGTATTGACCCTTTTTTGCTTTGCCCACTTCGCCTAAAAATGCAGGTGTACAAACCTATTAGGTTTATCGAACATGGGACAAGACTTAACCAATGGGAGGTGAAGCATGAGGGAATGCTTGCGATATTGCAGCGAGCTGGATTTTACCACCTGTGTTTCTTGAAGAGGGTTCAGTTGGACCATGCTTTGTTAAATGCTTTGGTCGAAAGGTGGCGGCGTGAAACACAGACCTTCCACTTGCGGTTCGGAGAGATGACCGTGCTCTTGAAGGATGTGGCCATTCTTACTGGACTTCGCGTAGATGGTACTCCTGTGACTGGCGCAACAGGCTGTCATTGGGAACAGTTGTGCTTAGAACTACTGGGCCAAGAACCTCCACATATAAAAGGTGGTTCTATCAACATCGCATGGTTGTCTGACACTTTCAGTAACTTGCCAGAAGGGGCTAATCAGTCAGAAAGAGAGCATGCTACACGGGCCTACATAATGTACCAAATTGGATGCAGTTTATTTCCTGACCCGAGTGGGACTCGAGTGCACTTAAGATACTTGGCACTGCTTCGTGATTTTAATGCCTCAGGGGAGATGGCATGGGGGCTGCTGTTCTTGCTCACCTCTACAGAGAACTTGGAAAGGCTAGCATGAAGGGCAAAGCTAACTGCTGTGCTTTTCTCACTCTTCTACAGGTAGTATATTTCCCCAGTCATGCAGTACTTTTGCTCAGTACAGCAACTAATGGCAAATCAATACACATTGCAGATATGGGCATGGGAGCATATCCAGATAGGCCGTCCTGAAAGACTGGAGAACAAGTCCCTAACCAGCGATCAGCCCCTTGGATGCAGGTTTGTATTATAAGTCATTCCATTTGTTTTGCTTTATTTTATTCCCGGAAATTAACATCATTTTATAATCAGATGGGACGTGCCCTTCAAGAACCGTGAAAATGTCCGATCCATAGACCAGGAATTTTACAGGCATGGGATTGATACTATAGCAGATTGTCAGGTATGAATGTATGACTTTTTATAACTGAAAATTAGTTCATCTTATCCACGTGCACACTATAAGGAGCACAGTAATACAGCTCATCTTTGCATGTTCTCTAGATAACATGGGATCCGTACAAACCAAGTCTCATTGATGGCCTGCCTGCGTTATGCACACTTGGATCTGCGGTTTGGCGATCAAGAACTCCATTAATCTGCTTCCAAATAGTGGAAATGCATGTGCCTGATCGTGTCTTACTACAATTCGGAATGATGCAGCACATTCCAGACCCAGTTGAGGCAGTTGAGCGTGTTACAATGCAGGGAAAAACAGATGAGGATTGGTCTGCATACCATGAGGAGTACATTAAGCAATGGGATAACAGGCTTCATTCAGTCGCTGGCCTGCACAATACCGTGAATTCAGATCCTACTCATGCAAGGAATTGTTATTTAGAATGGTACTGGCAGATTACACGTCGATGGATCTCCTCTCCGGTTGAATGTCCGGTTATATCCTATCAGTTATCTGGGCACAGTGAGAAAGCTCTGGTAAGAATTTCAGAATGAAATTTGTCATCTTCCTGTCTTTATTATATGTCTTTGACAAGTGTATTTGACCACGAACAGGTTGACCTGGTAAGTACGGTGCAGGGACGAATTAGAGCGTTGTTATCAGGTGAAATCGATGGGAAGAGGGTCAAAGAATCACTTAAAGGTATTGATACGTATATTACTGCTGAAATGGAGAAGGCCCAGTTCTCTATCACGCCACACGCTAATGATCCAGGCTGCTTAAACTGCACGAATCAACATATGGTTATGCTCTCAACTCCGCTGCAGGGTATAGAAATTGCCATTCCAACTGAAATGAGAAATGGGAGTGCTGAGTCAGCAACGACCTGTTCAACTTCTGTGGATTTTGTTCAACCTACTGTTACAAAGCTGGAACAAGTCACTGATGATTGCATGGAGGGAAATACCATACTACAGTTGGACCAAACGAGGGGAATTCAACCTGCAGGAGGAACGGGTGCAGTATCTCGTCCTACAGGAGATGACACCACCAACTTGAGTGGGGATGTCCATCATCAGAAAGAAGATCCACTTTCTGCGTCCACGATGGAAGTCAATCTGCAGGACATAATGAGCACATCTGTAGAGGATGCTGTGACTGAGATTATGAATACATCACCTAAGGATGTTACGCTGGAGGAAACTTTGGATGCGGAAATCAAGAGTGGAGAAGATCATCCGCTGACTTCCTATGTGCCCATTGAGACCGTGGAGGTGGAGGAGGATGTTGAACCTATGGATAACAATAAGATCCACGAGAAGTTTGATCATGAACCACAGGAGAGTGTTGATGCACCTGTGATTAACAGTACAGCTGAGGGGGTCGTTCATGTATTCAGGAAAGACAATTGCATGGGCGCCACTCATGCTGATCCTGACAGCGTTGCAGGTCAGAGAACGACAAGCAAAACGTCGGATGGTCCAGAGTATTACAAGATCTTGGGTGTATCTTCACATGATGATCAACTGCAAGAAATCACTAGTGTATCTGGGAAGGATGATGCAGTTGATGACACTGTGGACATGAGAACAGACGTAAGTACAGGTGAGGGGGCGGTTGGTGAACCTTGCAATGCCACTAGACTTGGAGAGACCTCGAATGCTTCTGAGAATATGTTAAGTTCAGTGAGAGCAGATGCTGGACCTCCATCAGGTTCTGAACAGGAAGAGCCTGCTCCCATTGCATTTCCAGGTTGCAGTGAGGACCATATTGTTGATGCCGCAGAAAGCATAACCTTGCAAGCGGATGTTGATGACCAAATTGGGAACGACACTTTGGGCCCTGCAGTCTTGCAAAAAAAATGCTGTGCATATCACTAGTGTTGATGAGAAACGCCTTAATTCATTCACCGCCGAAGCAACTGATAGACTTGAAAAGGAGACATCCACCGGTGATGGGTATCCTACTCAGTATGAAATATCTACTAAAAGGAGGAGAGTTGCGCCTTCTTCGCCAGAAACCCCAGATACTAAAATAGAGGAAGGTGAGAAAACAGTATGTTAGAACTGTCAGCTCCCAGATGATAGCATGCATTCACAAGAAGGAAAACAAACAATGCAGTAGTAATTCAGTCTTCTCCCTGACTCCTGATCCTCTTTTAAGTACTCCCTCCGGTCCACATCGTTTGAGCGACAAGTATATGGGTCGGAGGTGGAGGCCGGTTTTGTTTATGTATGTAACTATGTATTCCATCCTTACTAAATATAAGTCTTTGTAGAGATTTTCACTAAAGGATTATATACAAAGCAAAATGAATGAATCTACACTCTAAAGTATGTCTATATACATCTTTATATAGTTCCCTAGTGAAACCTTAAAAAAACTTAATATATTTAGGAACGGAGGAAGTATGTTGTTACATGTATGCATATTGGAAATGAACAATGTTTGTTTCCAATTTTGAAGTGTCTAATGTGAGTAATATTTGGGTCATATTCGCTCCGTCCCGAATTATTTATCGTAAAAATGGATACAAACGGATATATCTAGAACAAAAATACATATAGATAGATCTATTCTTACGACAAGTATTTCCAACGGAGGGAGTACGTTTAGGCAAGTCTATGAGATCTCGGTGTTTTCGTAGTCCTCTATTCTGCATATACATTTTCGTGTGTGTGTTTTTCATATTCATATGCTTAGAGCATCTCTACCAGACCTTATATAATGTCCCGATCCGTAAAATAACCGCTAAAATACGGGTCGGGTGGAAAAAAGTTGCCCGACCAGACCCCGCAAACGCGTCCGATCCGTAAATTTTTTTACGGAGCGCGGCAAAATGTCCACCCCAACCCGCAAAAACGCAGGTTCTCCCCCTCACCCCGTCGGTGCAATGTATATATCAAGAGCGGTTGGTGGGTGGAACATTTCAGCCCGCACTTTTCCCTCACCCATCGTCGTCGGGCGCCGCCTTCGATTCCGGCCATACCAGTCGTCGGGATCACGCAAGCGGGCCGCCACACGTCCTAGATTGACCTCCAGCACTCCCTCATGCCTCAGCTCGCCGGAAAGCTATAGATCCGCGGTTGTTTTGTCACGGCCACCGGATTTGGCTTTTCCGGCCATCGGCGGCTGCACCAAAGCCATGGATTGGTTGGGGAGCACCCCGCATAGCCCCGATAAAAGCGCCGACGCCGCATGCATGTACTGGTTCATCCTCTAGTCGTCGTTGTCGGTTTTCCGGCAAGGACTCTTCCGGCTGTTGCCCGGGCTCGGTGGTCACGCAGCGGCTCGCCGGCTTGCCGATGTCGCTCATACAGTGTGACGACTGCCTAGAGACAGTGTTGCGGCTCACATCTAGCACGCGGTAACACCTCAGATGGGTATTCTTCAAATGCAATAACGACGGGGTATGTTCTTCTTTCTGTTCGACTTTGTCAACCTTATTTGGTTAAATTTCGGTGGCTTATTGATGTGTTCATGTGTGTAGGAAGGTGGATGCTCATTTTGGCATTGGAAAGAAGAATACATCGATTTATTGATAGAAAGAAACTTAATAGATGTTCGTGCGCTCCTTAGTATAATTGAGGCTAACGATGCAGTTGCATGTGCAATTAGAAAAGAAATTAGAGGGGAAGCAACATCTAATTCTTTAAAATCAAAGCCGAAGAATGAAGAATGTAAGATCAAGAATCTTCAGATCAACAATGAATGCATGAAGAAGATGTTGATCCAACTAGTGAGAGCATTTATGTAAGTTGGATATCTTCTAAAATATATAATTGTGATTCTTGTTTTCTTTGATCTTGTTATTGTAGCAAAAATTTGATGAATTATTATGTATCCAATGTCTTTAAAAAATAAAGAAATAAATAAATATGTTTCTATGCTTAAAATTAAAAGGCAAATAACAGATTTACGGGCCGGGGCCGGCCGAGCAGACCCCATAAAACGGACTTGTACCATAAATTTTTTTTCCGCAAATTGTAAACAACTTTTATGGATCGGCTTTATACGGCGAGTATGCTCTCTCCTAACTTGGACACCAGGAGCCGCCCGTTCCAGATCATTCACGTTCACGTGGGGAGGAGACACGGGCGAGGGAGACCTTGTAACGTGAGCAAGACGCGCCAGCTAACCCTGGCTGGAGATAGGGCCGCGCTCCTTCCGTTTATGTCGGTCGTAGTGGTGTTGGCGTGCTCCTCTCTCTCTCCGTCAGCTCACGCCGTCCTTGGCCGGCACGGCGCCGGAGTCACGGTCCCTCCCTCCCTGGCGCCGTGGGCACTGGCGAAGCTCCGGCTGACGCGACCGTGCGTGCTGCGTGCCCGACCCAACGGCATGGGAGGGGAGTGGAGAAATCTTCTCAGGTGGGCACGGCAGCCTGGGCGCTGTCCGCTTCCCCCTACGCCCCTCTCCTGTCCGTGAGCGCACTCAAGCACTCGAGTGCCGCATTTATGCTTTTTGCCCCGGGGGCATAAATGCTGCCGTCTCCCTCTCGCCTTCACGGCCGGTGATTGGCACTGTGCAAGTGTGGATCATCGCCGTCCCATCTGTAGCAACCAACCTGCCGCCCTCCTCTTCAGTTCACTCGTCTTCTCGGTCATACTATAGACGATCCATTAGAGATGGTACTAGCACTTTGCTGGCACCCAGTTACTCTTACTACAACTGAAAATTCCGCTACGAAGAAGCAAACATGCTAGTACAGGTCTAGAGGGGAGCTAACTGAGAGCACCAGTAGTGGATGGTTATATTGCATTTGCCATGGCGCAGAAGGTCATCTCATAGACAGGAGGAACCCAATCTAAAACTAGCTACTATTACCTCCTAATGCTCATCTAACAACACCAACAAGGGAAAGAAAATAAACTACATCTATATATACAGGTTGCGCTTCATCTGTTGTATCGTAGCCCGGCCTTCTTAGCCTGCTTCTCCAACTTAGCCAATTCAGAACCTGGTGAACCACCACCATGACAAGAGCACCGGAACTTCATTAGACCGCGTCGAGGTATCTTCTTCAAAAGTCATATCGCTCAGCGGGCAACCCAGTAAAGCCTTCAGATTTAGCAGCTGCACCTACGCTCTTCGGTTAGTGAGAGTTAAGAGTAGTGTCAACTACGAGTGCTTGAGCCTCCTGTGACTTGTCTGTACTCGCTGGCCCTGTAGGCTACAGTGCTTTACCTGTTTTTGCCATGATTCAGATGTACATACAGATTACAAGTCTTATGATAGTGCTAGCATATACTGCCGAGTAAGATGGAACTGGACATAGCAGATTGCACTACTTACGTGCATTGATGCAAGTGTGGACAGCAGTTCCCTGGACTGGTCCATTAGAGAACGTTCTTGCATGGCAATTCTGGCGAGGTCAGACACCAAAACACTTGTCCCAGATAGCTGCAGCGTGACATGAGTTAGGCCAAATTAAACAATTAATGAAGCCCCACATAATGAATATTTCACCAAAAATAGTCTTATCGGAACTAGTTGTATGCTCTCTGTACTCTACTAGTTAATATGAAACCCTTCAAACGTGTTTACACGTAACAACATACAAGCTGCAAGAAAGAATTGGCCGTACAATCATGCTAATGTTTGTTAATAATAAGATGCTTGCAACTGCAAAGTGGCATGAATATGGAATCTCTTCAAGTAGCTCAATTATAAAATAAGCTAAAGCAAATGTGCACAGTCGTACGGCTGGACCCTCAGAGAAGGGGCAAAGTTATGTAAGATATTCTGCATTATTCAGAAGCTTGAAGGCCTATCAAAGACGATATGATCTGGGAGATGGTTCACCAAAATCAGCCTAATCAACACAAACAATTGACACCTGATATGCTCCAGCCAATTCAACCATCCGTTCCGAATTGGAAGGCTTGTAAAAACTTATAATGTACCAGGTATGTTTTGTGGGTGTTACAACCATTATTGCGATATAAAATGTATTGGTAGACAAGCAACTGGTAAAAAGGGGTCAGAAAACAATTTGAAGCAAGCAGTACCTTAGCCAGTAAAGAACATATTGAACTTCCTATTGTTTGCATGATATCAATTGCAGAGCCAACGGCATTTTTTACGTCTTGGATATCAGCCTGCAATTAAGGAGGTAGTAAGTAAGGTCTGAAATTTAACAATCAACATAAGAGAAACACATGACAATAAGTTAGCAAAGATGGCATGCTATTCCAACCTTTGCTCCATCGACAGGAAGGCACAGAATGGTGGCAGTTAGAGCTTCCACAATTCCAGATAAAGAATCTGCGTACTCCATCTCTAGTGAAGACCACTCCTCCAAATATGGCATCTATGTCAATCGAATTCGGTCAGGCTTCCAGAGTTATGCAAATTGATAATGAACTTCGATAAAAAAAGGATATTGTTCTAGTATATAAAATGATCTGATGGCTGTGCTGACCAAACTAATTCAGTTGATACCTCTATCACTTCATTAGGTCAAGCTATGAACAGCTAATATGGATGATTGTTAAGCAGTATTCACTTATCAGTTCTGTATATTTGTCCAATATCCCACTGCAGAAGCTACATGCTGATCTTGTTTCCATCTCAACTTCATAGTTATGTGCGATTTACTTAACAGAGGAAATAAGTAACAAAATGGCTCAGTTTGCTACTAAAACCACGATACTTATTATGGGTCGGATGGAGTATTAATTATCACAATCATTATATGAACGAAAAAACTATAATAGTGGATCAATTGTACAAACTGCGACAGGAAATCAGTATTCAAATTATCATGTTTACTGCTAGCTGATCCTACAGTTCTTTCGTGTACTTCTTGCCCTGTTGGCAAAATACTCTTGTTAACTATGCCGGGCAGAAAATGCAGTGGATATTTCAAAATAATGCAATAAAATCATGGGAAATACTGTCTACCTGTCCCTTTAGAACCGTCATGAGTTTCCAATTGTTTCGGAATAATTGTAGCTGTAACCTTTTAAGAGCAACAGATTTACGCATGCTTAGGGTAGTAATCCATGCATCACATAGGTCTTTCTGGTAAAAGAAAAGAAGAAATGTCAGCAAAGTAACAAACAAAGAAAAAATAGCAGAAATGATGACACTTGTCTGCTAGTCATCTGGCCAAAATGAATCCTTGTTTCTAAATGTACTTTTTATTAAAATATCTATTTCGCGACTTCAGTTAAGCACTAAGATAATAAAGTTCAGAGAATTCAACTAGTTCATGTATGAATGCGCATTTCAAACTTCAATTCTTAAATCATCATAATTTCAGCATTAAATATGATATCACATATGTTTCGAAATATAGTGTGTTTTACTGTCCAAATCTATGCTTTGGCAAACAATTAATCCAATAGCAAGTAGGTTATGTTACACAAATTTGATACCACTGGATTTGTATTCAAAAGCATTCCTTATCATTCCGAAACAGAAGGAGAACACCATCAGAAGTTTAAATATATTGATACTTTTTTCGTTTACGGCTCCAGCATACGGAAGGGATTTCAAAGCTCTGTCTGTTCTTTCTTTTATCCTGTCACTATCCTATATATTTGGTGCAAGAACTATTTTTCAGCTGAATAAGATCTGGTAACATGCTTGAATCTTATTGACAATTACACATAAATAGACCAGTTATCTTTAGTGTGAAAGCTGATCCCAATAAAAATTGCACGCGGCTATAGATATTCTGCACTATGTGATAAGCTATTGCATGGAAAATGCATGGGAGTTACACTAATATTACATGGAATCAACTCTTGCTATAAGAGAACTGTAAGCCTGTTGCCATAAAGTTTTGTAACCCATCTGTTAAAACTTAGTTGCCCTTTACACACTAAATATAAATGAAACAAGATTGCCTTATATACACACATGAATTATCAACTTCTAATTCTTAACATTTGACAATGAGAAAATAATACAGGATATGGCAATAATATCAAATAAGCATACTGATTAGACACTTGGTATACCCAAGATTTGTGATTTTATCGATTAACAGACACACTAACCTCTGCAGTCATCTTCTGTGAAGCAAGTGCGGCATCAGCCTGCGCATTTACACACCGCCACTGCAAATGTCGATTGCACAAGATTCTCAATAGGTGCTCCCCATCAACCTTGCTGCCCCCAGCCCACCTCCTCTTCGCTTGACCATCAATACCGTAACCAGATGAGCTTCTTCCCTGTTGATCCCACGTTGATGCACTCGACCCCATGGAATTCCTTGGGCGGGATGGACTTGACATTCTCCTCGATGAATTGCCCACAAGCTTACTTGGTGAAGACTGCCGAACTGGTCTGTTGAGTGGAGACGAAACAAAGCCATTCAACAGCGACTTCTTGACCGGCGCTGACCTTGGTGACAATGCCAATCCAGAATTATGTGTCACGTAGGGTGTGCCTGGGTCTGCAAAGCGATGCATCCTGCTGCCAGCTGCATCATGCAAGAACCGTGCAGGCACACTCATCCCCTTTGTTGATGGGCGTGCTCTGTGAGCAACCCCATTGCTGGCATCCTGGGACTCGGAATTGCTCCCTGACGACAAGCTCTCTGTGTCCGATGACATCAAGTAGTCCCCGCTGTCAAACGAGGTGCGGCGCACCCCGTCGTCGAACGCCATGGACTGCCGCAGCGATCTGACGGCGGCCAGGACAGCGGCGCCCTTCTTGTCCAAAGAGCAGTCCAGGCTCTTGGTGAGCGGATTCCCCTCGAACCCGTGTGCCGACATTGGCCACCTCTGGTGGGTATGGCCCCCTTCGGACCCCTTGGCCCTCTCCGGCACCGCGCCCGCGGCAGGCCGCCTCCTCTCCGGCGTGGTGGAGGCCACCGGGGGCGCCGCGGGGCGTCGCACCGGCGACGGGGACGTGGCCGGCTTGGCCTTGCTGGTCTCGAGGAAGTAGGAGCGGCCCTGGAAGGCGACGGAGAGGCTCCTGGTGGTGGTGGTGGTGGCCCCGTTGGGCCCTGCGGCGTCGGCGGCGGCGGCATTGCCCCCCGCCGGTCGCGGCCGGTCGACGGACGAGGAGCGCCTGGGCAGCGGCGACGCGAAGCGGCGGGAGGGCGTGGAGGCCGAGGTGGAGTTGGAGGAGGAGGTGGTGGTGGTGGATGTGGAGGTGGAGGTGGAGGTGGACTTGGAGGAGGGCGCGAGGAGGTAGCGGGAAGGGACGGCCTTGGGCCTGGGCCGGGCGGCGGCATTGGCGTTGGTGGATTTGGACGGGGAGAGCGCGGAGGCGGCGCGGCGGCGGTGCGGCGACGGCGACGGGTTGGGCCGGGGCGCGGCCGCCGCTGCCCCGGCGGCCCCCATGGCGGCGGGATCTCGCGGAATCTCGGCGCCGGGGCTTGGCGTGGGGTTTGGGGTTTCAAGATGGGAGCAGCGGCAGCAGCAGCAGCGTCCGGGGCGCTTCGGGGGGGAGAGTGAGCTCGTGAGGCCGATTGAAACGAGAGAGGGGGGAGGGGAGGCGAGGGGTAAAAGGGTAAAAGTAGGGAAAGTGCCGGGGTGGGGTGGGGTGGGATAAAGGGCGTGGTGGTGGGTACGGGACGGGCCGGACGTGACGCCGGTGATGGGCAGTGGCCATGCGTCGCCGCCGCCGGCGGCGTCAATCCGTTCCGTCCCCGGCTTTTTTTTTTAAATCCGCGGCTCTTCCTTCCTTCCGACGGGGTTTGGTATGGGCCACGTTTTCCTCGGCATGGCGTACAGTATAACGGGATCGTACGTTCATTTGTCGTTTTTTTTTTTTTGGACTGTGGTTCATTTTTGTCTTTGGTCTTCCGCAAAACAAAACGAAAAAGAAAATATATTTTTTGTCTTTGGTCACTGCCTCACTGGGAAACGACCTATGAAACTACGCCACACATCGCATGCACAATGAAACATAGGTTGATCCGGATTGCTAAATCTCAATCGACTAGGAATTAACGAGGTGTCAGTCGATGCTGTATTAACGACATGTTAGAATGGAGATCCGTGTAAAATTGTTTGTTCATTTCTCTAGCTTCTTTTTATACGGGGTGCCACTCGAATAAGACTTGGTTAAAGCATCTATACATAGGATAGGCAAATCGGAGTCATATGTGTCCGCGTGGCCAGCTGGCCGCCATATTCTACATGAATTTACATAGTTTGAATCAAATAACATAATTTGGACCGAATAAAATAGCATAGTTATTACAAGCCGAATAAAAATAACGTAGTTCTCACATAGTTTTGCAAACGAATAAAAAAAAAATCTATTGGTTGCCAACATGAGTACACATATACTCAACCAAATCATTTTGCAATTGCACGTGAGTTTCTCAATCACCCATGTCTTGATGAAATTAGGTGAACTGTTCAAACGTTGCCGCTCATCCATGCTCATGCAAAACATTCTCACCCTGAAACTGGAACCCTTGATCGTACAGACGTTCCGGGCGCTCGTCTTCTATGATCATATTATGCATGATCACACAAGCAGTCATCACCTCCCACAGTTTCTGCATGCTTCAGGTATTAGCAGGATACCGGACGATGCCCCATCGAGATTGCTGTTAGGGCATATTTTGTTCTAAGTAGTTTTGATGATTGATGACAACACCTCTGCGGACTAATCGTGTGCATTGAGCATTTCAGATAATACATCACGGGGCACAAGATGACTCGTCGCCCCTCGGTGTTGTTGGAGCACGGTGTTTCTTACGGTTCTCTTTGGTAGTGTTGAGTAGTAGGAAAGCCGTACTATTAAGAGGGGGTCCGCGTCGGAAAGGTTTGGGTGGAATCAACTCACACACGCGCACATTTTCTTTCCATCACTTTCTCTTTGCTGCAATGGAGCACCCGCTCGATCTTTCGTAGCCGTTGCAAAGGGTCCAGCGGTAGTACCGCTCATGCGGAGCGGTAGTACCGCGAGCTGAGCGGTAGTACCGTTCCAGTCGAGCGGTACTACCGCTTGGGGACGGTAGTACCTCCCTCTCTGAGCGGTTGTACTTCGTCGGACTTTTTGCGAATACTTTTCCAGCGGTGGTAGGCTCAGTAGTAGTATTTCTACTACCGTGGCTTTGTGTCAGCCTAGCGGTAGTACCGCTCAGTCCTGGCGGTAATACCGCTGGGGCTTGCGGTAGTACCGCTTCCTCCAGGCGGTAGTACCGCTGCTCCCCACTATACAAAGGGTTCACCTACCTCACAAACCCTACCTTTGACCCTCCAAGACTTCATTGTTGCTCCCTAAGCTCATATGTGCCCGATCTCTCTCTCTAGCCAATCAAACTTGTTGATTTCCTAGAGATTGGTTGAGAAGGCCAAGATCTACACTTCCACGAAGAGAAAATTGATTCCCCCCACTAATCCCTTGCGGATATTGTTACTCTTGGGTGTTTGAGCACCCTAGACGGTTGAGGTCACCTCGGAGCCACATTCCATTATGGTGAAGCTCCGTGGTCTTGTTGGGAGCCTCCAAGCTTTGTGTGGAGATAGCCCCAACCTTGTTTGTAAAGGTTCGATCGCCGCCTTTAAGGGCACCTATAGTGGAATCACGGCACCTTGCATTGTGTGAGGGCGTGAGGAGAATACGGTGGCCCTAGTGGCTTATTGGGGAGCATTGTGCCTCCACACCGCTCCAACGGAGACGTACTTTGTGTCAAAGGGAAGGAACTTCGGTAACACATCCTCGTCTTCATCGGTTCCACTTGTGGTTATCTCTTACCTTTACATTGTGTATGCTTTTGTTGTAGAGTATTTCTTACTTGATTTAGTGGTCATAGTAGGTAGCATCATATAGGTTGCTCACCTAGTTATTATTTTAGAGAACTTTTATGTTGCTAACCCTAACTTGTTAAGAAAAGCTAGAAATTAGTAGTTATCTATTCACCCCCCCTCTAGTCAACCATATCGATCCTTTCAATTGGTATCAGAGCCACGTCTCTTTATTAAGGGTTTCACCACTCGAAGAGTATGGATGACGATGAGGAGGGAGTCCATGGACCACCCGAGGCTGTGGCCTTGACTTCGGTCACAAGGGACGACTTGAATGCGGCTATGGCCAACCTCAGGACGACCTTGACGAACGAAGTCAAGACCATGCTTAAAGAGTTACTTGAGGGGATTTAAAGTTCTCCCAAACCGGCGTTGGTGGTTAAACCTGCCAACACGGATTCGGAGGCAATTTCCTCCAAGGAAGCGGCTAAAGGTATGCGACCTTCTTCCCCTCTTGATAATAATGGGACTGGAACCTATGCCTCGGTTCCACCTCCCCTGGTCTATGGAGGACCGGTGCCTACACCGCGTATCAATCATCTTGGTCCTCCTCCTAAGCTTGTTAAGGGTGATTTTGCTAACTGGGTGTTTTCCATTAAGTCTCATTTGAATCACAGCTTAACAAACTTATGGATGATCATTGAGCAAGGCTACTATCCGCATGACCCAAGCAACCTCACTCCAAGAGAAGAAGCGGACAATCAATATAATCACTCCGCATTATTCATTCTCCAGTCTGCAGTGCCTCCTGAAGATCTTCCTCACTTGCGCCCCTTCACTTGGGCTAAGGACTATTGGGAGCACATTATGGTGTTGTACAAGGGAATCTCAAGCATTCAACGGTCCAATTATGAAGTGGTTCTTGATGAGTCCGATGAGTTTGTGATGAAGGAAGATGATGACCCTCGAGATCTCTATTGAAGGGTGATTGTTATTGTTGTTGTCCTCAAGGATCATGGAAGCAAGGATGTGGATGACACATGGATCAAGCGCAAGTTTCTCAAGACCATCATGCCATTCAACAAAAACATGTCATCCGTCATTCGCCAACGACCAGATTTCCACTCCTTGTCCTCCAGTGAGGTGTTGGATGAATTCATTGCAATGACTATCATGAACAAGACTGTTGATAATGCTCTTGCTCGCGTTTGGTCAAAGACAACTTCACGAAACCTTGCCTTAAAAGCCAAGGCTGCTTCTAAAGAAGAAGAGGAGGAAGAGGAAGAGGAAGGCTGCCCTGAAGACACTAAGTATGCTTATCACGAGCACATGGCTCTTGCGTCAAGGCAATTCTGGGGCAACAAGAGAAACTCAAGGCCCAATTTCTCCAAGAATAACTCAAGTGGGTTCAAGACCAAGCGGCGTGTGAGAACATGCTATAACTGCGACAATGTGAGTCACTTCGTGGCAGAGTGTCCCTATAATAAGAGGGAAGACAACGGTGGCAAGCTCATTCGCAAAGACAAAGCCAAGTCTTTCCCAAACAAGAACAACTTTGTCAAGAAAACCCACCCAAAGGGTATGGTGGCACTTGAAGAGTATCCCTCTGATGATGATGACAATGATGATATGGTAGCAACGGCTACCGTAGCCATTGCCACCCCCTCTCCCAAGGTGTCTCTCTTCGGCGCCCCCGACGATAACCGCATCGCCAAGTGCCTTATGGCCAAAGGTATCGATCAGGTAACGCCCAGCATTAAGACCAACATCACTACTGCTCCTTCATTGTTAAACCATGTTGATGTTAGTGATGTTGTGGAACTTAATGAGCATGATTTTGACAAATTTCTGTGTAAAATCAAATGAGAATCTAAGAAGCACTTTGTTGCTCTTTTGGAACAACTGGGTGAGGCTAGTGACCTTATCGAGTCTCATGAGGAGACTATCTCCGAGATGCAAGGACAAAGTCGCGACTACGCCGATGAGATTGCGGAATTATGTATGGCTTTAGAAGAAGAGCATAGTCTTCGTTTGGCTCTTTAGGAGTCACACAATGATGATTGTGCTAAATTACAAAAGGAGCTAGATCACGCTATTGTTCTTACACGTGTGCTTAAGTCTGGAAAGGCTGCACTTGGTGTTGGCCATGACAGACTCAAGGAGGAGTTCGATACACTTGACAAGGCCCACAAGGTCTTGAAAGGTGCTCATTTCTCCCTGAAAGAATCTCATGATCAACTCCAATCAAAGCTTACCAATGAGATCTCTACCTATCCTCCCTTTGTTATAATTGATAATGCTTGTGCAACTAACCCTTGTTGTGAGCATGTACATCTTGTGGAGCAAAATGCTAAGTTGAAGGATCAACTTGAGAAGGGCCTTGTGTCATGCATCCAAGGCGAGAAGAACCTAAACGACCTTTTGAGTAATCAAAAGGGAGTTGTAGGAAAGGAGGGACTTGGACTTACATCCAAGTCAAAAAGGAAAAAAGAAGAACATGAACAAGCGATCTCCTACCCTCATGGACATCTTTGTCAAAGAGGGCTAAGGGACTCAGAAGGAGAACATGAACAAGGTGGAGGATGGTATTGTCAAGTGATAACCCACAAGTATAGGGATCGCAACAGTTTTCGAGGGTAGAGTATTCAACCCAAATTTGTTGATTCGACACAAGGGGAAGCCAAAGAATATTCTCGAGTATTAGCAGTTGAATTGTCAATTCAACCACACCTGAAAGACTTAGTATTTGTAGCAAAGTATCAGTAGCAGAGTAGTGTGATAGCAACAGTAGCAACGGTAATAGTAGCAACAGTGACAGCAGTAGCGACAGAGTAACAGTAGCAGCAATGACAGCAGTAGCGGCAAAGTAACGTAGCAAGGACCAGTAGGAAAAACTCGTAGGCATTGGATCCGTGATGGATAATTATGTCAGATGATATTCATCATGCAACAGTTATAACATGGAGAGATATGTAACTAGCTTCAGTTCGTCAATGTAATGTAGGCATGTATTCCGTATGTAGTCATACGTGCTTAGGGAAAAGAACTTGCATGACATCTATTGTCCATCCCTCCCATGGCAGCGGGGTCCTAATGAAAACTACGGGATATCAAGGTTCTCCTTTTAATAGAGAACCGGAACAAAGCATTAACACTTAGTGAATACATGAACTCCTCATACTATGGTCATCTTCGGGAGTGGTTCCAGCTATTGTCACTCTCGGGTTGCCGGGTCATAACACATAGTAGGTGACTACAACTTGCAAGATAGGATCAAGAACACACATATATTGGTGAAAACATAATAGGTTCAGATCTGAAATCATGGCACTCGGGCCCAAGTGACAAGCATTAAGCATGGCAAAGTAGTAGCAACATCAATCTCAGAACATAGTGGATACTAGGGATCAATCCCCATCAAAACTAACTCGATTACATGATAGATCTCATCCAACCAATCACCGTCCAGCAAGCCTACGATGAGATTACTCACAAGCGGTGAAGAGCATCATGGAATTGGCAATGAAGGAAGGTTGGTGATGACGATGGCGACGATCTCCCCTCTCCGGAGCCCAGAACGGACTCCAGATCTGCCCTCCAGAGGAAGAACAGGTGGTGGCGGCGCCTCCGTATCGTAAAACGCGATGAACTCTTCTCCTTGATTTTTTTCTGGACGAAAGGGACTAAATAGAGCTGGAGTTGGAGGCGGCAGAGCTCCGAGGGCCCCACAAGCCTGCTAGGCGCGGCCAGGGGGCCCCGCGCCTGGTGGGCTTATGGGCTCCTCGCTCCACTTCTCCGGTTGATTCTTGCGCCAGTATTTTTTGTATATTCCACAAAAAATCCTCGTAAATTTCCAGGTCATTCCGAGAACTTTTATTTCTGCGCAAAAACAACACCATGGCAATTATGCTGAAAACAGTGTTAGTCCGGGTTAGTTCCATTCAAATCATGTAAATT
Source organism: Hordeum vulgare subsp. vulgare (assembly GCF_904849725.1). Lineage (NCBI taxonomy): Eukaryota > Viridiplantae > Streptophyta > Magnoliopsida > Poales > Poaceae > Hordeum > Hordeum vulgare. The sequence goes on along the minus strand of NC_058522.1, from coordinate 532,046,375 downwards.
AGAGTCCAAAACAAGGGCAAAAGAGTTTGAAATGTAGATACGGCGAAGATGTATCATCAAGAAGGGCAAAACCATTCCTACCAACACAGTCGGCAAATTTAATCCCTCTTATGTTTTATGTCGTGCTGGTGATGGGCATGTTTATGCCAGATTTGTTGGTTCTTACTATGAGTCCATTGAATGGGTTAATTGGGTCCCTAAGACCCTTGTTTCTAACATCAAAGAACCCATTCAAAAATTGGTACCTAAAACCAAGCCTTGATCTATTGCAGGAGTTTGCTTCTGGTGGGGTGTCATGGTTGCTCGATAGTGGAGCAATAAATGATATGACCGGAAGCAAGGACTTAGTGGTGGATGTGCATCCTTCCCCATCTATGCCCACCCATGTCCAATTTGTTGATGCTTCAACATACATGGTATTGGTATTGAGTAAGGTGGTCATCTTTCAAGAGTTATCTATTGAGAAGGTCATGCTTGTTGAGTCCCTTGCTTACAATTTACTTTCTGTTCGTCAACTTGCAATTATGGACTTTGCCACATTCTTTAATCTTGATACCGTGGTCCTTTTGTGGAGCAAGACTCTTAAAGTATCCTATGTTGGATATGTCAAAAATGGTCTCTATGTGGTGAACTTTTCACAGCAACCCACTGATACGTCTCAAATGTATCTATAATTTTTTATGGTTTCACGCTGTTATCTTGTCAACTTTGGATGTTTTATATACCTTTTATATCTTTTTTGGGACTGATAACCCACAAGTATAGGGGATCAATTGTAGCCTTTCTCGATAAGTAAGAGTGTCGAACCCAACGGGGTGCTAAAGTTAGGACAAATATTTCCTCAAGTTCTATCGACCACCGATACAACTGTACGCACACTTTACGTTCGCTTTACCTAGAACAAGTATAAAACTAGAAGTACTTTGTAGGAGTGATAGGATAGGCTTGCAAGAAACTAAAGAACACGTAAATAAAACTAGGGGCTGGTTAGATAAAGAAACAACTACGAGTGTCTAACGAGTGTGGAAACGTGGTGGTAGGAGTTGCGGAATTGTCCCTAAGCAATTGACTACGTTACTAGATCGATAGCAAGTATCATGTGGGAGAGGCCTCTGCTAGCATGTCATCCCTTACTTGGAATTCTATGCACTTATGATTGGAACTATTAGCAAGCGTCTGCAACTACTAACGTTCATTAAGGTAAAACCCAACCATAGCAATAAGATATATTGGTTCCCCTTCAATCCCATATGCATCAATTTCTATGCTAGGTTTGAAGCTTCTGTCACTCTAGCCTGCCAATACATAGTCCTATCAACATACAACTAAACCTATGGTGTGATCCACGCGCGCAATCATATGATGGGCACCAAAGGACATCAACATAACCACAAGCAAATTAAACCAATCATAGCAATTCATCAATCACCGATAGGACAACAATAATCTACTCAGACATCATAGGATAGCAACACATCATTGGATAATAATATGTAGCATAAAGCACCATGTTCAAGTAGAGGGTACAACGGGTTGCGGGAGAGTGAACCGCTGAATATAGATGGGGAAGATGATGGAGATGTTGGTGAAGATGACGGAGGTGTTGGTGTAGATCGTTGTCACACGATGATGTCCCGGGCGGCGTTCCGGCGCCGCCGGGAGAGAGGGGGAGAGAGCCCCCCTCCTTATTCTTCTTCCTTGACCTCCTGCCTAGATGGGAGAAGGGTTTCCCCTCTGGTCCATGGTCTCCATGGCGGCGGAGGGGCGAGAGCCCCTCCGAGATTGGATCTCTCTCTGTGTGTCCTTCTGTTTCCGCGCTTCCAGATTCTGCGTTTCACCATTTCTTAAATTCCCGAAGATCCGTAACTCCGATTGGGCTGAAATTTTAACACGATTTTCTTCTGGATATTATCTTTCTTGCGGAGAAATAAGGGCTCCAACCGCCTTAAGGAGTGGCCACAAGCCTCCCTGCCGCGGGCCCACCCCCTGGCCACAGTGACAGGGCTTGTGGGCACTCCGTGCGTCGCGTGACGTTGATTCTTCTTCCCAAAAATCATAAATATTCCAACAAAAATCCCCGTAAGTTTTTATTACGTTTGGACTTCGTTTGGTATGGATATTCTGCGAAACAAAAAACATGCAACAAACAGGAACTGGCACTAGGCACTGGATCAATATGTTAGTCCCAAAAATAGTATAAAAAATTGCCAAAAGTATATGAAAGTTGTAGAATATTGGCATGAAATAATCAAAAATTATAGATACGAGAGAGACGTATCAGCATCCCCAAGCTTAATTCCTGCTCGTCCTCGAGTAGGTAAATGATAAAAAAGATAATTTTTGATGTGGAATGCTACCTAGCATAATCTTGATCATACAATCTAATCATGACATGAATACTAAAACACGAGCGATTTGAAGCAATTATCTATCATTTGACATAAAGACAATAATATTTCAAGCATACTAACAAAGCAATCATGTCTTCACAAAATATCATGGCCAAGAAAGTTATCCCTACAAAATCATATAGTTTGGCTATGCTCCATCTTCCCCACACAACATATTTAAATCATGCACAACCCCGGTTTTAGCCAAGCAATTGCTTCATACTTTAGTGTTCTCAAACCTTTTCAACTTTCACGCAATACATGAGCGTGAGCCATGGACATAGCACTATAGGTGGAATAGAATATGGTGGTCGTGGAGAAGACAAAAAAAGGAGGAGATAGTCTCACATCAACTAGGCGTATCAACGGGCTATGGAGATGCCCATCAATAGATATCAATGTGAGTGAGTAGGGATTGCCACGCAACGAATGCACTTGAGCTTATAAGTGTATGAAAGCTCACAAAGTAAACTAGTGGGTGTGCACCCAACTTGCTTGCTCATGAAGACCTAGGGAAATTTTGAGGAAGCCCATCATTGGAATATACAATCCAAGTTATATAATGAAAATTTCCCACTAGTATATGGAAGTGACAACATAGGAGACTCTCTGTCATGAAGATGATAGTGCTATTTGAAGCACAAGTGTGGAAAGAGGATAGTAGCAATTGTCCTTCTCTCTTTTCTCTCATTTTTTGTGGGCTCTTTGGCTTCTTATTTTATTTTATTTTATTTTGGTGGGCATCTTTGGCCTCTTCTTTGTAAATGGGCTTCGCTGGCCTCTTTTATTTCCTCACATGGGAGAATGCTCTATTAATAATGATCATCACACTTACAACTCAATACTTAGAGAAATGATGACTCTATATGAAATGCCTTCGGTAGTGTACCGTGACAATGATCTAGCATAGCACTGACATAAAAAAAACGGACAAGCCATGGAAACATCATGCTAGCTATCTTACGATCATGCAATGGCAATATGGAAGTGGTGGCACATGTCATGAGACGGAACGGTGGTAGTTGCATGACAATATATCTCGGAATGGCTATGAAAATGCCATAATAGGTAGGTATGGTGGCTGTTTTGAGGGAGGCTATATGGTGGGTGTAATGCACCGGCGAAAGTTGCGCGGTACTAGAGAGGCTAGCAATGGTGGAAGGGTGAGAGTGCGTATAATCCATGGACTCAACATTAGTCATAAAGAACTCACATACTTATTGCAAAATTCTATTAGTCATCGAAACAAGGTACTACACGCATGCTCCTAGGGGAAAGGTTGGTAGGTGTTAACCATCGCGCGACCCCGACCTCCACACAAAGGATGACAATCAATAAATAAATCATGCTCCGACTTCATCACATGACGGTTCACCATACGTGCATGCTACGGGAATCACAAACCTTAACACAAGTATTTCTACGAATACACAATTACTCATTAGCATGACTCTAATATCACATATTCATGTCGCAAAACTATTGCAAGAAATCAAACATATCATATTCAGTGATCTACAAGTTTTATGTAGGATTTTATGACTAACCATGTGAATGGCCAACTCCTGTTAACTCTCTAAATAGGTATAAGTGAAGCATGAGAGTTTAATTCTTTCTACAAAAGATATGCCCCGCTCTAACAAATATAAGTGAAGCAAAATAGCATTCTACAAATGGCGGTTTTCTATGTGTAGGGAAACATGCAATCCAAACTTCAAAAGATATAAGTGAAGCACAAGAAGCATTCTATAAAGCCAACCAAGGACTATCTCATACCAGCATGGTGCATAAAATAAAAAAGAAAAATAAACACAAAAGACGCTCCAAGCATTTGCACATATCATGTGACGAATTAAAATATAGCTCCGAATAAAATTACCGATAGATTGTAGACGAAAGAGGGGATGCCTTCCGGGGCATCCCCAAGATTAGACACTTGAGTCTTCCTAGAATATTACCTTGGGGTGCCTCGGGCATCCCCAAGCTTAGGCTCTTGCCTCTCCTTATTCCTTCATCCATCGTGCTCTCACCCAAAACTTGAAAACTTCAATCACACAAAACTCAACAAAACTTCGTGAGATCCGTTAGTATAATAAAATAAATCACCACTTCAAGTACTGTTGTGAACTCATTCTAAATTCATATTAGCATTATATCTACTGTAATCCAACTTCACCATGGTTCATACCCCCCCGATACTACCCATAGATTCATCAAAATAAGAGAACAATGCATAAAAAACAGAATCAGTCAAAACAGAACAGTCTGTAGCAATCTGTATATTCCGTATACCTCTGATATCTCGAAAAATCTGAACAATTATGAACGTATGGAAAATTTGCATATCAATCAGCATAAAAAATAATCAACTCAAAATCTCTTCCAGAATAAAAACGAAACTTAATTTTGTGAGCAGAAAGTTTCTGTCTTTTCTCAGCGTGATCAAACAACTATCACCCAAACTAATCGTAAAGGCTTTACTTGGCACATTATTTTTAAAAACACAAAGGAATTGTACAAGGGGATAATTATTTTTGTGAGAAACTTCCATGAAAAATTCTACATTGTTTCCATGAGCATGAACACAAGTGTTCAAGGTCGACCCTCACTTCCGCAATGCACCACCTTTCAATCGCTTCTCTTTTTGAAAAAGTTTTAAGTTCCCCTCTATATTTTTTTGTTTTTAAACTAAATAAAAGCACTCAACAGAAATTAAAGACTCTCTAAAACTTCCGGGTTGTCTCCCAGGCAGCGCTTTCTTTAAAGCCATTAAGCCAGGCATAAAGTGCTCAAGTAATGGATCCAACCGGATCCCAAGGTATATCAAAGCCAATTTTAATTAGCAATGATTTGTAATTTAGTAGTGAGCACAAGGTAACATATATCATGCAATGACGAGGTCTAACTCTCTTCCTATGCATTGGCATGTCATAAAAGAACAATTCATGCACATCAAGTAAAGGCCAATACATAGCATAAGCAGTTTCTTGCAATTTTATCGTATTGGAAACATAGAGAGGTGGAGATGTAGTTCCTCTCTCATAATAATTGCAAGTAGGAGCAGCAAGCACATGCATATTATATTCATCAAAATCATCATGTGTAACATAAGGAACTATAGGTAGCTCATCTTCATAAGCATCATTCATATTGGCATCATGGCCACAAGCATAGCAAGCATCAAGTTCATCAAAAAGGGATATTTCAAACGAATCCAAGGGATCATAGCATTCATCCTTCGGTAAGAACGAAGGGAAATTAAATAATGTATGAGTAGAAGAGTTACTCTCATTAGAAGGTGGACACGGGTAGCTAGTCCGTTCTTCCTCCTTTTGTTCTTCGCTCTCCTCGTCATCTTTTTCATCTAATGAGCTCACAACTTCAGCATTTTCTTCTTCCATAGTTTCCTGCAAAATAATAGTCTCTTCTTGGGCAGCATAGGATTTCTGCTTAAATCTTTCAATATGGGCATTATATTCATAATTATTATAACAATAACAAAGCATAGCCAAATTTTTAGATCGGTAAGGAGCATCATTGTTATCATCACACCTTTTAAACAGAGCCTCAATTTCATAAGCACCCATAAAAGCAACAAACTCTTCTATTTGATCCACATCATAGTAATCATATATACCATTAGCATAAGAAGCCAAGGTTCTATGATCATTAAACTCACAAGAAAAGGGAAGGTGTGGAGCCTTCATCCTAGAGCAACAAGTAACACCATATCTCTTGCATAGTTCCCAAGCATACCATTTCAACAAATGGATTTGATCCCATAAAAGTTTCCCTTTTTGAGTCAAGCAATAATCCCTAAAGTATTCACGTTGATCCAACATGTATCCCATTATAATTGAATGGGGCTTTCTCAGTATTATTAAAGAAGTGCATAATATTTTCCACATAACGAGCCTCGAGGGTTTTAGGAGGTTCCCCATCTCCATGAGTAGCAAGTACACCTAATTTTTTTGGTATTTCGTGTTCCATATCCATAACTAAAGATAGAGAACAACTTAGAACAGCAAATAAATCTACTTAGTGATAAAGCAAACAAGCACACACGAGAATATTCACCCCACGCTATTGCTCCCCGGCAACGGCGCCAGAAAAAGGTCTTGATAACCCACAAGTATAGGGGGTCAATTGTAGCCTTTCTCGATAAGTAAGAGTGTTGAACCCAACGAGGAGCTAAAGGTAGGACAAATATTCCCTCAAGTTCTATCGACCACCGATACAACTCTACGCACACTTTACGTTCGCTTTACCTAGAACAAGTATGAAACTAGAAGTACTTTGTAGGAGTGATAGGATAGGCTTGCAAGAAAGTAAAGAACACGTAAATAAAACTAGGGCTGGTTAGATAAAGAAACAACTACGAGTGTCTAACGAGTGTGGAAAAGTGGTGGTAGGAGTTGCGGAATTGTCCCTAAGCAATTGACGACGTTACTAGATCGATAGCAAGTATCATGTGGCACTACAGGAATCACCTTCTTTGCCGTCTGCCATCACAGACGGCAAAGACAAATACCCGGACGGCAAAGACAGTACCACAGACGGCAAAGATTGTCACGGCCGGCAAATTTTCTGCGTCAGCCTACGACGGCATAGGACATTCTTTGCCGTCTGCCCCCCCAAAGCGGACGACAAAGCTCTTTGCCGTCAGCTTTCCTGAGGAGCAGTCGGCAAAGAGCTTGAGACGGCAGCCGAGAGGCGTTGCCTCCGATAGGGGTTAACGGAGGCTCTTTGCCGTCTGCCTGCTGGTCAATCTTTACCGTCTGCCGTGTCCTCCCCTCCCCCTCTCTCCACTCCTGCCCCTCCTCTGTGCCCTCTTCTTTGCCGTCTGCCCCCCCAGCAGGCAGACGACAAAGAGCCTATATGGCCAGCTGCTACTGCCCAGGAAGTACAGCTGGGTGCCATGTGGCACCTTTGCCGTCTGCTGGCTGATGGCAAAGGCCTTTGCCATCAGCTGGCAGACGGCAAAGAGCCCATATTGTCACTGTTTTGTTTATTTTATGTTATTTCACAACAATAATATATATAATTCATAGCAACATATACAAAGTTTGTTCATCAATGGACATCCATATATCGAAAGAACCAACATATATAAAGTTTCATCCATATATATATACATATAGTTCCACATATATTGTTCATCAACACATACAAAGAACCAACACATTGTTCATCAACTCAAATAAAAAAGGAAACTAAAGCACTCCAACGCCAGCTTCCATGCATGTAGTACATCCAATCTGCAAAATGGGAATAAGAAAGTAAGTAGAAGAAGAACAACAACATATATGACAAATAAGCTAAATTGAAGAAGAAAGAGAAGAAGCAATAAGAGAACAAGGAGAAGAAAAACAAGAAGGAGGAGGAGGAGGAGGAGGAGGAGGGGAAGGGGAAGGAGAAGGAGAAGGAGGAGGAGAAGAAGAAAAAACAAGAGAAGAAGAAGGAGAAGAAGGAGGAGAAGAAGGAGAGAAGAAGAAGGAGAAGAAGGAGGGCTCCTTCTCCTTCTCCTTCTTCTCCTCCTCCTTCCTTCTCCTTCTTCTCTTCTTCTCCTCCTCCTTCTTGTTCTTCTCCTCCTCCTCCTTCTTCTTCTCCTTCTCCTTCTATTCTTCTTCTCTTCTTCCTCTTCTTCTTCCTTCTCCTTCTTTTTGAGCTAAATATTCCAATTATGTAATTTTAGAGGAAAAGAAGCTAAGTATATAATATTCATGAGCTAA